>NW_024081212.1:783107-1201772 GCF_003009895.1 Hyaena hyaena | reverse complement strand
TTTCTATAGTTTTCATCATACAGATCTCTTATATCCTTGGTTAGGTTTATTCCTAGGTATTTTATGGTTTTTTGTGCAATTGTGAATGGGATCAGTTTCTTGATTTCTCTTTCTGTTGCTTCATTGTTGGTGTATAAAGACGCAAACAATTTCTGTACGTTGATTTTTGTACCCTGCAACTTAAGCATCTGACTCTTTGATTTTGCCTTGGGTCATGATCTCATAGTTGGGGGATAGAGCCCTGTATTGGGCTCTGTGCTGGGATTCTCTCTCCCCGCCTCTCTCTGCCCCTCTCCTGCTCGCACATGTACTCTCAAAATAAATAAATAAACTTAAAGTAAATAAAAAGTTTGGATGCCTCCCTTACGATAATTGACCATTATGCTTCTTTCTTTCACCTATTGGCAGTTCTAGGCTGGCCTGGTGGTACACTCTCTGTGGACTACCCAGCCAAAAGGAAGCCCGTACTCATATATACTTTTCTGCTTCAGCTACCTAAATTCTCTTGTTGGATTAGCATGGCCCTACATGATAAAGATAATGATCACCTGATTGAGTATACACCACTTACCAATTCTTCCTACAGCGGCCCACACGTGCTGAGATGGGGGGATGGGTAACTGTTGTTATGGACTGAGTCTTGTCCCCCTACCTCCCAGTTCATATGATGAAGTGCTCACCCTCAATGTGACTATATTTGTAGATATGGCCTGTACAGAAGTAATTAATGTTAAATGAGGCCGTAAGGGTGAGCCCTAATCCAATAGTCTTCATGTCTGTAGTGGGAAGAAGAAGAAGTGACCCAGAGGTCTGTCTCTGCACTAGCACAGAGGAAAGGCCATGTAGAGGCACGTTGAATTGGCAGCTTTTGGAAATCAGAGAGGTCTAACCAGAATACACCCTTGGCACCTGAAGCTTGGACTTCCCAGCTTCCAGAACCGGGAGAAAATAAATGTCTGTTGTAGAAGCCACGCAGTCTGTGGCGTTTTGTTACAGCAGCCCTAGCAGACTAACACAAATGCTCTTACACATGTTATAAAAGTGTCCTTGTCCCTTGTGCACTTGACCTTTCCAAAGAATGGTCGTGGTGTGAATAGGGAAATATCTGAACAACAGGTGAAGTTATAGGTACTAAAATGACCCACACCAATTTTGGGGTGATAGAGGGAGAGCAAAGATCCTGGCACCTGGGAAGGGAACACCTTAGACCTCCCGAGGGGGAATGAGTGACATTAATGATTGTCCTCTGGAACCTCTCCGAGGAAAATGGAAAATGTCCTGGTGCACCCTCTTTGTACTGTTGCAAGTTACTTAAATTTAAGACTGCTTGCTCAGCCACCTTCCTCCAGATGACTCTCTGACCATGATTGATCATGACCTTAACCTTACAGAGAAATTTATTGGGAGCCACAGAGGAGGACCTTGCCATGCAAACCCCTTGTTGGCACTACTGGATTGCTTTCCCACCCCCAATTCCTGTAGGCATTATTCCATCATTCTGGGGGGGGGGGGGAATGCATACTGCTCTTCTGTGCCACGTACAAACAGGACAGGTCTCGTTCTAAAAATAAGGATGGGACTCAATTATTTAAACTGAACTGAGACCCATAGGAGCTGCCCAGGAGGCCGTGTCCTTGACATTGTCAAACTTTTCACATATACCCCAATGTTGTAGGGCTCATTTGAATGGCCCCAACAGTTGCGCACTCTCAGTGTTGTACATCCAGCTTGGAACTCACGTGTTAATTCGCCTTTCTCATGATAACATGGGGACTGCACCTCTAAGGGTGGCCATAGAAGACTTTACAATAGTTAATGAAATACCGTTAGGGGGTCATGTAGCCCTCACACAACTGTGGAGATCTCTCCCTAAACAGTTATACCTTGGTTCTCAAGGGAGTGTTCTGGAGGGATAATTGGCTTGTTATTGATATGCACCCCACCTTCAGGTTTTCCTGTGACGGGAAGCATCCAGTTAGAAGAGGTGGCATGGAATCTGCCCCTGATTTCAGCTGGAGTGAATACTGATAATGACCTTGTCTTTGAAAGCCAGTGTAAATATATTGGCCAAGATTGTTATGATGGATACAATTACCCTAGACTTCCTCCTTCCTGGATTAATGCATTGGGCCAAATTAAAAGATGAATATAGTACAAGAGAAAGCCACTTGGATTTCTAAAGAAGATCTTGATGATATATGGGATTTGTTCAGCCCCATTGGATCCAGGACCCTGAGGAGCATGACTGAGGTCAGTACTGGCCACGTCCTGCTGCTTGGAGTCCTGTAGGCATTCACCTTAACTAAATGCCTCATATGAGAAAAATATGAGAAAAATTGAATGGGTTTGGCCCCAGCCTCTGTTGGTCAGATAAACTGTAGAGGAGGACTGAGTGGCATACTTATGGGGAAACTGACCAGAAACCAAGATGGTGCAGAAATGACGGGTGCATGTAGGGGGAAACAGTTCTCCCATGGCTCCCTTGAGTTCCTGCAAACCTAGCCTGCATAAGTATTGACTGCTCTATGTATTTTCAAGAATACTTATATAGTAAATATCAATGGATGATGGAGATAATGTCTCCCTGTGGGGCAAAGGGCAGGCAGGCCTACTGCTCAGTATAAAAGCTACCCTAAGCTCAGGGTTGTCTTCTGTATTATAACACAACGTGCTGTGTCTGCAGGTGCCCATCTGGGTTCATCTGGAACCCCCCATGGAACTTGGGGGCAAGAACTCATGACAATATGCTGATGCTCATACTGTTTGCTATGTAGGGAGCAATATATTTTTTGTGTGTGTGTCTGTGACTTAGGAGTTGTGTGTCTTTTGCCACCATCCATGAAATACTAGCAGACCAACTTACTGGCTTCTAAGTAGAGTAAGCTCTCAGATACCTCAGAGTTCTTTTTTCTTAATTTAATTTTTAAATCCAAGTTAGTTAACACACAGCGTAGTAATGAGTTCAGGAATAGAATTTAGTGATTCATCACTTACATGTATCACACTCAGTGTTCATCCCAAGAAGTGCCGACTTTATTGCCCATCACCCATTTAGCCCGTCCTTCCCCAGGCACCTCCCCTTCAGCAACCCTCAGTTTGTTCTCTGTATTTTATTTATTTATTTATTTATTTATTTATTTATTTATTTATTCATACTTGTTTGTTTGTTCTCTGTATTTAAGAGTCTCTTATGGTTTGCCTCCCTCTCTCTTTTTAGCTTATTTTTCATACTGTCTTTCCCCCCCTTGAATGGTCTTAGCACTCTTATTGAAAATCAGTTGACCATATGTTGAAGAGTTTTTTGAATATATTAGCTGTGTCTTTTTCTTTTAATTTCTTTTTTAAATTTTAGAGAGAGAAAGAGAGAGCATGAGTAGGGGAGTGGGGCATAGGGAGAGAGAGAAAATCTTAAGCAGGCTCCATACTCAGTGTAGAGCCTGATGCAGGGCTCGATTCCGCGACCCTGGGGTCATGACCTGAGCCGAAATAAAGAATTGGACATTCAACCAATTCAGCCACCCAGTCACCCCTAGCTGGGTGTCCTTTAAAAAAATATATGGCCTTTATCATATTGACAAATTTCCTTATAGTCCTAGTTTACTGAGTGCTTTTATCATGAAAGGTTGTTGAATTTTTGAAATTTTTTGTATGTGTCAGTTGAATTTGATTGTGTGGCTTTCCCCCTCCATTCTGTTAATGTAGTGCATTACACTGATTTTCAGATGTTGAACGATTCTTTCCATATGGGAATAGGTTTCACTTGGTCATGGTGTATAATTCTTTTAATTAGCAATAATCGCGCCTCGGATAAACCTCATTGGCTACGATACTGCCACTGCGCAAAGCTTATAATTCTTTTAATATGCTACTGAATTTGGTTTGCTGATAGTTTGTTGATGATTTTTGCATCAGTATTCATAAGGGATATTGTTTTGAAGTTTTCATTTTTGTAGTTTCTTTGGATTTAGTGTCAGAGTAATACTGGCCTTATGAAATGACTTGAGAAGCATTTCCTTCTCTAAGTTTTTGGAAAAGTTTGACAAGGATTAATGTTAATTCTTCTTTAAGTGTTTGGTAGAATTCACTCACTAGTAAAGTCATCCTCAGCTTTTATTGTTGGGAGGCTTTTGATTACTGATTCAATTTGCTTACTAGTTATAGGTCTATTCAGATTTTCTAT
The DNA here is from genome assembly GCF_003009895.1 of Hyaena hyaena. Lineage (NCBI taxonomy): Eukaryota > Metazoa > Chordata > Mammalia > Carnivora > Hyaenidae > Hyaena > Hyaena hyaena. The sequence goes on along the minus strand of NW_024081212.1, from coordinate 1,197,592 downwards.
TTCTTCGGGGGTTAATTTTGGTAGTTTTTGTGTGTCCATTTCATCTAGGTTATATAGTTTTTTGAGCATACAACTGTTTTAGCATAGCTTTGCAAAGTTGAAGCTCTGTAACCACTAAACAATAATCTCCCATCCCTTCTTTCCCCAGCCCCTGGCAACCACCATATTTTCTGTCTCTATGGTTTTGATTAATGTAAATGCCTCATATAAATAGAATCATGTGGGGCTGGGTTTTTGTGATTGGCCTATTCACTTAGTATAATGTCATCAAGGTTCATTCATGCTGTAGCAAAATCAGAATTTTCTTGCTATGTAAAGCCAAATAATATTCCATTGTATCTATATATCACATTTTGTTTATCCACTCATCCATTGAGGGACACTTGGGTTGCTTCCAACTTTTGGCTATAGCATATGTTTTGAGTCGCCATAACCTAACTTTGAGAGCTATCTCTGCACTTGGGAGTTTTTGATCTTGGGTGATTTACTTTCTTTAAGTCTCACCTGTATAAGAGCATAATGATGGTACCTCCACTGTAAAGTTATTGAATTAAATGATAAAAGTTTTTTTTTTAATTTCTGAGAGAGAGACAGTGTGAGCAGGGGAGGGTCAGAGAGAGGGGGACACAGAATCTGAAACAGGCTCCAGGCTGAGCTGTCAACACAGAGCCCGACGTGGGGCTCGAACCCACAAACCGTGAGATCATGACCTGAGCCGAAGTCGGACACTTAACCGACTGAGCCTCCCAGGCGCCCCAATGATAAACGGTTTTTAAAGCACTTAATGTGGGGCATCACTAAACATTAATTACCTTCAGCAGGGTGGCACGAAAAAGAGCTGTCTTTAGAATCAATCCTGTGTTCAAATCTCAGACGTCTTGCTATCTAGTTATATGACTTAGGGAGGTTGAGTTTCTGTTTCCTTATTTTAAAATTCAGAATAATAACATTCATTCTTTCAGACAATAAATACTTATTGAGACCTACTCAGCACCAGGCATTATTCTATAAGATGGGATAGAAATGAACAAACAGAAATATAAATCTATGCCCTCATGGAGCTTACATTCTGTGGTCTGAGAAGTGAAACAAATAATTTTCAATTCATGTGTTAAACAATACTAGGAAATGGTGCTCACTTATCAAGACTAATAGTTCATTTGCCAAGTCCTATGAGACCCCCGTTTTGCTTTACAGCAGAATCGTCTGGTTCTCAGATATTTGGTTGTAGCCAATTGTCATAAATTTTCCACTTTTAGCCGGTTCATCTCCTTGCAAGATCATGTTTGACATCACTTAGCCCAGGCCTTAAGCCCTTATAAGTACTCTGCTCTAATTTTTCTTTTTCTTTTATTTGAGAGAGAGAGAGAGAGAGAGAGAGAGAGAGAGAGAGAGAATCTCAAGCGGGCTCCACACTCAGCACAGAGTTCAACGTGGAAGCTTGATCTCACAACCCTAGGATCATGACCTGAACTGAAGTCAGGAGCTAGACGTCCAACGTTCAACTGACTGAGCCACCCAGGCACCCTTAACTTTTTATTTTTAAATACTTCTAATAAACTTGACTTGACTTGACCAACAGGTTTTTTCTGGTGGTTGTTTGGGCAGTCAGTAGGGGACAGAAATAACAAAGAATCAATTATAGAGTTGTTATAAAGAGATAAAGTGAGAGAGCTAAAGGAAAGGGGGCCCTGCAAGGGAGATCATTTGACTTATTTGACTTTACCCTGAGTAGAATGAGAAGAAGTTGGAAGGTTTGGGCATGAGAAGTAACATGATCAGACCTATACTTTAGCAGGATGGTTCTCACATCAGCATTGAGCATTGAGTGACTCCTGACCACATAGGAGTCTCAGGCTGGGGGTAGACATAGCCTTGTCTAAGGTAGTTGGACTATCTGTTTGGAAGTGGAACCCACAGAATTTGTTGATGGACCAGATGGACATATGGGGGAAAGAAGCACACCTGTATTACAGGAGGTCATGAGCTCTCAATGCCATGAGACTTGGTGATAGCAACCTCTCTGAGGATTTACACATGCTTCTCCTGTGGCTGGCTCCATGTTTCCTTGCCCTGGTCATTTGGTAAATGGAGATGTCACTTTCCTTGGGACTTCTTTCCTGATGTCCTTGGCCAGTCTTTGGTGTCTTCTATGGGCTTCCATCACCTGCTCCCCTTTGAATATGCCTCCTTTGAATACAGTAGCCTGGGTACTATAGCCTGACACCACCTCTGGTTCCTGCCCCCACTACAGATGGCCCTTCCTATGTGGCAGCTTCATCTTCCTTATTCATTATTGAACACACTGCACCCAGGACAGAGTCTGCAACATGGTCAACACTCAGCCCAAACTTATTGATTATTGCTTAATAATCATCCATCGTGGGGAAAAAATGGGCGGTTCCTTTATCTCAAGAATGGACTTTGAGGTTCACTCACAGGGTTCCACTTACACTGAAAAGCCAAGGACAAATATCTCTCAACCATAGCTAGCTGTGGGCAAAAGTGCAAAGTAGCCAAAGCATCAGAGATTTTTTGGCATTAATATTGATTTAAAACATATTTCATTAAAATGTTATTTGACTTACTGATTTTTTGGTGTCCCTAGGAAATTACTGTTTTTTTTTTTTTTTTTTTTTTTTTTTGCCCTGGGAAAATGCCTCACCCACCTCATTTAGCCCTGACTTTGCTGGAGAGGCAGGGTGGTGATAAGGAAGGCATTGTGGAATGTGAGTTTAGGGCAAGACATCTTTCTTGAGTGTTCCATGAGGGGTTTTGAAGAGAAAGTCTTTAAAGGCCCCAAGCTGAGCTTCTGAGTTTGCTAGGGTGGCCATACTGATGAGGCACAGACTAGGGAACTCAAACAACAGCCATTTATTTTCTCACAGTTCTGGAACGGGAGGTCTGGGATCAGGTGCCCCCAAGGTTAGATTCTGGTGAGGTCCTCTTCCTGGCTCATAGACAACTCTCTTCTCTCTGTTTTCATGGCTTCTTCTCTGTGTGCATGGAAAGAGAGATCTCTAATGTCTCTTCCTCTTCTTAGAAGAACATCCGTCCTATCTGATGGGGGTCCCACCCTTATGACTTCACATAACCTTTGCTACCTCTCTAAAGGTCATATCTCCAAATGCACTCACTTTAAGAGGTTAGGGTTTCAACATGTAAGTCTTGGAGGACACAGTTCAGTCCTGCTTCCATCCACATTATGCTGCCTGAGGTGGCGTCTTCGCACTAGAAGACCAATGGACCAGGGGCTGAATTTTGGATCTGTCTCTAATTAGCTGTTTGATCTTGGGCTGATCATTTACCTCTCTGAAACTCAGCATCCCCATCTTTAAAAGAGGTGAATATTTGAATATTTCTTATCTCATGGGGAGATAAAGAGGTTAATCTGATACACACACATACACACACACAACTTGTACACAATTTGCAGTAAATATTAGGGCATTAGGTTCCATCCCTTTGGCAAACTAATTGGAATTCAGGAAGTAGAAACTGGCACTGTAATTAAGTTAAGAACATTTAATTAATGAAGTACAGAACAGAACTCATCCCCTTTCAGTAGCCAGAGAGTGAGAGAGTGGTATTAAACAGAGACTATCTACTATTTTTCTGAAATTTAGCGGCTGCACACCCTATCACACAATGTTAGATCTTCAAGCAGACATCAGCCAGAAGTTCAGGGCCCCACAGATATCCATACGTCCAGTAGGAAACTTTCTAAGGCTGCCGAACGGGAGGGAAAAGTGCCGAGTCATGGGTTTGTTTCCTTCTGGGTCTGTGTGGTTCTTATCACGTTCAGGAAACATTAGCACACCCAGCTATTAATAATGGTGACGAAATGAATTTTCTGACTAGATCTGGGGTGGAGGTAAGGGTCACCTGCCTGGCTAAACTACACTTCTATCTCTTCAGGAAGGAAGGGACCTATCTGAAGGCACGCTGTGAAGATAGGAATGTCCATTCTGAGAACCCTCTACTTCACGCAACAGGGCAACGCGAACCTCCTGAAGGTCATGGTTGGGCGGGAGATATGGATGTTGTCATTGGCAGATTTTCTCAGCCATTTCCAAAATCCCTTAGTAGGCAAAGAGTCCAGATAAAGACACAGGATCTAAGGCATTACAAAGAGTGGGATGATAGTGCTTGCCATATTGCAGGATGAAGTATTTATTTCAACAATAGAGGACTATACTTGCACTCTCAAAATGGATGAAACATTTTTCTCTGGGAGACTTGCTCTAATTCTTTATTCCTCTCCTCTCCTTTTTTGTTGAAGCATGAGATTTCACATATGGAAGCCCATTCTTTCCTGTATTCCTTCTCCTGCTTTCCCTACGTCCCCCCAACGGGCTTTACCAGTTTTGATAAGCAGGAAAGGTGTCAGATAATAATTTCTGTTTGGTGCCTAGAAACTTCCAGAATTTATGGTTATCAGAGTGAATCACAAGAGAGACTCTGATTCTATTTTTTTCCTCACAGAAGGCGAAGGACAGTTATGGCCATGCCCCTCAGTGAATAGGCTATCTTATGCAATTACCTGCGTTATTGGGAGCAGACTGACTGGAAAACTTAACTCAGGTGATGGAATATATGTTAGGCACCCATTACCTAACAAAATCAGACCTGACTGACATCAGGGAAAGTTCAGTTCAACTATTTTTGTTTTCTTCCCTTTATCAAATTCATACCTGAGAAGTTTTCACAACAGATTTTAATTTCCAACACTTAAATCGGGTTGATGGTTAACTCAAGGAACCGAGGAGAAATTCCTGTCGCAATGTGTTACCACAAATAGAGTTGCCGAGCTCACTAAAGCAATAGACTTGCGAAAGTCACCCAACAGCTATCGCTACACTGCTCACTGTGGTAGCCACTAGCCGCACGTGGCTCTTTACACTTAAACTACAATTAGTTTATACTAAAAATTCCCTTCCTCAGTCACACTAGTCACATTTCATGTGCTTAGTGGCGACACGTGGTTTGTAGCTACTGTGTTGGGCAGATAGGTACAGAACATTTCCATTGTTTTAGAAAGTTCTCTGGAACAGCGCTGGCCTACAAGTTCAGTTTCATCATCTGGGAGGGGATAGCAGCACAGGTACCAGATGAGATAGTGCGCGTGGAAACACATTGTACTCTGTGAAGTGCAATTCAAACTGTGCCATTGACCTTGACTTGTAATTTGGATGGACGCAGGGTGGATTCTAGATTTCCTAAAGCAAAGTGATGTAGATAATCTGACTCCCTAGTGTATGTGTCTGATAGTTTTACAATCTGCCCTGTTTCTCCCTTTATAACCAGCAGTGTTGAGTATTCATATTGCTGGGCAGAAAGAGACATAAGCCCGTTCCACTCTAGCTCTTGGTTTCTCAGATGGTCCTCAATTAGAAGTTCCCTCCCCCTGCACTAGCTCTAGGGCTTCGGTACCCCTGCCCTCAGCCTCATATTCTGAAGCAGCACGGTACTGCGGGAGGGCATAAAACTACCCTCCCCCCACTCCACGGTCATGAGAGACCCTAGAAGCCTGCTTCCAAGGGCTTATATGGTATGAATTATATGGTAGAGAAGTAGGGAGCATATACTTGAGATAGGACTGGGCTGGCTCTCACCTCTGTCACTGGTTAACTCTATGACTTTGGCAAGTAAGTTACCTACCCTGACGCAGAGTTTTGTTGTTGTTTTTTTTAAATTTGTGTAAATGGGGACAAGGCAGAACTGTGGCAAGAGTGCCCGGCACATAGTCCTTGGCCCTTAAAGGATGCTATGATGTGCAGTAGATGAATTTACGTGAGATGTATCCTCAGCCTTGGGGGGGCGGGGGCGGGGGAGAAGTGGTGCTTTTTATTTCTCTTGCAAAGAAATGGAAGAATCTCAGCTATTTCATTATCCAGATCTAGATCTGTCTAAACATTTGTGGGTTGGGCCTAAACAGTTTCAAGTAAAAGTGCCCACGACAATAGGCATGTCGCTTGAAACCCTGTTGACTGTCCACCTAACAGCCCTCCCTCCCCCTACTTTCCCCCTTGAGAGCAGAACCCAGATTTTGTTTCCATGTGTAGTGTCCAGGGCTCCCTCTCCAGCTCCAGAGTGTTGAAGCTTGATTGGTTCAAGCGTTCAGGTTAATACTTGTTTCGCCAGTGACTGGTATAGGAAAGGTCATGTGATATAATTCTGATCAGTGGGACATAAATGAAAGTGTGCGGGGCAGATATAAGAAAGATTTTTCTGCCCTTAAATATGAAAGAAAAACAAATGGAAACATTGGACTCTGTTCTTTCCATCTTTCTAAAGGAATATGGAAGTGAAATATAGACCTTCTACCACGAAAAATTAAAATAAAGGGTTGATGGTGAGGGGAAGCCTGGGATTATTAACATTTTGATGGGTTCTACTTTTTCCTAGTCCACATGTGGTGTATCATACTTCTAGGAACTCTGACTTAGAAATTTGATATTGTCGGAGAGCCTGGGTGGCTCAGTGGATGAAGTGTCTGACTCTTGATTTCAGCTCAGGTCATGCTCTCCTGGTTTGTGAGATCGAGCCCTGCATCAGGCTCTGTGCTGACAGCAGGGGGCCTGCTTGGGGTTCTCTCTCTCTCTCTCTCTCTCTCTCTCTCTCCCCCCGTCCCCTGCTCATGCTTGCTCTCGTTCTTTCTCTCTCCCAAAATAAATAAACTCAAAATAAAAAAAGAAAGAAATCTGATATTGTCTTTGACTCTTTCTTCATCATTTATCCCTCATATCTGGAGAGTTGCCAAACTCTGGTCGTATCTTCTTGGCTTTTCAGCTTACCCAGGGTAAACAGGTTTTAGGGAGACACTGGCGGATACTATCCAAGCAAATGAAATTGGCTTGAGACAGAAAGGCCATGTGGTTTTTTTCTAATGAGAGCCGTGTCTTTTCAGGAGAGAAGCCTACGTGGGAAGCTAAATCAAGATCAAAAGGGTTCCTGATGGATGGATGGATGGATGGATGGATGGATGGATGGATGGGAATAGAAGACAAAGGTGCTACTGCAGTGGCCGGATACCCCCCCGTGCCCCACGTGGGCCTCCTGGCATGGGCGGCCCCATGCTTTCCCCTGCTGGAGACTCACTGTCCCTCCTTTCCCTACAGCCCCCGGTAGCTGTCCACTTGGCCCTTTTCATCATGGCTATGACAATGTAAAGATGGTAAGAGTCCTCAGTAGAGTCTAGACTTTCTTCTTAATTAGTAAGCATTTCTAGTGATCTGAAAGGGTATTATCACTCTTCTGAAAATGCTCAACATCATGAAAGGCCGTGTTTCTCCTGGCCTCCACGGCAGGACCTCCTCCTGATGCATCATGTCCATCCAGCAGTCTTCCCAATGGGCTACTGGGCTATTAATGCATCTGTTAGCCGAGTTTCCTAGTAGAGTGGCCCCCGGAGGAGGCGAAGAGGAGAACTATCACAGCAGGAGATGAAAGACTTTCTGTTGGATGTGAAGCAGGGGATTTGCACACATGTAAAGGTCTGAAAAGCTGTCATTCTGCTCTGAGCTCTTGTGTCTTCCTTCCCAGCTGTGCAACTTCCTGTGTTACTGCTTTTGTCTGAAAAAGGTAAGCAGAGATTTTTCAGCATGAAATCCCACTGGCGTGCTATAAGGAATTCTATCCTTATACCAAAAGAACTTTGGCTCCTTCATTCAGATGAGAGAAGAAAGAAATGAGGAAGACGGAAAAATGTGTACTAAGGAAGCGAATAGAAAAGTCAGGAAAGAGAGCTTAGTGGTGAAAAACTGGAAAAGGAAGGCAAAGAAAATAATTGGTTAGAGGCTTAAAAAACAGGAAAGAAATAACCACAAACAACACTGTTGGCCAAAAAATTCAAATAAAGATGGTTCATGAAATAGAAAGAAGGAAAAAAACCAACTAGGGAGGAACCAAAGTGAAGAAAATAAAGGAATAAAAGATTGACAAATATCAACTTGACTACTTTTACTAAAATAATTTTTTCTGGCCTGAAGCCCAGTTCAGATTCTGTATCTCCCTCTCTCTCTGACTCCCCTCACACTCTGTCTCTCTCTCCTTTGAAAATAAATAAACAGAAAAAAATTAAACTGGTATCAACAAACTACTAAGCAAGTAACATTCTAATGTGAATATCAATTAGTATTTAAAACTTGCTAAATATTCAACATAGTAATATGTCTTCATAGCTAGTATTTATAGAGCATTACTATGTGGTAAGTATTACGTTCAATATTTTACATGTATGAACTCACTTAATCCTTAAATGAGTAACAATACAACATGTTAATGCTGGAGTTATTGACAACCTAGCTAACATTTATAGAGATTTTATAATGTGCCCAGTAGTGTGCTATTCTAGGTTGAATTGTGTCCCCACAAAATTTTTATCTTGAGCTGGTAACTCTCAACACCTCAGAATGTGACCTTACTTGGAAATAAGGTCATTGCTGATATGATTAGTAAAGATGAAGCCCTTAGGTTAAATCCTAATTAGGTGTCTTTACAGAGTGGGGAATTTGGACACAGAGGCAGACAGAAATCTACGGAAGGCAGTGTGGAAACACAGGGGGAAGATGGCCCTCTCTGCAACAAGGAGAGAGGAGGGGAGAAGGTCCTTCCCTCCTCAGAAGGAGCCGGCCCTGCCCACACCTTGATTATGGACTTCTGACCTCCAGAACTGGGATAGGCTATAACAAATTTCTCTTGTTTCATACACCCAGTGTGTGACACTTTGTTACAGCAGCCCTGGCAAACTAATACACGCACTGAGCGTTTTGCAAATATTAACTCACGTCATCCTTACCACCAGACTTATGAGATATGGGAACTGGAGAGAAAAGAGGTTAAATACCACCAGAAGGAAGAAGTCCACCTAATCCAGAATGTGGAACATTCCACAAGATGAATGATAGGGCTACTCCAACAAAACAATGACGTGGTTTAAAGAGAGAGAGAGAGAGAGAGTGAGTGAGTGAGTGAGAGAGATCGATCTGTTATAGAATACAAGTGGCTTATGATATATAGTAACCACATTCAACATTTGGGTCTTATTGGCATTCTGAGTGTATAAATCAGCTGAGCAAATAATGTTTGAGACAATTGGGGAAATTGGCAATGGACCAGCTATTAGATGACAAACAGTTCTTGTTAATTTTGCTCGGGGTGGCAATGGCATGGTGGCGATCTTAGAAAATGCATACCCCGATGAGCAAGAGATGGGTGAAAATGGCATGAAGGCATTTGTGTAATGGAATTCAGGAACAAATGTTTAGGGCAGGTGATGTTTCCACAGTGGTTCACTCTATGATTTCCTCTAACTTTAAAAAATATGTTTGAAAATGTCCATAATAAAAAAAAGAAAAAAATGTATTGATTTTTCTATTGTAATTTTATAAATGAAGACACCGAGGCTAGGAGAAGTTTAGTAAATGCCTCGGAAGTGCGGAGCTGTGACCAGTCAGTCTGGTTACAGAGTGTAATTCCAAACAGATATGTAATATTATTAGTGTTGAATGGAAAAGTGATGATCTCTTCCTAGTCATTCTCTTCCAATGCTCTGAGATTTGCATCCCCAGCTGGGGTGGGGGGGTATCCTCCCTGGGTACAGGGGCACAGTCATCCCCATTACAGAGGGGGAAGCAAAAGTCAGAGGTGATTCATTAAGGTGACCCACTCACTAGAGAATGTTCAGACCAAGAGTGACATCCAGATTTCTTGACTTCTAGTCAGATGCAGACACCAGCTCCCATGGCCCACACCCTTCACACTTAAAAGGAAAGATGCAGGGCTGGGATTTCTGGACCAGGGTTCCCCATGGACAGTCCCCTCTTGTGTGGTTCGCTTACGGCCTCAGATGTCCAAAATGTAAAATGCAGAGAATGACCATTGTCCAGCCTCAGCCCGCATTGCTAGCCTACCAGTGTAGCAAATGCTAGCCTCTTCTATTTAGGAGTATTGTTTACTAATTCGTAAGACGAGAAAAATGTGGTTAAGGGGCCCTCAGAAAAGGCAATTCTGAAGGCAAAATGGGGCATGGGGAAGCTCTCACAACGTCATCAGGCTTCCACTCATAAAATTTCAACAGCTTGAGATAAAAGTCAGGGCATAGGTGGACTGCGTTCAGGTCATTCCTGGGAGGCAGCTTTGCATTCCTGAGCTTCCTCTTGGCCGTTGGGTTGTGGATGGTACCCTTTTAGCCCGCACTTCTCAGAAGCAGCCTGCATTATCCATTAGGGCCTGTCCATCCAGTTCAAGTTCACAGTGATAAATCTCATAGCCTCCAAGGGTCCTCACAAAGGTGGGTGTGGTGTGCTGATAGCATGCATGATTAAGTGCTTTCCTGTGTCAAATATAGCTGTAATATACTACAAACAGGCAGCCGAGTTTTATACAAACTGATCTGGCTGCTATCAGCTGCTCTGACATTTTATACTAATACTTAAAATAAATCTAGAAACAGGAAAGAAAGTACAGAATTATTGTTTCAAGCAGCCTGTGTGAGCTTATCTTCAAAGTGACAGAGGTTCTATTGTATTTAGAGAAACTGCTCACTCCACTGGCATAAAGGTTAGAAGCAGAACCGCCACCTCCACCAGCCAGTTTCCCACGTGAGCGCTGGCCTCGAGGCAGAGCCCTCGCCCCTGGCCAAGGGCTCCGTCCAGTCTTCGTTTTCTTCTTGCACATTCGAGCACCGTACAGTGTACCCAAAAGCACCAGATACCTTTGAGAAGTAATTTAGAATTTCTCCTTTAGACAGACCACGCCACCATGATGGCAAGGGTCGTATGCAACATCTGAAAGCATTTCCCCTTTTAAATGATTGGTGTTGACCTCCATGTGTGGTGTGTTTCTTTGCATGGGTGTATCTCACAGCTGACAAGAGGAAGCTTGCGCTGTTTTCTTTCTGGAATGAGAATCGGAGAGAGAAGTGCCCCATGAAATAGAAACCCAGTTTTGAACCAGGAATGTAGAAATCAGCTGGCTTACCCAGTAATTCTCAACTCTGGCAATGCGTGAGAATCAGTTGGGTGGGGGGGTGTTAAAAACTGTTGATGCCAAGGACCCATTTACCAGAGTCCAATTTCACAATTTTGGAAATTTCTAGGGGCACTGATACTTTTAAAAATCTCCATAGGTGAATCCAATAGGTAGCAGTGTAGAAAAAGCATTTATTTATTCTAATGACTCATTATATAGAAGAGGTATCTGAGAGCCACTAGGGTCTCATAGAAAGTGTGAGGACATTGCCAGGTTGAGATCAAGTGCTCCAGTCAGCAGTCTTTATTTGACATTAGAATTTATTGGTACCCTGGGGCACCTGGGTGGCTCAGTCAGTTAAGCATCCGACTTCGGCTCAGTCATGATCTCGCAGTTCCTGGGTTTGAGCCCCACAACGGGCTTTGTGCTGACAGCTCAGAGCCCGGGGCCTGCTTCAGACTCTGTGTCTCCCTCTCTCACTGCCCCTCCCCCGCTAACACTCTGTCTCTCTCTCACACTCTGTCTCTCTTTATTTAATGTTTTAAATACACATTGAAAAAAGAGAAATTTAAAATTTATTGGTACCCAGAAATAAATCTATGGATGGATTGAATGCTAAATACTTATATACAGTTGCCATTGTGGGGGTGAGTATCTTGCTCATAGCTTTATTTTATAATTCAAAAATTACCTTTATTCTATAGACATAATCAAAGGATTATTATTTTGTCTTTTCTGGAAATTCCTTTATTTCTTGGTTCCACCTTCCTCTCTCAAACTAACTTTGTACAGGTTTGAGTTACAAAAGATTTTAGAAGGCTTATGCTCCACATTCACCTTGTAAAGTTGAATCAATAATTAAAAATAACATGGCATAGGCAGCACAGAGAAGAACTGAATTAGGCTTGGTGGTCGCATTGAGTATTACTTCTGATTTTATTTGTAAGAATAAGAAAGCTTGTTACTCTTCCTGTGTTAATATCCTCATTTTTGGTGAACATTTTCAGGATTTTCTACCAAGCATATAATATATACCTATGTATGATCATGGAAATGATACCTCCAGGATTTTTGGGGATAGTCTCTCAAGTTGTAAATTTTATTTTATTTTATTTAAAAAAATTTTTTTAAATGTTTTATTTATTTCTAGGAGAGAGAGAGAGAGAGACAGCGTGAGCAGGGGAGGGTCAGAGAGAGAGGGAGTCACAGACTGAAACAGGCTCCAGGCTCCGAGCTGGCAGTCAGCACAGAGCCCGACGCGGGGCTCGAACCCACGAACTGTGAGATCATGACCTAAGCAAAAGTCGGACGCTTAACCGACTAAGCCACCCAGGCGCCCTGCAAGTTGTAATTTTTAAATATCCTCTCTTTACATTCATATAGAAGGTAAAAAGGGCCTAGGAATTTCAATATTTTGACATCCAAATGGTGTCTCTCAGACTATACAAAATCATGGTCAGCTCAAGTGTTCCAACTTTGGTTTGGAGAGGATGGTCACCTTACTTTTAATTTTTTTTGTCTTATTTATTTTTGAGACAGAGAGAGACAGAGTACGAGCAGGGCAGGGTCAGAGAAAGATGGAGACACAGAATCAGAAGCAGACTCCAGGCTCTGAGCTGTCAGCACAGAGCCCACAAACCATGAGATCATGACCTGAGCCAAAGTCAGACACTTAACCAACTGAGCCACCCAGGTACCCTGAAGATGGTCACTTTACAGCTTCTTCCCTGATGCTGATGGAACCTGTACAGGGCCCTATGACATAGGTGTGGGTCACTGCTGGCCTGAAGATTATAACCTCTGCTCTTCTGATCTGTCTCCTCACCTGTGGGGGGCAAGTGACTCCTGTGGCCAGCATGACAGCACAGTGCAGAGGCCCCATATCTGCTCTCCTGTGCATGTCCCAGTTAGCACATCATTTTTAAAAAATTTTTATTTAAATATTTTTAATCTTTATTTGTTTTTGAGAGAGAAAGAGAGTGCAAGTGGGAGAGGAACAGAGAGAGAGGGAGACACAGAATCTGAAGCAGGCTCCAGGCTCCAAGCTGTTAGCACAGTGCCTAATGCGGTGCTCGAACCCACAGACCACAAGTTCTTGACCCGAGCTGAAGTCTGACACCCATTCTGCTGAGCCACCCAGGCGTCCTAGTTAGCCAATCTTAAAAACAATAATGGGAGAAGCCCATGGGGCTGCTCTGGATCATCATGAGCCACTCTTCATTCTTCATCCCCTTTGTTTGTGTAGCTGTCTCCATCCCTGAGTCTTCCCATATCACTTCTTCTACTATCTCAACCCCACCTTCTCTGTGCTCCAGAGACTTGCCGTATGTGGGATCAGGCCTGGCCGGACACTCCCATCTCCTCGGGCTATGGCAGCAGCCTCTTCATGGTCTTCCGGTCCCCATGTTGTCTTCCCATTCCTTATTCGCTGTCTGCAGCATCTGTTCATGGTCCTCTCATCATTATAAAACAGAAAATTCATGAGAGGCCTCACTCCCTCCTCTACCTACTTTTCAGTGCCAGCCCTCAGGCTCACCCCTGGCCTTTCTTTGGCGTCTCTCTCTGCACTCCAGGATACGGGTTCTTAAATGTGGATCCACGCAAGGTCATAGACGTTTGCATTTTAGCCCCAGAGGTCCTATTCATTATTCTGTGGTGCAACGTGAGCATGGGGTCCTCCCTGATCCCCCCAGCTGATCCTAAGTGACAGCCATGATGGAGAACCTCGCTCAGTGTTTGTCAGCTACTTGCATGTCGGCCCTTCTCCTGGCCCTTGCTTCCCTGGCCTGACTGTCCTCTCCCACCCACTTCTTTTGGAAATTTATCCATAGAAGTTGTTATTCACAAGTTGAGGCTATCAGAGAGTTCAGTGTTAGCTTCAGGGCAAGGCAGCGACGGGAAATTCAAGGGAGAGTCCACACTTAGAGGGCCAGCAAGTCGTCATTTTGTAAGAATATGAGAGGAAAGGCGTTAAGTGGAGAAGGGCCCTCCCTTGTGGAAAATGGCCTTTGTCTTTTAATTCTGGCTGACTGTGGTTCCAGACCATGTTCTCTAATACCAAGTAAGGTTGGAAACGAGATACTTTGGAGAGCCTGGAGGCTCCATTCCTTCAACTTCTGCGTTCTCTATGAATTCTTTGCACTGCTTGCATGCTTACACTCAGTGGTCTCCCAGCTCCACGGAGTACAGAGAGCCAGGGAGCTCAGGCCTCCAGATCTGAGGTGCTAGTCAGGGTGGGAAGTGTGGAGATAGCCAGAGGTTGTCAACACATCTTCAGGAACTGACCGATCACGAGGATCACCCCACAAAGGCAGGAACACAGATCGGCTTTGATCTTCCCATTCTACTTGTGCAACAAATAACAGTCAGTGGATTGAAGGAGCTTGAAACTAATCATTGCCCTCAACCATCTAATTATATTTCATATTCTCCCTTCTCCCACAAGCATCTTTGACATTGTCTTCTTCTGATTTGTGCAAGAACTTACAGATCCTACTTTAGAGGACTCTAAAGGACATTTAAACAAAAACCTGAGTGCATGTCAATAAAGGAAACTTGTAGGTCAGTCCTAGCCCCAATCCCTATAACAAGCTGATTGCTATATGCAGTCCTTGGTGTTCATAAAGGATACACACCATTCAAGTTGCTGTGAATGTTTTTGGAAATTGTTAAAGTTTATTTATTTTGGGGGGGGGAGAGAGAGTGCGCACGTGCACACACACACACACACACACACACACACACAATTGGGGGAGAGGCAGAGAGAAGGAGAGACAGAATCCAAAGCAGGCTCCATATCACCAACACAGAGCCTGATATGGGGCTCGAACTCACCAGCTGTGAGATCATGACCCGAGTGAAAATCAACAGTGCAAAGCTTACCCAATTGTACCACCAGGCACCCCCAAATTGCTGTGAATTTTACATACCATGAATACTAACAAAGAAAATGAAGCCTGGATTCATTCCAATCCCAGCTCCACTCTTCATGAGTGTGTGACCCCGACCACATTCCCAACCTCTCTTTACTCCCAATTTCCTCATCGCAAATGTGGATGTGAAAATATCCAGAGGTCGGTGTGAGGTTTAACACAGTGATGCTTTTTGAAGAGCTTACCTGGTACGTGGTAATAAAGGTTAGTTTAATAAATGTAACTTTAAAAGAGTGGTTAGGATTTAACTTTTTTCCAATTGTTTTCCTCTTGGCATTAATGGTACCACTCTCTTTAAATAGGTTAAACTAGGGGTACCTGGGTGGCTCAGTCTGTTGAGTGTCTAACGTTGGCTGGGGTCAGGATCTTGGGATTTGTGGGTTCAAGCCCCATGATGGGCTCTCTGCTGTTAGTGCAGATCCTGCTTCAGATCCTCTGTCCCCCTTTCTCTGTCCCTCCCCTGCTCTCTCTCCCTCTCTCTCTGTCCCTGGCTACCTCCACCCCATCAAAAATAAATATTTAAATAAATAAATAAATAAGTAAGTAAGTAAGTAAGTAAGTTAGTTAGTTGGTTAGTTAGACTAAACAGTTCCTGTAATCAAAGACGGCATCCCAATGTCACTACAGACTATCTGTGTTTGACCGATACAACCTTCAGAACACTCATTTTTGACCTAGAAGTGACATCACAGGTCCCATTCCTCATTAAAAGTTAATTTCAGGTTACAGAGCTTCCAGGGACTCTGGCGCAGAGGTGGCTTAGCGGCAGAGCTGTGATGAGCTTTTCAGGTTTTCACGGGACACCAGGCTTCCAGACTGCATTGGGCATGACCTTCCTGATTACATGAGAGCAGTGGTAATTTATTCTATCTCATCATTTCTGTCTCACAGTACTTATATTAACTGGATGTCAGAAGCATGGATCACCTCTGAAAGGACAAATTTGTGCCAAAATTATAGGAGAACTTTTTCATCAGGACACTTTCTCTGTTCTGCATCTTAAAAAATAATTTAAAAAAAATTTTTTTTAATGTTTTATTTATTTCTAGGAGAGAGAGAGACAACGTGAGCAGGGGAGGGTCAGAGAGAGAGGGAGTGACAGACTCTGAAACAGGCTCCAGGCTCTGAGCTGGCGATCAGCACAGAGCCTGACGCGGGGCTTGAACCCACGAACCGCGAGATCATGACCTAAGCGAAAGTCGGACGCTTAACCGACTAAGCCACCCAGGCGCCCCTTAAAAAATAAGTTTTTAATGTTTATTTATTTTTGAGGAAGAGAGGGACAGAGTGTGAGTGCGGGAGGGGGAGAGAGAGGGAGACACAGAAACTGAGCTGTCAGCACAGAGCCTGACACAGGGGTTGAACCCACAAACTGTGAGATCATGACCTGAGCTGAGGTTGCATGCAAGCCACCCAGGCTCCCCTGCTATTCTGCATCTTAATAGCTGCCCCTGAACTTGGATGTCACTTGCAAAGGTAAAGCATGAGGTCTGAGAATCTCAGGAGAGGAATCAATGTGTTAGGGATGAAGGTAGTGCACAGTTATTTCCAAAGTCTGGACCTGTAAGTTTGTAGGACTTAACCAAACAGATACCCCAGATTCTCACCTAAAAAGAGAAAAGAGTGAGCTTGTAGGTATAGGTGTGGTGGATATGGTATGCCTCTCTTTATTGTTGACAGAGAGGATCAAGGGGCTTGTAACGAAATCAGCCCTAAGCAAGCAGTACAGGGAGAGCTGGATAACATCTAAAACTATCAGGAAAGCATTTCCACCAAAGGAAAAGAATTCATCAAGATAAAGAATTGGGTAATGTTAAGATTTTTAAAGTTATTTCCACCTCTGTCTCCCACTCCCAGCTCTTCTTCTCTTTAATTAACTCACAACTAGGAAGTGCTGGATGTTGACCAAGCATATAACCAAATAGGGCCACTCATCTACGTGTGTGTGTGTGTGTGTGTGCGTGTGATTTAACACAATTTCACACCAGGGCAGGTCTTAATGCGACTTGTCTGTAATCACATCATCATAATGGCAGCTTCCTTGAATGTGAAATCTCTGGGTCTAGCAACCATGAGCCTCCTGTGTAATCCAGACCTCACCTGTGAGGCGAAAATAGCTTAGGTGATCACACTGAAAAACCAGGGACCTCAGTCTGAATTTTACTAAATGCCTTTGAGGTGAATTAGTCACAGTCTCCCACAAGCACAAGGGAGGGGCATGGGTGGTGCCTAGATGACATTGTTCAAGAGATAGACCTTGATTAGATGCCCCCCAGTGCCGGCCGGGTTTACAGGATGGCCCTGCTGGGACACCACCTGTAGAGCCAGGACAATGCTTCATCCAGCTTAAGACCCGCAGCCCGAAACTGGACAGAACCTAAACAGATAACCTTTGGGAAGATCCTTAACCTGAGTCCCTCAGTACCTGCAAGGAAGTCACTGTAAGATTAGAAAATGTAATTACATCTGATAAAGTGATTGCCAAGACATTGTTTGAAGAGGGGGCTTTATCAGCCCTATTGTGCGAAGGTTAATGGAGACCTAGTGGTCTCTCACCTCCAACAGAAAAGAATCTGATTATATTAGAAGGTTGAGAAAGTAGCTCAGCAGTCGTGAGGGTTCCGACACTGTGCAGGTCACTCCATGTAGTACAGCTAGCCATGGAATCGCACAAATCTGAACCCACATTGCTGCGAGGTCTGTCTGAGGACATCAGATCCAGGAGACTGGCTCTAGTTTTGCGGGTGACCCTCTGTGCCCCTCCCTACCTGAGCACATGCTTGCAGAGCCCTGACTTCATTATGTTCCAGTGCTGTGAGATAGAAAGACCCTTAAAAGACACACGCCGCCTTATTTTGGATTCCCAGAGCCCAGCACAGATTTTGTGTAATGAGTCAACCCCCACATGATCGTAGGCCTGAATCAGACGTGCTTGGAGAAATCTTGGGTTTTCCCGTTGGTAAATATTTGAGAGGTGGGTGAGGGTTGGGCGGACCAGAGGAATCCATGAGGTCTTCTCCCTCCCCCCACCCACTGCCCCTATGGATGGGCTGACTATTTCCTAAGCTCTGGGGGGAGGAAGAGGAAAGGGTGGGTGGGGGCAGAAGCAGAAGAGCAAATCCTTACAATGAAAGGATATTGTTTACTCCATTTTTTAATGGGATGGGATATTCGAATCCAAACTCCTCATTTCACAGATGGGGAAACAGCTCCACTGAGTCATATAGAAGGATTATAGCTTAACTTACTCTTTTTCTACTATATCGTGACGAATGTTCCATGTGACATTCAGTCACCCATGCCACCTAAGTAGTCCCTGGGGCTGTGAAGGGAATGCAGTGCTTACCTAGAGAGCACACTTATTTCTATTTGCTTATAGCCATAAAGGAAAAAGGATAGCATCTTAATGAGTCAGGGGATTTGGGCTAGATCTAAAGAACTGGACCTTAAAAATACATAATATGCTAGACACAAAAAAGAGGCATTTTAAGTTAAGAGGATCATAATACAATTTAGAAAATGTCACTCAAGTCTTGTTCATCCAAATTGAGTTTGATCAGAAATCCTTTTCTGATGGGGGCACCCATCAGAAATCATGCTCTCTCTAAAATAAAAACAAAAATAATTTAAGAGAAATCTTTTTCACAAATTTGGTGCCAAAGGTGAACAAGGAAACCCCTGCCCTTCCCAAAGCTGAAAATAAAACAAAGGCTTTGAAGGCCGAGAAAGTGTTGCTGAAAGGCATCCACAATTACAAAAAAAGATCTGCTCATCACCTACCTTCCAAAAGACCCAAGACACCGCATCTCCTCTCCGAAGGCAGCCCGAATATCCCTGAAAGGGCGCCCCCAGGAGAAACTAGCTTGACCACTATGACATCATCAGGTTCCCCCTCAGTCATGAATAAAACAGGTTCCGAGTCTGCCATGAATAAAACAGAAGACAATAACATGTTGTGTTCATTGTGGATATCAAGGCCAACAGGCACCAAATCAAACAGGCTGTGAAGAAGCTCTATGACATTGATGTGGCCAAGATCAACACCCTGATCAGGCCCAATAGAGAGAAGGAGGCATGTATTCGACTGACCTCTGACTATGATACTTTGGATGTTGCCAAAATATTTGGATCACCTAAACTGAGTCCAGCCAGCTAAATTTAAATCTAAATTTTTCACACACACACACACACACACACACACACACACACACACACACACACATTAAATTTGATCAGATGGTCCTAACAGGAGAGATATATATTTGGGCTTGTACTCCTCTCCCTTTGTCTATTTCCACCTTTTTCACAGAGCTGAGTCCTAATAGGGCCCCACAAGATCTGAGTAGGTATCGGTTGGCCTCCCATCACCCCAACCCCCCCTGGGGGAAAGGAAGAAATACAACTTCAGCAAACGGGGAAAATGGTTCTCAACTCTCAACCAGTCGGTGTATACAAGGAGGGGTTGCTAAGAAGAGGCACACCTGTTACTAGCAGATCCTGAAAGAAGCATGCCAAGTACCGTCCTTCCCCAAATGTTTGTTATCAACACAAAATACAAAGGACTCACTTTTATATAGCACTTGCACCTGTCTCTTTGCTGCTCAACAATCCCCTAATGAAAAGACAGCATAGCTATATCCTCATTTTATAAATGGAGGAAGGGGTACAACAGAGAGGTTGAGCAGGCAGCCCATGGTCACCCAAGAAAGGGAAGTGTTAGGGCCGGGTTGCCTTTCTTCCAATTATACTCCACCGGCTCCCTGACCAGGTCTAGAAATACATTTCTGCAACTCATCCCTTTTCCAAGGAATCAGCCCCGGAGACCCAGCCTCTTCTTTCTGGGAAGGTCAAAGTCCAGCAGGCATTCTTCTCTCGGGTCTTGTATCAAGGTCAGTCTGTACCAAGATCCTTTGATTCAGATAGAGAGGAAAGAGCAAAAAGGCACCACCAGAGAGCCCATTGGCCATGACAACGTTTCTCTTCTCTGAAATATTTGGGTTTTCATTTCTTTGCTTCTCGTGAAAACCGTCAACAAGCGATGTAAAACCTCCCATAAGAAGTCAGCATCCGTCTAGGTGGTGAGATATGACGTAGACGATTTCCAGGCAACTTGCTGTGACCCCAGCGTCTGATAAACTATTTCCAGGTGGCTGGCTCTCCAGTCCTTGCACGGTCGGTGGCACTACAAAGATGCCACGTGACCCGGAAATGTGTGTGCAGCTAGAACCTTTGGTAGCTGCTCAGCTGTAGTTTTAGTCCCCGGATTTTAGAATCCACCCACTGTTCCTGCCATTCCAGGCTCATTTAAAGCAAAAACCGCTTCTTGCAATTGAAGTTGGTCTTTAAATTCCTTTTAAAATGAAAACTACTAAATCATCCACAGACCTGCATAAAACCCTTAAGAACGTCTCCCACCTGTATTGAGAACATTCTCAATAATTCCAAAGGCGGCTTTGCAGATAAGCAGCGGGCCCCAGGTTGGCAATGCCAGACATAGTTTTCCCCATGTCATCTCTCTGGAAATAGGTGCTACAGTCTTTACACTTAATAACAAGCAGAGCCAGGTCGAAAGATTTTTCGCGTCCTCAAACCAGATCAAGGAGGCTGTAAGCCACCCTTACTTACACGGCCAGTGGGGTGACAGGCTAGGCAGAGAGCAGACCCATCCTCAGGAGGACAGTCCCGGAGACAGAAAATGAAGGGAAAACTGGGATTTAAGCAGCTTGTCTTTGCATTTGCCACAATGGGACATTGTTAAGTCTGGGCTCCGTGGAACAATAGACTTCGATAGGACATAATACCTATTTAGGACAGGTTTACATCCTACCTCCTCAGGCACGCAGAGCTCCCTTTCAATTTGCTTTGCTGCACACAATGTATGTGTAACAGATTATTTGTCCTAACTCTCCTCCTGTTCTCCCTCCCCCATATCTTTCCTTCTCTACTGGACTTCCAGTCAGTCCGTGGTGGTTTTCATCTCTTGAAGCATTGGGTGATTTTTCACAAGACTCCAGTGCTGAAACACACAGCTTTCCCCGGCCATTTAAATGAGATTGGGGCCTGCTCATGGATAGGAAGAATAAATATAGTTAAAATGGCATTACTACCCAAAGCACTCTACACATTCAATGCAATTCCAATCAAAATTGCACCAGCATACTTCTTAAAACTAGAGCAAACTATCCTAAAATTTCTATGGAACCACAAAAGACCCCGAATAGCCAAAGTAATACTGAAAAATAAAACCAAAACGGGAGGTATCACCATCCCTGACTTTAGCCTCTACTACAAAGCTGTCATCATCAAGACAGTATGGTATTGGCACAAAAACAGACACATTGACCAATGGAACAGAATTGAGAACTCAGAAGTGGACCCAAAAGTATACAGCCAACTAATATTTGACAAAGCAGGAAAGAGTATCCAATGGAAAAAAGACAGCCTCTTTCACAGATTGTGTTGGGAGAACTGGGCAGCAACATGCAGAAGAATGAAACTAGATCATTTTCTCACACCATACACAAAAATAAACTCAAAATGGATAAAGGACCTGAACGTGAGACAGGAAACCATCAAAACCCTTGAGGAGAAAGCAGAAAACAACCTCCTTGACTTCCACCGCAGCAACCTCTTACTTGACACATCCCCTAAAGCAAGGGAATGAAGAGCAAAAATAAACGATTGGGACCTCATCAAGATTAAAAGCTTCTGCACGGCAAAGGAAACAACCCACAAAACTAATAGACAACCAACGGAATGGGAAAAGATAGTTGCAAATGACATATCAGATAAAGGGTTAATATCCAGAATCTATAAGGAACTCTCCAAACTCCACACCCGAAAAACAAACAACCCAGTGAAGAAATGGGCAGAAGATATGAACAGACACTTCTCCAAAGAGGACATCCAGATGGCCAACAGACACATGAAACGATGCTCAGCATCCCTCCTCAACAGGGAAATACAAATCAAAATGACACTGAGATACCATCTCACACCAGTCAGAGTGGCTAAAATGAGCAAATCAGAGAAACGAGATGCTGGCGAGGATGTGGAGAAACGGGCACCCTCCTACACTGTTGGTGGGAATGTAAACTGGTGCAGCCCCTCTGGAAAACAGTGTGGAGGTTCCTCAAAAAATTAACAATAGAACTCCCCTATGACCCAGCAATAGCACTACTAGGAATTTACCCAAGGGATATAGAAATGCTGATGCATAGGAGCACATGTACCCCAATGTTCATAGCAGCACTCTCAACAATAGCCAAAACATGGAAAGAGACTAAGTGTCCATCAATGGACGAATGGATCAAGAAGATGTGGTTTATTTATACCATGGAATACTACATGGCAATGAGAAAGAATGAAATCTGGCCATGTGTAGCAACATGGATGGACCTTGAGGGTGTGATTCTGAGTGAAATAAGTCAGGCAGAGAAGGACAAATGTATGTTTGCACATATAGGAGGATTAGGAGGAACTTAACGGAGGACAATGGGGTAGAACAAGGGGGGAAGTAGTGGGGGAAAGGGGGAGAGGCAAACTATGAGAGACTCTTGAATGCTGACAAAGACTGAGGACTGATGGATGTGGGGGGGAGGGAGGGATGGGCACGGAGAGGGGCACTTGTGGGGATGAGCACTGGGTGTTATATGGAAACCAACTTGACAATAAACTATTTGTATTGTATATATATATATATAAATATTATATATATAATATAAAATATTAAATAAATATATATATATAAACCATAAAAAAATAAATGAGATGGGGGCCTTGCATGAATGGATTCTAAGGGCTGGTCTGTCTGAATGTGTTTATACCCCAATTTCTTCAAGTATGAATTCAGCCCCCAGATTCGTGGCTGCATTAGATGAAGATCTACCATTTGTTAACACAGGGTTATTCTCACTTTAAAAAAAATGTTTTTTAATATTTTTATTTATTTCTAAGAGAGAGAGAGACAGCATGAGCAGGAGAGGGTCAGAGAGAGAGGGAGACACAGAATCTGAAACAGGTTTCAAGCTCCGAGCTAGCTGTCAGCACAGAGCCAGACACAGGGCTCGAACCCATGAACCGTGAGATCATGACCTGAGCTGAAGTTGGAGGCTTAACTGACTGAGCCACCCAGGCGCCCTGGGTTATTCTCACTTTTGTGTGGGAATGCGTTACAAATATTAAACGCCAGAGTCGTCATAAATTTTCCAAAGAATATAATCTACTAAAGGGAAAAACGAAAAGGAATAAAACTGTGCTCATAAAGAGGCTTATTGTAGCATAAACCTGAATATAATATTATAAAACTTTCCTAAGGTGGTCATTTCTCTACTTTATGGGGGGATTGTGAGAACTGTGCTGGTAAATGAAATCGCCACGGGCAAAAGTACAGTACAAATAGTTTATTCCAAGATGGAAACTATGAGAAACTATATCTAACTGTATGTGGGCAAAGACTGCAAGGTAATCGCCAAAACCAAAAAATAGTTGTAGTAAGAAGAATTATGACCCTTTTTAAAATTAAGTTTAAAAATTCGTAATATTTATTTTTGAGAGAGCAAGCAATCGAGCGAGAGAGTGAGATTGGGAGAGAGAGAAAGGGAGACACAGAATCTGAAGCAGGCTCCAGGTTCTGAGCTGTCAGTTCAGAGATCAACGCGGGGCTCAAACTCACAAACCGAGAGATCATGACCTGAGCTGAAGTCGGATGCTTAACCCACTGAGTCATCATGACGCCACTTAAGTTTTTATTTAAATTCCCGCTAGTTAAAATACAGCGCAATAACAGTTTCAGGTGTGTGATATAGTGTTTCGTCAATTCCATACATCACCCAGTGCTCACCATGACAAGTGCCCTACTTAATCCCCATCACCTGTTTCACCCATTCCCCTGCCCCCCTGCCCTTCCCTTCTGGTAACCATCAGTTTGCTGTCTATAGTTTTAAGTGTCTGTTTCTTTTCCCCACCTTTGCTTTTAAAATTATTATTATTATTATTATTATTATTATTATTTGTAATCTTTATTTTGAGAGAGAGAGAGACAGAGTGCCCGTGGGGGAGGAACACAGAGAGAGGGAGACAGATTCCGAAGCAGGTTCTAGGCTCTGAGCTGTCAGCACAGAGCCGGATGCACGGCTCGATCGTGAGATCATGACCTGAACTGAAGCTGGATGCTCAACTGACTGAGTCACCCCGCTGCCCCTGTTTTGTTTCTTTTTTTTTTTTTTTAATATTTTTATTTATTTCTAGGAGAGGGAGAGCGTGAGCAGGGGAGGGTCAGAGAGAGAGGGAGCCACAGGCTCTGAGCTGGCAGTCAGCACAGAGCCCGACGCGGGGCTCGAACCCACGAACCGCGAGATCACGACCTAAGGAAAAGTCTGACGCTTAACCGACTAAGCCACCCAGGCGCCCCACCCCTGTTTTGTTTCTTAAAGAAAATTATGACTCTTTAAAATCTTTGTTTTTAGCTTTGTAAATAGTTTTATTAACTATTATTTCATTAATTATTTTAAATCATTCCATGAGAATAGACGATTCTGGTGGGAATGACAATTTGTTCTATGGATCTGGAATATAGTCATCGGACAGGCATCCTTTGCCTTGCTATTGCAAGTTAATACTTGCCTATGGCATATTCTTAGCTAGGACCAGAACTATGGGTCACACCCTGACTTCAAAGTCATCGCCAAGGACTTCTGGAAAGCACAGTGAAGGGCCCCGGAACTAGGATTACTTTTCTTCTTCCTGTGAAGTTGTTATAAAGGGGAAAGGAGAAAATTAACAAGAGCCGGTCCATTCCAGATAATGCCTTACAAGCATTATCTCCCACCTGGTGAGTATTCAATATTCATTTAAGAGAGAGTTTCAGATGTTAATTGAATTCCTCAAGGTCGCTTGGTGAGGAAATAAGTAGGCTAAGAATTGGAGCTCATGTCTAGGCTCCAGAGGCCGTATTCTTCTTATATGATCGTGCTGCCCAGATTATGTTTGCTGAATGCACACCTTCCTCTTACCCAATTGGAACACAACTCCGTTAGACCAGAGAGGAATATTTTGCCAGCATGTTCCGTGGCCAGTAGGGTAGTGCCAGAATGGGTAATAATCAAAAGTGCTTCTCATCTATGCTTTTTTCATATACTTAAATATATTTCATATATTCTTATTTGATCTGCATAACATAGGTATCTTCATTTACCGTGGAAACTGATGCAGAGAGAAGTTAGCAGCTTGTGCTGGGTGACATACCTTGTAAGTGGTAAAGCCAAGATTTGAATGTCTGGCTCTAGACTAGCATAAGCACGAAGACAAATACCTGCAAAATACATTTTCTGCTATTTGTGGATCTAAGGCAAATCAGAAGAGAAAGATATAATCAAGAAACATAAAGAAAAAAAGTCTTCCTTGTCTTCTGGCTCTGGGTCACCAAAGAAGGTGTTAAAGGGCGGATTCTCTGAGGGAAGCGCCTGGCTTATCAGGGAGATAAGCTAATTGTGGCTTTCCCGGTGATTGAAGTTTACCTACCCCCAGCTCTCCTAGTAACTACTACTAGAAATGCAAGGTTAACCCCCCCCACCTCTTAACCAATTCCTTTATTTCTATCCTTATGAGGATCTTATGCCTTTTAATTCTTTGTTTTACTTTTAAACAAAGTATGTTTAAAGAGTATGTTAACAAAGATGTGTGTGGTGGAGATGGTACGTGTTTGGCCTGGAACCTACATTTGGAATACATTTGATTTGTGAGCCTGTATGTAAAACACACACACACACACACACACACACACACACACACCCCTGAAGCAGTTTCATGAAACATAATTTATTCTTACCCACTCCGATATGTGTTTGATTGAAGGAATTCCAATTACAACTCTATAAATTGGCTGCAGGACCGTAGGTTGGAAAACTCTGGGCAGGAGCCCTAACTTCAGGCTCTCCCAGAGAATCTTGAAACTGTGCCGTCGAGCATGCGCTCCAGAATGTCCTCCACACTTTCTGGTCTCCTGGCTATTAATCCAGTTGGCCAAGGTGGACCCAACTCGGCCATGTTTCACATAACTTACATGTTTGCAATCAGGTTTGAAAACTGTGGCTGGCTTAGAAGCTTCTACCATGGCCGAGGTTTCCTTTTTTCCTTTCTGTTTTCTCTCCAGTAAATGCATGATGAAAAACAGCTGGTCTTTGAGCATACTAACTACAGGGTGTCAGGATCCCCGTGAATCTTTCTGCTGTTGGAAGATGCAAACGCTATGGTCAGGGACATGGGGAGTCAGGAGAGCATGTGAAAACATGAGCCCACACGTGATACGAGCTGCACACTCATTCCTCTGAGGCCTTTCTATTTCCTGGGATGGAAATGGGAAGCATTTATTATATCCACTAGTGCTTCTCCATCCCACAAGGGTACAGGTTGTCCCTCATTTGCCTTGTCAGTAGAGAGCAGATTGATTTGTTGACCGTGCACATAAGAATGCAAATAGTACCAAATGAGCAACACTGGGTAGCAAACTGTAAGAGTTTTCTGCCTAAGCCATAGGCATATGGAGAATTTCAGAGCTGGAAGGTCCTTAAGATCGCCTGGTCCCAAAGCTGTGGTAGATATGAAGAAGCCCAAGTTCAGGGAGTAAGCTCTCCAAGGTCCCATAGTGGGAAAATGGGGGACTCTTTCCCTTTACCAGTGTTGTGTATTCTTTCTGGATTTTCTACCTCTCCTGACTCTGCACTTTATCCTTTGAAGAGCACAACATTGTCAAATGATAATTCCCAACTTCTATTTAGAAGATATGGTTACATTGTTCTAGTTAGTTTTGAGAAAGGAAGAAAAGGAGATGTGTGGAATTTGAGTAGGAGGCACATACTTTTAACAGTGTTAAGTCAACTTAACAATATACCTTCCAGGCAGAGTCAGCCATCTTTACTTTTGTGCTGTTCCTGGGCAGAACATCAAGGTCTGTGGTCCACTGGTTGGTTTTAAAATGAAACACATAGACTGCATGCCTATAGGGCAAGAAACAGAGTATTCAGAATAAACAGAATGTTTGGAGTATTTATTTGGAATAAGTAATTCCAGAAAACTCTCTCTCTCGCTTTCTCTATATATATTCATTCATTCATTCATTTATTCATCTATTCATCACACAAATCTGCTTTGTGGAAACATTAAATGAAATAATGACAAAAAAAAAAGAAAAAATGACACATTTTCTTATTGAGAGCACAGTAGGTAAATAGGTGATTATAATATAGATAATAATCACAATGATAGAGGTATGGCACCACCATGGTGCTGTGGGATTTCATGCGGGAGGTAGCAAATTCTGTCTGGGAGAGTCATAGGAAGGCTTTTAAAAAAGTGACATTAAAACTTTGACATGATTGTACAGAAAATTCAAAAGACTACAAAATACCTGTTAGAACCAAGAAGTCAATTTAAAGTTGTAGGATGCAAGTCAATATAAAAATGCATTTCTATATACTAACAACAACAAAAGTAAAACAATACAATTAAATTATACTCTAGACTGCATACTTTGAACTAAAACAGCATTGGGGGCGCCTGGGGGGCTCACCCGGTTAAGCGTCCGACTTCAACTCAGGTCATGATCTCACGGTGTGTGAGTTTGAGCCTTGTATCAGGCTCTGTGCTGACAGCTTGGAAGCCTGGGGCCTGCTTCAGATTCGATGTCTCCCTCTCTCTCTACCACTCCCCAACTTGTGCTCTGTCTATGTCTCTCTAAAAAAATAAATAAACATCAAAAAAAAAGACAGATACAAAAATAGTACATATTGTCTGATTTCATTTATATAAAGTTCAAGAAGAGATAAAAGACTAATCAAAAGAGATTGAAATCAGAATAGTGGCTGCAGAGGGAACTTTCTGCATTGAGGAAAAAATGATCCTTATTCTGATTTGGGTGTGGGTTACACAGTGTGTATATTGGCAAAACTCATCAAACTGTATGGTTAAAATCTGTTCATATTATTGCATGTAAAATAAAAGTAAATTGGGTTTTTGAGCATGAGTAGAGATTTTCATATTCAGAAGAGGGGAAGAGAATTCCAGGTGGAAGGAACTATTGAACGAAGACTGATAAATGTGATGGATGCTTTTTTCTAGTCATGATGAGAACTTTTGTGTTGTCATATCACATGACTTAGAGAATTGAAAAGAAGGGGAAAAAAGAGGGCAAATTAGTAGCATGAGATCAGCAGGCTAAGAAGTGGATTCTTATTCACTAGTAAGCAGAAGAGTAATATGATCTTAAAGTCTGGAAAGTTCGTGGGGTAGGATGAATGGCCTGAGGCAGAGGTTCACACGGGTCTTCCGTAAAGGACCAGACAGTGAATATTGTAGGCTCTGGGGTCAAGTAGTCTGTCTTGTGGCTACTCCATTCTGCATGGGAGTGTGAAAGCAGCCATGGGCAATGCGTGGGGGTGGGGGTGGGGTGAGTGGCTGTTTGATACAACTTTGTTTACAGACACCGAAATTTTGATTTCATATAATTTTCATGTATCACAAAATATGACTCTTTATCGTTTTCGACCACTAGAAAATGTATGGGTCTTTCTTTTTTTTTTTTTTTTTTACAAATAGTTTATTGTCAAATTAGTTTCCACATAACACTCAGTGCTCATCCCCATAAGTGTCCTCCTCTATGCCCATTGTATGGGTCTTTCTTAGCTTGTGGTTCATCACTGTCATTGTCATCATATTAGAAAGTGTTTCTTTGAGAACCGACCAGGAAACTGGAACCTGGCTGCCAGATCATCCCAGGTGGTGATAATGCCCACAATGTCCATTTCTTAAAGGAGATGCCGATGCCCAGAGAGGTGAAGGAACTGACCCCAGCACAGCGTTGGTGACAGAGCTGAACATGACCTACACACAGTGCTCTTGTCCAGTGGTCTTTCAGGCCTCATATAATATTGATGAAAGGCATGAATATGCTTTTTTTTTCTTTTGTGTGTGTGTGAGAGAGATAGCACATGTGGGCAGGGGAGGGGCAGAGAGAGAGAGAAAAACCCAAGCAGGCTCCATCCAGCATGGAGCTTAGTGCAGGGCATAATCTCACAACCCTGAGATCATGACCTGAGCCTAAACAGAGTCCAGTGCTTAACTGAACTGAGCCATTTGGGTCCCCAGGTCATGAATATGTTTAATGTCATGGATCTTTATGTGCCTAGTCACATAAATTTGGAAATAGAAAGCTAAAATAACTAAGAATATGAAGAAAGTGGACAAAACCCTAATTATTGTGAGAGACCAACATATTTCTTTTCCTCCCTCCCTCCCTCTCTCCCTTCTTTCCTTCCTTCTTTTCTTTCCTTCTTTTATTTATTTAGAGAATTCTGTCTAATAGGATGTCTCTGTTGGATGCTCATCTTCAGAACTGTCTTAGCTTTTCCTGGTCCTTTAATTTTCCCAATAAATTTTATAACTATGTCAAATCTTTTAAAAATGTGTTACAGTTTTGGCTGTAATCACATTGAATTTATAGATGAATTTTGGGGGGGAATTGAAACTTCATATACTTGAGCCCCCTCAGCCATATTTTGGTGAGTAGAATCCTAACATCTATAGGTTTTGATGCTATTTTTAATGAAATCTTGTGTTCTTTTATATTTGGGGGGATTATTGTTACTGTATTCAACTGCTACTTATTTGTTTATTATTTTAATTCCAGTGTAGTTAACATACAGTGTTATATTAGTTTCAAGTGTGCAATATAGTGATTCAACACTTCTATATATTACTCAGTGCTCATCATAAGTGTACTCTTAATCACCTTCACCTATTTCACTCATCTTTCTCTCCCTCCCTGCCCCCTCCCTGCCCCGTAACCATCAGTTTATTCTCTATAGTTCAGAGTTTGTTTTTTGGTTTGTTTCTGTTCTTTTTCCTTTATTTATTTGTTTTGTTTTTTTAATATTCCACATGTGAGTGAAATCATGTGATATTTGTCTTTCTCTGACTTAATTTCACTTAGAATTATATTTTCTAGATCCATCTATGAGATAATTCTTTGTTTTGTTTGTTTTTAACATTTATTTATTTTTGAGACACAGAGAGAGACAGAGCAAATAGGGGGAGGAACAGAGAGAGAGGGAGACACAGAATCCGAAGCAGGCTCCAGGCTCCGAGCTGTCAGCACAGAGCCCGACATGGGGATGAAATCACAAACCACGAGATCATGACCTGAGCTGAAGTCAGACGCTTAACTGACTGAGTCACCCAGCACCCCACAAATATCTTATTTGTACACATAAGTAGGGAGTTTCTAAAAAAAAAAAAATACCGATAATCCAACCAAGTAATGGGTTAATAAAATAATAAGCTGTGGCTAAGCTGAGTGCACCCGGCTGAGACAACACGAAGAAATGTAGTCATGGGGTTGAAACAAAAGTCCCGATCTTGTCAACAGGGGCCAAAAGAGCATTTGATAAAATTCAACATGCAGTCCTGATGCAAACAAGTCAGCAAACAGCAAAAAGTCAGGAGACCTGAGGCACCTGGACAAAGGACATCTACTGAAGAATTATTAAGGTAGAGACAGGAAGACTAAAAAGAGGCCCACTGTCACAGCTTTAATTCAGTATTTGTTCTGGAGCTTCCGGATAATATAATAAGAAGAGGAAAAGAAAGAAAAAGCAAGTTTCTTTTTTGAAAGATCTCCATCGGGAGACTAATGGAACTAATAAGAGTTCCGTAAGACAGGTGGGCCCCAGGTCCATTTTACATCTTCAGAGCAGCAATGACCGATTAGAAAGCATCGTTGCAAAGTTCCATGGATAATAGCCGCACATTCATCAAATAGCTAAGAATAAAGCTAGCAGGTGCCTAAGCTTATGTGAAAAATTAATAAACAGTTTTCATGGTGGAAGAAAAAGATTTAAATATATGGAGAGAAACACC
Source organism: Hyaena hyaena (assembly GCF_003009895.1). Taxonomy (NCBI): domain Eukaryota; kingdom Metazoa; phylum Chordata; class Mammalia; order Carnivora; family Hyaenidae; genus Hyaena; species Hyaena hyaena. Next base: position 1,166,774 of record NW_024081212.1, on the reverse strand, counting down.
CATGACACGGATCTGGTCCGAAGCAATTCCTTCCACCACCTTCAACATATCATCTCTTTATGATGAAAGAACACATGTTTGAAATTAGGCTTTTTCTGGAAGCAATAGTAGCTGACAACTATTAAATGCCTACTATGTGCCAAATGCCTTACAATTTTATTTCCATGAAACTCTCTTAAGCCTCAGTTTTCTTGTCTGTATATGGACATCAGAAGGCTATCATGTAGAGTTGTGACTTGAAAGGGCAAATACATGAAAACAAGAGGTACAAACTTCCAGTTATTAAATAAATAAGTGACAGCCTAGGGAATACAGTCAATAGTATTGTAATAACTTTGTATGGTGACAGATGGTGACCACAATTATCATGGCAGGCATTGAGTAAGGAATAGAATTATTGAGTCACTGTGCTGTATACCTAAAACTAATATATCGTTCAATTAAAAATAAATTTGGGGCAGCTGGGTAGCTCAGTACGTTGTGTCTGACTTCCGCTCAGGTCATGATTTCACCGTTCGCGGGTTGGAGCCCCCCCACGGGCCTGTATGCTGACAGCTCAGAGCCTGGAGCCTGCTTCAGATTCAGGGTCTCCTTCTCTCTCTCTGCTCCTCCCCTGCTTGTGCTCTGTCTCTCTGTCTCTCAAAAATAAATAAACACTGAAAAAAAACTTTAAAAAAATGAATTAATTAGAAGGACGCCTGGGTGACTCAGTTGGTTAAAAGTCCGACTTCAGCTCAGGTCATGATCTCCCGTAGTGTGTAAGTTTGAGCCCCCACCTGAAGCCTCCTTTGGACTCTGTCTTCCTCTCCCTCTGTCCCTCCCCTGATTGAGCTCTCTCTCTCTCTTTCTCGCTCCCCCTCTCAAAAATAAGCATTTAAAATTAAAAAAAAAAAAAAGATTTTTTTTTAACTGTTATTTGTTTATTTGGGGGGGATAGGCAGAGAGATGTTAGGGAGAGAAACCCAAGCAGGTTCCCTGCTATCATCTCAGAGCCCAAGGTGGAGCTCGACCTCACAAACCGTGGTATCATGATCTAAACCGAAACCAAGAGTTGGATGTTTAAGCAACGGAACCACCCAGGTGCCCCTTGAGCAATTTTTAATCTTAATGTTTGTATCCTGTTATCTATCCCCCACCCTCCGGGCAGAGCCTATGCTCTGGGCTCTGGCCCACGTGGCTGGTTCATGCAGCCCAGTTCATGTACAGTGAACCCCAGGCTGCTCTGAGGCAGCTGAGGACACTGCCCGGGGGGTGTGGGGTGTGGGCGCTGACAACACAGCTCTGCCCTGCATTCAGGCCGCACCCCGCGGGTGTCCCCACAGACAGTAAGCACCCCCGGCTCGGGAAGGCAAGGAGGAGTATTCTCACCTCGCGGGTGAGACCACTCACATAGACACACTATATTCCGATGAGCTCAGCTCTGGACCCCATTTCTGTAAATGGAACTTCACTGGAACGCAGCCGCGCTCATGTAGTTCGGTGTAGCCTGGGGTTGCTTCCTGGGGAGAATGGCAGAGGAGGGCAGTCGCCGCAGCCGGTGAGTGGCCCACAAGGTCTAGAATATTTACTCTCCGGCCCTTTACAGCAAGAGTTTGCAGACTTCTACTCTAGAGGCCTAACTTGGAACTCCCTAGTTGGCACCGAGTAATCAGAAACCCTCCTGCGGCAATGAGGAGGCACAGCCCCGGCAGGGACGCACCGCGGGGACCATTCAGCAGGATCCCGGTGACAAGCCTCACTGTCCCTGCTCATGCAGGGATGGGCAGTGTCTACATCTTAAAATTTTTAAAAAATATTTTTATTATTTTATTTTTATTAAATAAAAAAAATTAAGTAGGCTCCATGCCCAAGATGGGGCTTGAACTCACAACCCTGAGATCAAGATTTGTGTGCTCTACTGACGGAGCCAGCCAGGTGCGCCACCATAAACATTTTTTTTAGGGGTGTCTGTGTGGCTCAATCGGTTGAGCGTCCCCCTCTTGTTCGGCTCAAGTCATGATCTCACAGTTTGGAAGTTCGAGCCCTGAGGTGGATCTGCACTGACAACCTGGAGCTCCTTGGGATTCTCTCTCTCTGCCCCTCCTGTATGCATGCTCTCTCTCTTGCTCTTTCTCAAAATAAATAACCTTAAACAAACTTTTTAAATACTGCTATAAAATATACATAATATGTACCACTGTCACCATTTTTAAGTGTACAGTTCAGTAGCATTAAATCCATTCACGTTCCTGGGCAATCAGCGCTGTCACCATCTTCAGAACTTGGTGTCCACTCAAATGGGATGTCTAAACCTTTCACACCGGTTCTCCTGTCTTGATGCTTTTGGTGGTCAGAGCCCATCTCTCACATTCATCTTAATAGTTAAAGAGCCAGTCACGGTGTCAGTAGGGACCATCCATTTTTGAGAGCCTGCTAAGGAGCACATCCTTTCTGTCAAGGGGAATCCGTGTGGCAGAGGCCGCTGTGTCTGTGAGGTGTCTCCGATGGACAGCCAGCCAGGCGCCCCCTGAGCATATATGCTTGACAGCACACGGGTGTGTTCAAGCCCAAACCCACAGGAGTGTGCACACTTACACACTGATAATATGGAAGTAGTTGAAAGTAAATCCCTACAGCATGCGGCTTGGTCCTGAAAGCCTCGCAGGCGCTCTGTGAATACTTCCTGGGGACAGACTAAGGGAAAGAAGGGACGGATCTGCTCTGAATGCAATGGTGGAGAAATTGTCCTCCAGATGTTCACTGGCTTTCTTTGGCCACATTCTTGGGAATCTGACGCTTCCGTGTTGTGGTTCTCTTTCAGGACCGTGGTGGTGTTAATCATTCTCCCAACGTTAATGAGAACAGTTGTTTTGAACTGGACATTGTCAAGGGGGGATCCCAAAGTCCTGCTTTTCTAGCCTTCACAAGTCGAGTCCCCGTCCATGTCTCCTTCCTACCCCTGCTTCCTGGACCTGGGCATGCTCAGATTGCCGCTAGAGCTGCCCAGGGGAGACCAATGGAGTACTCTCCTGAGTAAAAATGTGGGGGACTTCCTGTGGTCTCCTGTGCTGACAGTTGCCAGGATTTGCACTCTGGTGGGATTTCAGATGGTGCCGACTGGGTGCTCTGTCCCTCCCATTCGCTTCTCCCAAATCTGGTCAGAGGCCCACAGTAGTGGAGGGAAAATTGGGTGTGTGTTTTCACACTCTGGGGGCCTATGGAGTGTGGGTTTATGGTTGGGAGAGGGGAAATAGGGACCCCCTCGATTTCCACCCTAAGGAACCAGTGGCTGGAAGAGGCCTTCAAAACCATCCAGATGGCACTCCCAGTGGGCAGATGGAGAGACTGAGGCTGGGAAGACTAAGGGGCATGCAGACGTGGGCCAAAGTAGCCACTCCTACGCCCAATAGAGACAGGGCCCCACCAAGCCTCATATCTACATCCCCTTGACCAGAATGTTGACGATATGTGCCTGGATTAACTGTCTTAAAAAAAAAAAAAAAAAAAAAAGACCCAAGTAGAATGTAGCTTCTGTTACAGACATTGAAATAAAAATGTTGGAAGGTGGGAGGAATGAGGGACATTTATTAAAATGAGTTGGTTTGGGGACAGTGATAGGAAAATCATAGTGACAGGGATATTACACATAAACATGGATCAGAAAATGGACCCACTGCTCTAGATAATCTGTGCCCCAACCTCTGGCCTTTCCTCTCCTACCTGGGGCCTTGCGGGCTCTGGGGCTGTACGATCTATATTTGACCACAGCCCTCCCTGGACAAGAATTCACTGCATAGGCATGGACTCATATCTCCTTGTCTTACTGATCAAAACTCTGGGATAAGAGTGAACAGGTTTCTTTTTTCTTTTTTAAGTTTATTTATTTCTTTTGGGGCAGGGGAGCAGAGAGAGGAGAGAGAGAATTCCAAGCAGGCTTCACTCTGGTAGTATGGATATGGGGGTAGAACTCATGAACCGTGAGCTCATGACCTGAGCCGAAATCAAGAGGCTGATGCTCAACCAACTGGGCCACCCAGGTGCCCCAAGAGTGAAATATTTAAAAAGAAAATAAATTTTGACATGAATTAACTTGAGACTTGCCTCATCTTCAATGTTTGACCCTTCTGGGCTGCAGCTCGTTCCTGGATTTGCTTGTGTGCATGAGCACAAGAACTGGGTTATTTATACTGCTGTGGTCATCTCCCTCTTCGTTCCCAGATAAACATCTCGAGTTTTCCCTCCCTTTGACTTAAGTTGTGGGGGGGGGGGGTGAGAGAAAGGAGTGTGCGTGGGGGAATGAATGTGTGATTGGAACAGAGTTATCTTGGCATCTCTCTTTAAACTTTCATTGAATACTAACATTAACTTCTAATACGGAAATGTTCATATTAACTTAGGATATTCAATTATCACTAATTCTAACGTATTTGTTTCTGAAAGTCAGAAACAAGCCAATGAGACAGTTTGGTCACGTTTGTATTACGCTTCTTTCTTGGGCAGTCAGTGTTACAGATTAGTGAGATAAACCGACTGGGTCAGCTGATCCTCCTTTTAATTTTTCCTTTTTTAAAAAGTAAAAGCTGGAGAAAGGAACTGGTGACCTCCAAGGCTGTTTAGCTTCTGTGGGGTTTTCTGGAAAACATCTTCATTGTTCAGGGTGAGAGGTTGAAGGTTTATTTTTATGCATCTCTGTTTTTAGCCACAGATCAACGTTGCTGGCTCATGGTGGAAGCCCCTTTGTACGACACATCCCTTACTGCATCTGTCCCTTGAGCATAGCATGTGCCAAATTATCATTCCTAATAGGCTGCTTGATTTTCTGGAGGAGGAAACATCTTGACAACTCCCTGAGATGTGTTATGTCAGAGTAAATGTGTCATGGATCCTTGAGAGCTCACACAAGGGCATCGTTAGGGATGGGATGCCTGGTGCCCGGCCTTCCATCTCACCTGCTCAGGGACCGTTGCCCATCACATCTCATTACCCAACTGTGTACACTTGGCTGCCATTTTCTCAAAGACACTTACGCAGTGGTATTTGGTAACGACGTCAATTCTTTTCCTGTCTGACTTAGAAGATTGCAGTGACTCAATGCTGGCTGGTCAACCTTAAAGATTAAATCGAGGACATTGGCTTAATGATTTTAACAGCTAGTGTAAAGGATTTCCCAAGTGTGAGAATCGTGATATAAAATAGGGTTGGGAATTTTATCCAATCTTAAAGAGAAAGTAAGTGACACGGCTCAAGGCGTACTTTATGACAGTATTTCTTAAAATATAAGCTTCACATTTAAAAAGGTTTAAACAGGAATAGGATATGAGGGTCTGATGGAGAATCAGCACACCCTAAATTTGTAAAATGCCCTTTTGTGTGAATGAATATTTGATCGTATGTCAGAAACCATACAAGAGTCATTATTATTCTAGGGCACCTGGGTGACTCACTCGGTTGAGAGTCCGACTTCGGATCAGATCATGATCTCACAGTCGTGAGTTTGAGCCCCGTGTCAGTCTCTATGCTGACAGTTCAGAGCCTGGAGCCTGCTTCCAATTCTGTGTCTCTCTCTCTGCTCCTCCCGTGCTTGCACTTTGTCACACACTTTCTCTCTCAAAAATAGACAAACATTAAAAATAAACTTTAAAAAAGAGCCATTATTATTCCATGATTATGATAATAACTTTCTTAGTTGTATTCCTTTGGGTAAAACTTTTATTTGCTCTACCTCAATGTTTCTCAAATGTTCATAGGGATAAGAATCTCCTGGGAAGTTTGTTTATAATGCAGCTTCCTGGGCCATATCCTGGACCTCGTGGGTATGAAGGAGTACCAAGAATTTAAGCACTCTTGCTGATTCTGATGCTGGTGTTTGAGGAGATGAAGACTTCTGAGCCAATACTTAACCACCTCTGGATGCTGATAAAAAATGGAGTAGGGGTACCTGGGTGGCTCAGGTACCTGTGCTGACAGCTCAGAGCCTGGAGGCTGCTTTGGATTCTGTGTCTCCCTCTTTCTCTCTCTGCCTCTTCCCCGTTTGCACTCTATCAAAAACAAATAAACATTAAAAAAAGGAAAATGGAGTAAAAATAAGGATTAATTAATTACCAATGCAATTAAGCTTTATGAATATACCGACCCTGAAAAAGAAGCTCCTGAACTCTTTTTACTCCAACATCCAGGATTCTAGAGAGACATACAGCTTGAAAAGAAAAGAAAAGAGCTCTGGCAAAATGATTTCTTTGTAGCCTTTGGTATATGGTCTAGAAATGTTTGGAAATATGTCCTATAAAAAAAATATCCTCCTGGAAGATGTTGGGAACAAGTCTAGGATGTGTGCCCTGGGAATTTGCATACCAGCTGAATGTATCTCATGTGGAGAGTTTTATGGGTTAGCTCCGAGTCTCTGTTACTCGGCCTGAGAATGGGGGGCCAGCAGGAGGTGGGGTTGCTGTCAGAGAAGAATGAATTTCAGCCTCCTCCCTTTCTCATAGAATGTGGTTTCCCTCAAATTTGGGAAAATTTTATCTTTTCTCTTTGAAGAGAATCAGGTCAAATGATCTTGCTTTTAAAATGCTGAGAATAGGGTATCTGGGTGGCTCAACTGGTTGATTCCAATTGGTTGAAATTGGTTGATTTCAGCGCAGGTCATGAATCCAGTGTTGTCGGATTGAGCCCTGTGTCCAGCTCCATGCTGAGCATGGAGTCTGCTTGAGATTCTCTCTCTGACCCTGTCCCCTGCTCGTGCTCTCTCTCTAAAATAAAATAAAATAACATATAATATAATAGAATGGTATAATGATAAAATAAAATGTTGAGTATAGAATCTGTGGATGAAAAGCATGAAAAATGTCAACAATATAGATGCTTCTTTGCTTTTCAGATTTATTTTTCCTTCTGCTGTTTAGGAAGGCAGCAATCATTTGAAGCTTCGTGGAAAGGCAGGGATGCAACATAAGAGGCAACAAGATGACCGATTCTATCTTCAGTGCCTCTCGAGTCCTAAATCAATTGCTTGCTGTACTTGGTACTGCACTTAGAAACCACAAAAACAGTGTGCACAAAAGGAGTTGTACTATTGAAATCCCGATGACATTAAAAAATTTTTTTTTTTCAGAAATAGAAACAAACCCTTCTAAAATTCATATGAAATCTCAGGGGACCCTGAGTACCCAAAACAAATTTGAAAGAGAAGAACAGAGTTGGGAGACTAAAACGTTCTGATTTCAATACGGAGTACAAAGTCTAAGTACAGTATGGTACTGGCATAAAGACACCTAGACTGAGGAAACACAATAGACAGATATGGTCCAATGATCTTTGACAAGGGTGTGAAGATCTTTCAGTGGGGAAAGGACAGTGTCTTCAACACATAGTGTTGGAAAAATTGGATATCATGGGGAAAAATGCAATTGGGTCTTTTCTTACATTATATTAAAAAATTAACTCAAAATAGATTAGAGACCTAAACAGAAGACCCACAACTATAAAACTCCTTGGAAAAAAACATAGAGGAAAATCTTCATGACATTGGATTTGGCAATGATTTCTTGGTTATGACAATGAACGTGTGGGCAGCTAAAGCAAAAATAGACAAATAAGACTATGCCAAACTTACTTTTATCAATAGAGTGAAAGGCTGCCTATGGAATGGAAGGAAGTATTTGTGTTTTGTATCCTTTCCTGATGTGGTCAGCCAGGTACAACCACAAAAAGGGACACAGAAAAGGTGCAGAAAAATAAATAAAATGTATATATTCACAAGTCTTAGGGACCGGAGGCAGGCCAAGCCATGCAAGGCCACATGGAGGCAAGGGTCAGGGAGGCCAGCTCAACCTAGCAGGTAGGGGGAAGGGACCCTAGTGCTTTGACTGGCGGTCAAGATGGAGCGCACTAACCAAAAGCATGAAGGGATTTCATTGGTGCATTTGAAGGTCATTAGGTCACAGTCTGGGGAGGGCAAGAAAGTAAGGGACAGGGTCCAGCGTCATCACGTTCGTGCTACCGGTGCCCTAGGCAGAGTGTTCGCAGCCTGTTTGGGGGGTTGTTGAGGCAGCAAGAAAGTTACAGAGTTGAAAAATTGACAGTACAATTTGCAAATCATATATCTGCTAAGGGGTTAATATCCAGAATATATAAAAAATTCTGGGGCGCCTGGGTGGCTTAGTTGGTTAAGCGTCCGACTTTCACTTAGGTCATGATCTCGCGGTTCGTGGGTTCGAGCCCCGCATCGGGCTCTGTGCTGACTGTCAGCTCAGAGCCTGGAGCCTGTTTCAGTCTGTGACTCCCTCTCTCTCTGACCCTCCCCTGCTCACGCTGTCTCTCTCTCTCTCTCCTAGAAATAAATAAAATATTAAAAAAAATTCTTACAACTCAGCAACCAAAAAAATCGGATAACTTAATCAAAATGGGCAAAGGACTAAAATAGATATTTCTCAGAAGAATACACAAATGGCCGTTAAAATATGAAAAGATATTCAACATGATTAATCATTAGAGAAATGCAAATAAAAACTATGATGAGATATCACCTGAAACCAATTAGGATGACTTCTATCAAAAAACTCAAAAACATAGGGGCATCTGGGTGACTCAGTTGGTTAAGTGTCCAACTTCAGCTTGGGTCATGATCCCACGGTGGTCCATGGGTTCGAGCCCCACGTCAGGCTCTGTGTTGACAGCTCAGAGTCTGGAGCCTGCTTCGGATTCTGTGTACCCCTTCTGCCTGCCCCTCCCCCACTCATGCTCTGTCTTGCTCTCTCAAAAATAAATAAACGTGAAAAAAATAAAACAAAAACAAAACACCCAGAAAATAACAAGCATTGGAGAGGATGTGGATAAATTGGAACCTTTATGCAGTGTTGGTGAGATTGTAAAGTGGTGCCACCACTATGGAAAACAGGGTGGCAGTTCCTCAAAAGATTAAAAATGGAACTCCCATCTGATCCAGCAATCTTATTTCTGGATATATATCCAAAAGGACAGAAAGTACTGTCTCGAAGAGATGTTTGCATACCAGATTCATAGCAGCGCTATTTACAACAGCTGAGAGAGATAGAAACAACTCAAATGTCCTTTGGCAGATGAATGGATAAACAAAATGTGCTACAGACTCACAGTGGAATATTATTCAGCCTTAAAAAAGATGGAAGTCCCGTCACGTGCTCCAACATGGATAAAACTTAAGGACATTATGCTAAGCGAACTAAGCTGGTTGTAAGAAGGTAAATACAACATGATGCTACTTACATGAGGAACTTAGAGTCGTCAAATGTCCCCTGAGTGGGAGCAACCAATAATTGGGCAGGGTTTTGCACTGGTAGACGGTGGCCACTAGGGGAAGCTAGTCCCAGCCTGCGGATGAAGGTGGTAGGTGCAGACTAGCCATACCCAACTGACATTGGGGAACGGTGATAGAAAATGCATACCTCATAAAGAATAAGGAAAATGTCACAAATACTTGCTTTTTGATGGCTTTAGGGGTTTAAGAGTCTCTTCACAAGAGAGTAACTGTTCCCAACTCTTCCAGGCCTTTTTATAGGGTTTGCAATTTTCATTCTTATTCTCTTTCCACGAGCAAGCAAATTTGGGCTTAAACCTTATGACCGGTGAAGAAATCAGTCATTGCATATGTCATTATGTGTTGTGCACCTTACCCATAACCCCTTTCTTACTTCAACAAACAGTGGTGCCTTGGCGAATTTAACTCAGTGGGCCTCAACATTGTTTTTAAGTCCAGTACACTGGAGAGCCAGGAGCACTTCTCTTCAGGTAAGACTCACTGTCCGGGGCAGGTGTTGGGGGATGGGGAGGGGAGGGAACAGAGAAGTGGCCTTCAGGAGAGCATCTTAGAGAGGGGGAGGGAGGCTCAGGGAGAAGGAGACGGACAGGATTTAGATGGACAATGTCCTCAACTTTGAAAAGGACTCACAAAAATATATATACTTCCACTTTCTAGGACTTAGACACAGATATTGAACTGTGGAGTCAGGCAGGTGGCAGAAGAAAAGAAACTGACTTCTCAGTTGCTTTTCCTTTCAACTTGTGTTCTATGTGCACGTAGCACCTCGTAAAAAATAATTACCTGGAAGTCATTAAATTCCAAACAGATGAAAACTGGAAAAACTATCCTACCATTAGCGTCTCCTGAATTACTAATTTAGTAATTTCATTACTACATTTTTAATTTGATTTTTATTCTTAAATTTAATATAATTTGTTGTCAAACTGGCTTTCATACAACACCCAGTGCTCATCCCAAGTGCTGTCCTCCAAGCCCTACACCCAATTTCCCCTCTCTCCCACCCCCCCATCAACCCTCAGTTTGTTCTCAGTATTTAAGCGTCTCTTATGGTTTGCCTCCCTCCCTCTCCTTAACTATTTTTCCCCTTCCCCTCCCACATGGTCCTCTGTTAAGTTTCTCCTGTTCCACATATGAGTGAAAACATATGGTATCTGTCCTTCTCTGCCTGACTTATTTCACTCAGCATAACACTCTCGAGTTCCATCCACGTTGCTACACATGGCCAGATTTCACTCTTTCTCATTGCCATGTAGTATTCCTTTGTATAGATAAACCACATCTTGATCCATTCATCAGTTGATGGACACTTAGGCTCTTTCCATGTTTTGGCTATTGTTGAGAGTGCTGCTATGAACATTGGGGTACATGTGCCCCTATTCATCAGCTCTCCTGTATCCCTTGGGTAAATTCTGAGCAGCGCTATTGCTGGGTCATAGGGGAGTTCATTTTTAATTTTTTGAGGAACCTCCACAGTTTTCCAGAGGGGCTGCACCAGTTTGCATTCCCACCAACAGTGTAGGAGGGTGCCCGTTTCTCCACATCCTTGCCAACATCTACAGTCTCCTGAGTTGTTCATTTTAGCCATATAGAGTGAATTTCTGTTTGAGCCTATCAGCAGCCTTCTCTCTCGCCATCTCTCATTTCTCTCCAGAGCTAGAAAAAGCCAAGAGAAGAATCATCTCTCCTCTCTGAGGTCGGACTCTTGTGAACTTTTCTTATCTTCACTGCTATTGTGCGCTTGATCTCATTTCCATGGCTATCTGATTCCTCTGCTGGTTTCTTAGGTACAGCTGGGGTGGGACAAAGAATGGGCACTGGGCTCTTAGCACTGCATTTTCATACAATGCCTTCCTGGTGGGGCTTCATGACCTTTGGCTTGGCTTGCCTGGAAATGCCTGGTAAATCTTACAGTAGGACACTTACCAGGTGCTCCCTAAGTGTAATGACCACCGAGGGGCCACCAGAGTCTCAAAACAACCCACTTTACCACATACTAAATTCTCAATTTTTAAAAATTTTGACTTACAGATACTGTAGTCAATGCCACAATATTTTGATAAAGTAAAGGATTTGGACAGTACTTCCATTTCTAGGCCTTTGGGTGTCTACTTCATATAGTCTTTTGGTACATTTTTCACTTTACATTTACTAACTGAAAGTAAGCCAGCCATACTCAGTGAAGGATTTCAAGATTTTACATGTTTGCAAAGAAACCAATCTCTTCAGTAGACGCAAGCATGACCAAATAACAGGAAAATAATAAGGCTGACCTTGGGCAAAGACATAAATTATTATCCCAAACCATGGGATATTACTGGTGAAGAGTCAGAAATCAAAGCTATGAATTTATACATAAAGATTACATTTAAGTTAATCTCAACTATGTAAACATTGCCTTACTTTCTTTTTAAAAAATTTTTAATGCTTATTTTTGAGAAAGAGAGACAGACAGAAAGAGAGAGAGAGAGAGAGCACAGGGGAGGGGCAGAGATAGAGACACAGAATCTGAAGAAGGCTCCAGGCCCTGAGCTGTCAGCAGAGAGCTCCATGCAGTGCTCGAACTCATGAGCTGTGAAATCATGACCTGAACAGATGTCGGACGCTTGACCGACTGAACCATCCAGGTGCCCCAACATTGCTTTACTTTCACTTTTCATACGGGACAGGAGAAGAGGAAGCCAGAGAAATGGGTGCTGCCCATCTAAATAAACCTTGAGTTTAATTCATGACCGTTTAAAAAAATTAATTTTGAAAATTGTAAATTACACAAACATTTCATGAAAAGACCAGCACCGATATACCCTTTGCCCATATTTGCCAGTTAAGATTTTGTCACATTTCCTTTCTGTCCCTTTCTCCAACACTCCTAAATACATTAGCATTCATCCATCAGGGATAGGGCATTTCCCTACAAATCCCAGCATCATTATTGTATGGAAGAAACATGAATGCAATAATACAATCTGATATATGGTCCGTACTTCAAATGCTCCACTTGCCCCCGCATGTCTTTTTAAGCTGTTATTTTTCCAATTCCCATGTTACAGTTGGCTGCTACTTGCTCTCAAGTCACATCATGTGGGACATTTACTCAGTGTGAAAGGATTTACCACTGACAACATCCGCCAAGCTCTCCCTGATCTCACAACAGGAAAGCTCACCGCCCAATGGAGATACCCGAGTCACGTGGTTTAATCAGTTAAAACATACAGCGGGTGGCAAGGGGACACAGACCACATGTAGGTCCTGTCTCTCTGTGGCTTTGTTCTCCCAGCTGATGCTATGGTTCTGTGGGCCAGCGATGGGGTTTGAGCCAACGAGCCCAGGAGTGGGAGATTTTGGGGACCCAGATGCACCCTTGCTGTATGGGAGAGACACAGGGTGCCAGGCTAAGGCCGACAACTTGCCTGATGGACATCACCAACGTGTGGTTAATTTTAAGACTTCATGAACACGGAGGGGCGCCTGGGTGGCTCAGTCGGTTAAGCATCTGACTTCAGCTCAGGTCATGATCTCACGGTTTGTGGGTTCAAGCCCCACATCGGGCTCTGTGCTGACGGCTCAGAGCCTGTTTCAGATTCTGTGTCTCCCTCTCTCTCTGCTCCTTTCCCACTTATTCTCTGTCTCTCAAAACTGAATAAATGCTTAAAAAAATAATTTAAAAAAAAGACTTCATGAACACGGAATGCCCAATATACACCTTCTGTATATTTTATAGAGTATGAATATCTAGTACCTTCTGGATTTTGTCATTTTTTTCTTTCTGTGTTTGGCACATTTAAGCTGCATTTTATCTAGCTGGGCTACACTTAAGACATCTTATGAATTCTGCCCACATCTCAAACCATTTGGCCCTATGCTTAATTTCTCTCCCTGCTTTACTTGCTTTCTCATCTCTGTAACAGAGTCTGATGTTCCCAAGTAATGTGACATGCACACATGACAAGTATCTTTTTATTAGAATAGTTTACCCTCCCCTGATTTCTCATTACGTTGACTTTTTTTTGTTTTTGAAGAGTCTAGACTAGTGGTCCTGTAGAATATCTCATATTCTGGATTTTTAAAAAATTCATCTTCATGGCTACCCTCATTAGTTCACACTAATTTAAAGGTGTGTCACACCAGGAGGTGCCCAATGTCAAGTTCTCCTGCTGAAGCTAAGTTTGTTCCCTTCAAATTGTCACTTCCAGTCCCCTGTCATAAAGATGATCTCTCTGGTGCTACCGGTAGCCTTTGTGAACCATCTATGTCCCCATGACATTTACCTAGTGCGTCCATTAAGGATTATTGTCTGACTGATTACGATGAGGGTTGCAGATAGGGGTCTCCTTATCGTCATTACTCTATGTTTATTAATAGGAGTCTCTGTACAGAAGAGCTAGCTCTCTCTCTTTCCCCTTCCTTTCTTTTGGAGTATCACTATGATTCCTACAGTCTAGGGATTTTTGGCTTAAATTCATTGTGTTGTAATCCTTCACGCTCACTATTTTCTGATGTTCACATACCCCTTTAAGCTCGATCCTCTGCCCCTTGAAATATTCTTTTCATCTTTGAGCCTTTCTTTGCTGTCTGACACTGCCTGATATTCCTGGCTCACACGCTTTCTCAGCCATTTCATCAAGGAGCCCTGGTTTCTTTTAGAGGGTACGTGTATATAGAAACAAAGATATTGTTATTGGGTGTACTTCTTGCTCAAGAGGCATCCTTGTTTTTAGGCTGTTTCAAGGGACAGAGCAAGGAAATATTATATATATATATTATATATCATATATATATAATATAATGTATTATATATTATATTTTATTATAATAATATAATATTATATGCCATATATATAATATAATGTATTATATATTATATATTATTATAATAATATAATATTATATACACACACACACACACACACACACGCACATGCATACACCCAAACCATTTATTGGTTTTCTCCAATATCACAGAGTCTTCTTTAAATATTGGTATCTCTCCTCTCCCACAGTAAAAACCTAGGTTCCCCAAAACACCATGTATTTATTCATTTGCTCTGCCCTTTGACATGTAGAGAATACTTTCAGAATTACAGCACTTACTCCCTGGCCAACAACAAATCTACTAGGTTAAGTTCAGTATAATTTTTGCAATTTTTTGGTCCTGAATATACATATTCCATTAAGAGTATGTAATGAGGGGTACCTGGGTGGCTCAGTTTGTTGAGCGACCAACATGATCGCTCAGGTCATGATCTCAGTTTGTGAGTTCAAGCCCCTCATGGGGCTTGCTGCTGTCAGTGCAGAGCCTGCTTTGGATCTTCTGTTCCCTTCTCTCTCTGTCCTTCCCCTGCTTATGTTCTCTCTCTCAAAAATAAATAAAACATTAAAAAATTTAAAAACAGAATACTGTGATAGAAAGTTATTTAAATTAATTCTTTTACCTGTGATTGCGTGATCAATTTGATACACATCTTGATTGATGTGTTTCTATTTGTATTTAATTTTAGGGTTTTGTGTTAATCTCTTTTTGAAATTTAAATTTTTTTAAAATATAAAATATGTATTCAGAAGAGTCTCACTTCTGTCCCTATTGCCAGGTGTCCTCTCTTATCTGCTTAGTACAGAAAAATATTCATATTTATTTCTGCTTTATCTTTACTGTTTTAAGAAAATAAGCCTATGTTTCTATGTAGTCTTATTTCCCTTTCTTTCTCGTAAAAAATGTATCTTATTACCTGCATTAAAAAAGCTTTTTAATGTCTTTATTTTATTTTGGGAGACAGAGAGTGAGTGGAGAAGAGGCAGAGAGAGAGGGAGACACAGAATCCAAAGAAGGCTCCAGGCTCTGAGCTGTCAGCACAGAGCCCAATGCGGGGCTGGAACTCACGGACTGTGATGTGAGATCATGACCTGAGCCAAAGTCGGACACTTGACTGACTGAGCCATCCAGGCGCCCTTGAATTTTTTTTATTAAAAAAATTTTTTTTAACATTTATTTAGTTTTGAAAGACAGAGAAAGACAGAGCATGAGCAGGGGAGGGACAGAAAGAGAGAGAGGGAGACACAAAATCTGAAGTGGGCTCCAGGCTCTGAGCTGTCAGCACAGAGCCCTCCCAGGGGCTCATACCCATGAATCATGAGATCATGACCTGAGCCAAGTCAGATGCTTAACCTACTGAGCCACCCAGGCGCCCCTACCTGCATTTTTTTATACCACACCCTTTTCACTTGGAATTGTGTCCCAAAATTGTTCCATATTTGTTCATAAAGGTCTTCCACATTTCCTTTTAGCCTGTGTAATGTCATCATGTGAATGCACTATAATTTTCATCCAGTCTTCTAAGCATGGTCATTTAGCTTTTTTTAAAGTTTATTTATCTATTTTGAGAGAAAGGGAGAGAGAGAGAGAGAGAGAGAGAGAATCCCAAGTAGACTCTGCACTGTCAGCGCAGAGCCTGACACGGGGCTTGAACCCACGAACCATGAGATCATGACCTGAGCAGAAACCAAGAGTTGGACACTTAAGCAACTGAACCACCCAGGCACCCTGGTCATTTACTTTTTTATCTAATATTGTGCACTAAAAATAACATCACGATGGGAGCCTCTGGCATTTTTTGTTTTATATTTGGGCTGCTATCTCTCAGGGTGAATTTATAGAAGTGACATTACTGACTGAAGAATATACAGTTTTGCAGATAAGGCAACATTCCTTTTCATAAGGTTTGTTCCATTTTGCCATCCTGCTGTCAATTTAAAATAGCAGACCCGTCTTCCCCTAAGCTCATCAGGAGAGTTGTAGTGTCAAATTTTTGAATTTTTAGCCTTCTGATTGGTTAGACATGGTGCCTCAGGGTACATTTTACTTATAAATTAAGTTGAGCATCTTTTCCCATGTTGAACTACCATTTGCTTATTGTTTTTTCTGCAAACCGCTACTTATGTCTTTGTTTCAATGAAGTTCTTGTTAAATTTCTCCCACTCAATATATAAAGTGCTTTGTAAATCAGGGACGGGAGCTCTTTATCTGTGATGGAGGCTGCAGATATTCTATTTCAGGTTGTCATTTGTCCTTTGAGTTTCTTCATGGAGTTTTGTGGCTGTCGTTGTGGTGACAGGAGAGTTTAAAATTTTTTCATGAAATGAACTTTATGAATTCTTCTTGTTGTTGGTTTTGGATTTTGAGTCCTGGCTTAAAGGTCGTTGCTAGATCCAGGCTATAAAGGAATCTACATCACTTTCTTCTAGTATTTGTATTGTTCATTTTCTACATTTTGATTTCTTACCCATTTGGTTGTTTATGTTGGTGCATGGACTGAGAAAATTTAACTTCCAATTAAAATTGTACCATATTGCCTTCTTAAGAAAGCTGATTTTATTTTTATTTTTAGTGTTCATTTATTTACTTTGAGAGGGGAGAGGGGCAGAGAGAGGGAGAGAGAGAGTCCCAAGCAGGGACTGTCAGAGCAGAGGCCAATACGGGGCTTGATCTCACCAGTGTGAGATCATGACCTGAGCGGAAATCAAGAGTCAGACACCTAGCCGAATGAGCCATCCAGGCACCCTAAGAAAGTTGATTTTAAAGTGAAATTTTCATTTGACAAAGCACTCCAGTCTATAACGAATAAAGAAAAACAAATCGAGAAAATAGAGAAGACGAGCTAGCGTTAAAATGGGCAAGAGCAGTTGAAAACGTATTTCACAAAAGAGAGAATCCGGTGGTCCTATATGAAAAGGTACTCATTAATGAAAGCCACAATCCTGAGATTGCCTGTACACACCCAAGGGGGTGGGGAGGCGGGAACCTGACAACACCAAGTTTAGGTGGGGATCATGAATACTATCTAGGATGTGCCCTGGTGAGAACGGCTTTGGAAGACTCTTTGGCAGGAATTATTACACTTAAGGATGTACTTTCTACATGCCCCAGCAGTTCTACCATTAGATATACAATCAAAAGAATTCAGTGCACATTTCCCCAGTTGATGTATATATTTCCATTGCAGTTTACTTTTATTATAGCTTTAAACTGGAATTCCTTCAACAGTAGAATGGATAAATGAATTGTGGCATATTTATAAAGGGGAATATGCTATAGTGATGGAAAGGAAGGGGCCACATCCAAAAACTTGAATGAGTCCTGCAAATATAATGTTGAATGAAAGAGATCAGAGACAAAAGAACATTGCTATATGATTTCTTTTCTGTAAAGTTTCAAACTCTCATATTTAGGTTAAATACTTGGCTGCTAAAACCATAAAGAAAATCTGGTAAGTAATGACTGAAGTAAAAATATTGGGTCTTTTAGGGGGAGAAGGAGGAGCTTGTGATTGGGAAGAGGAAGATAGACAAAGAGCTTCTGGGGTGGGGTGCTGTGTTTTGTTTCCTGACCCAGATGGCTGTCAGAGAGTTTTTGTTTTGTAAAATGGTGAAATTGTACATTTATATTGTAGATACTTGTGTTATATTTTGCAGTAAGAGAGATTGACAAATACTTTAAAAGCCCCATAGACTGGATCACAGAAAGGAAATGATGAGCAAAGGATATAAACAGAAACGAGCAAAGGATATAAATAGAAAAGGAAATCCAAATGGCCAAAAATATATGAAAGCAGGCTCAAATTCATGTGGAGCCAGGAAAGTCAAAATCAAAATAACAATGAAATATCAATTTATATGAACAAAGTTGGCAAGTTCAAATGTGCAATACTAGTCATCACTGGTCGGGGTGGAGAGAGAGAGGTCTGTCCATACATAGAGTGTTACAGCCTTTTTGGAAAATAATCTTGCCATACTCATTAAAATAAGAAGTGTATGATTCATCCAGTTCATAAAGCTCATTAGTACGTGAGAAACGTGTGTAAGATATTCGGGATTGTAGCACTGCTTGTGGTTAAAAAGATTAGTGGGACAGATGTGCCTGGGTGGTGCAGTCGGCTGTCCGTTTAGGATTCTGTCTCTCCTTCTCTCTGCCCCTCCCCCACTTGTGTGCGCCTTCTCTCTCTCAAAACAAATAAACACACTTAAAAATTTGTTTAAATGTTAAAAAAAAGGTCACTAGGATAGTGGTTGAGTAAATGACAGCATGCTATGTGATAGACTCATATGCAGCCCAATAAGGAATGAATGAGAAAAAAAAATAATGAATTAGAGACATAATGGTTGATTAGAAGGGATTTCCATGAAGTATTGTTGAAAGAGAAAAGAAATGTGCCCATTGTGTGAAATAGGAACAATTGTGTATATGCACACACGGATGCTTCCTCCTATGGTTATATGAGCAAGGAGAGAAACAGGGAAGATGAACTAGAATGGTTTTGTTTTTCTTTTAATAAACCATTTACTTTTATGAGGACATTATGTTACTTACTTAAATCCTTCCTTTATTCTTTCATTTGTTCGTTCATTCGTTCATGCATTCATTCATTCGTTCGTTCGTTTGTTCCTTCCTTCCTTCCTAAGTAGGCTCCATGCCCAACGTGGGGGCTTAAACTCATGACTTTGAGATCAAGAGCTGTATACTCTACCGACTGAGCCAGCCAGACATGTCTAGAATGTGAGCATAGATTCTCAGGTGGGCCATACAGGCTGATGTAGGTTAAAAATTTTAATAGAAAGCTTTATTAAAAGCTTTACTTACAATTGAGAGAAAAGACGCCAAAGGAAAGAGGTAATTTTTATAATTTTTAAATGTTTATTTATTTTTGAGAGAGAGGGATAGAGCATGAGCAGGGGAGGGGTCGAGAGAGAGGGAGACAGAATCTGAAGCAGGCTCCAGGCTCTGAGCTGTCAGCACAGGGCCCATGTGGGGCTCGAACTCACGAACAGCGAGATCATGACCCGAGCTGAAGTTGGACACTTAACCACTGAGCCACCCAGGTGCCCCGGAAAGTGGTTATTTTTAAAAATGAAATTCACACTCTTTGATTGTAAATTCAGAGAGGAGAACTATCCCCATTTAAAAATATGTTGAGTTTGGGGCGCCTGGGTGGCTCAGTCGGTTAAGTGTCCAACTTCGGCTCAGGTCATGATCTCATGGTTTGTGGGTTCGAGCCCCGCGTCGGGCTCTGAGCTAGCTCAGAGCCTGGAGCCTGTTTCAGATTCTGTGTCTCCCCCTCTCTCTGACCCTCCCTTGCTCATGCTGTCTCTCTCTCTCTCAGAAATAAATAAAACATTAAAAAAAAAAGTTTTTAAATGTTGAGTTTGTACTTCTGTAGGAAGCCTGATTTTCATGTTTTCTTTCTGTTGTCCGAGTCTGTAAGATACTGGTAGTTATTATCATCAGGTCAGCTACTGGGATGGTGCCTCCCTCTCCCTGTTCCTCTTCAGTAAAAGTTCCGGGGGCTTTGCCTGCACCCAACAAAGCAGCTAGAGCAGCCTCCACTGTATTTAAAGACTCCATGTTCCCGGCCTAGGAAACCACAGTCCCCATCTTTCCCAGCCAGTCTCTGTCTTCATTGACTCTGTCTTCATTGAGCTCATTCGTCCCTGTCCCATATCCTGCAATCTGACTGACTCCCCAGAGGATAAATCCAACCCCCCCCCCCCCCCCCGTTCATATAGTCCTAAAGCTCTAGGGGTCCCTCTTCCACACAGTTTTGTTTAAATGCCCCACTCACACTCTGTCCTGGTCATGAAGACTCTTGCCATGCATATGATCTGGCCGAGCTTCCCGTCATGTGGTCATGGAACATCACTGTGTTGTCTGGTGTTTCCTGCCTTTCCCTTCAGAGCAGACTGCAGTCGTTTTGAGGGCAGATGCCGTGGTTAAATTATGGCCATATTCTCCTTCTGTAGTATACTGGTTATATTATAGAACTCAGTGCATTTGCTTTTGGATATATGTATACACACACAGACACACACATATACATATATAAATTTTAAAAGTAATAGCATATTCTTAGAATAAATTCCTTAGCATGGAATTACTGTATCTAAATATGTAAACAGGTTTCTCCCTTCCACTAGTAAAATTGATAAAAAGCATGAATAGAGAAGACACACACACACAAATAAAATTCACAAAGAAGAATAGTGAGACAGATGTCCACTCACCAACAACCAAAGAAATGCAAATACAGCCCAATACTGTGCATAATATTAAGTGAATACAATTTAGGGATGTATGTGTGTATACACATGCACATACACTTATATCCATACAAATATCTGGTATACATTTCAAAATTAAGGGCGCCTGGGTGGCTTGGTCAGTTGAGCATCTGACTTCGGCTCAGGTCGTGACCTCACGGTTTGTGAGTTCGTACTGAGAGCCGGGCTCTGTGCTGACGGCTCAGAGCTTGGAGCCTGCTTCGGATCCTGTGTTTCCCTCTCTCTGCCCCTCCTCTGCTTGCACCCTCTCTCTCTCAAAAGTAAATAATCATTAAAAAAACATTAAAAAAAGATTAAAATACAATCCACATGCAATTCATTGTCAATATTGTTGAGAAAACTTTGCCTCCATGAATGAAGAGCTTCAGTGTTAATTTTTCATTTTGTTTCACAATCTTTAGTAAATAAGTAAAAGATATATCCCCTTTCTCATAAAGTTTTTTATTATGTCATGGGAAAAGAAAAGATAAAAGTGGATGCTTCCTTCTCATCCTTTCTCAAAAGGTAATGACACATTATAGAACAATATGGAAAAAGAGAGAGAATAACACGCAGATATCTGTAATCCTGTTATCATTTTGTTTGGCTTCCTTATAGTCTTTTCAAAAGCACATTTGATCGTCTTGTAATCATATATACATATATGATTTTATCTTGCTTTTTATATAGTATTTAACCGAAGGAATACTGTCTGATGAAGGAAAATTCATAAATAAAACATTTGCTGGACACCTACTGTGTATAAAGCATATGATGAGGAAGATAATATACACCGGTAGTTCTAACAATACCTAACTTTCTCACAGTAGAACAAAGGAGACTCTACCAGTGAATAGGGCTGTG
This sequence comes from Hyaena hyaena, assembly GCF_003009895.1. NCBI lineage: Eukaryota > Metazoa > Chordata > Mammalia > Carnivora > Hyaenidae > Hyaena > Hyaena hyaena. The sequence goes on along the minus strand of NW_024081212.1, from coordinate 1,145,551 downwards.
AAATTGGTGCTGTTGACTAATGAATGTTTATATCTAGTAGCTGCTATGTGCCAGGGCCTCTTCTCGGTGCTGGGGACCCAGCAATGAGCAACAAAGGTGTGTCTCGTGGAGCCACCCCTCAGCGAGGGAAACAGACAAAAGACAGCTAGAGAGATGGGTAATGACAAATGTGTGGAACACGAAGAGTGAGCAATTAGAGAGTGCGAGTGTTGCTATGAGAGCCGACATCTGAATGAAACAAGGGATGGAAGCTTATGAGTGGAGGGCGGAAGAGAACGCTGGGCAGAGGGAACACCAGGTACAGTATTCTTAGGTAAAAGTTTTTATTCGCCAATAACATAAGGTTTCTAAAGAGATGCTACATGGTGGCCTGATCTTTTCTTTGTTCAGGCAGGAAATTAGTAGCTAGAACTGGGCTGAAATGGTGATACAGTATCTTGGGTTTTTAATTCTATGGGCTAAGTTCAGTTGATCCTGAACAACATGGGTTTGAACTGAGTGGGTTTACTTATAACCAGGTTTTTGTTTGTTTGTTTGTTTGTTTTTGATAAATACAGTGCAGGGCTGTAAATGTATTTTTCATTCATTATGACTTCCTTGATCACATTTCCTTTTCTCTAGCTTTCTTTGTTTATTTTAACAATACAGTAGGTAATACATAGAACATACAAAATACAGTGTTTAATCGACTGCTTATGTTGTTGGTAAAGGTTCTGGTCAACACTAGGCTATTACTAGCAAAGTTTTTCTGGAGTGAAAAGTTTTTGGCTACAGGGGGTCAGCACCTTTTATACCATATTGTTCAGGGATCAGCTTAGTAGATCCGAGATGTGGATTTTTTTTTCCATTTTTTAAAATGTTTATTTATTTACTTTTTACTTTTGAGAGAGAGAGAGAGAGAGAGTGGGTGAGGGGTAGAGAGAGAGGGAGACACCAAATCTAAAGCAGCTCCAGTCTCCAAGGCATCAGCACAGAGCCTGACATAGGTCTCAAACTCACGAACTGCGAGATCATGACCTGAGCTGAAGTCAGCGCTTAACCAATTGAGCCACCGAGGCACCCCGAGATGTGTTTTTTAAAGGGATTTCAGAACAGCAGAAAACTATTAAAAGGTATTCTGGTGGAGAGAGTGGATGAAGAGGATGGTATCCTTTAGGAAGGCAAAGTGCTTACAATACCTAAATTTGATTATCGTTAGAACAAAGATCTTTAGCAGTGATTAAGGCTGTTAAATCTTAACCTTCTCAGAATTTTATTGGGAATGAACTCCCCTTACCTCAATGTTCTGTTCAAATTTCAACTATATAAATAAGCTTTATTAACATATTTTTCTCCATCATTTACTAAAATTGTCAACATTTTCCTCCATTTTCTCAAAACTGATTTCCGAGTTGCCATTTATCATCACCAACGTGTAAAAGCAAAAAAAAAAAAAAAAAAAAAATTTAGGTCTCCAGGTTTTTTTTAAAAAATAAAATAATTAAAAAGGCAAAGCAAAAGTTAAAAGTTTATAAATGAATCACACGTAGGGGGTGCCTAGGTGGCTCAGTCAGAAGAGCATATGACTCTTGATCTCGGGATTATGAGTTCAAGCCCCTCAAGCTTCCTTGGGGAAGGATTTCTGCTTCATGCCAATTCATGCAGATTTCTGGTGCCTGGTATGCATCAGTGTGAGGTCTGGGCTGTCTTTGAAGCATGTATCAAGTGTGAAATGTGTACCTGTCACAGGTCAGTTGCATAGGTAGCAATTACATAGGTAGTGATTGTGTAGGTAACCAAAAGTCACAATATATGTATATATATATATATATACTAATCCTTCCATAGAACCTACCGATCAGCATTCTCATTCTATACATGGGGAGCTGTGGCACGTGGAGTGACAGAGTGATGTGTCACCACATAGCCCCAAAGCTGCAGATGGACTTGGACCGGGGTGTCTGTGAGCCGCTCTCCACAATGGCACCCTGGTGCTTCTCTGGAAGGGAAAACTTTGGGGTCTGCAAAATTTTCATTACTTCAGATAATTCTCTTCTACTCACTCTGAAGCTTGCAAATAATCAGGGTTTATTTTCATTCTGTCAGAAGCCAGACTTGAAATGTGCAGATGAAAAAAGAGTGGAAGGTTTCGAAAGTCAGCCTTGAGGCCCTTGTAAATGTGCAAACTCTGGATTTTACCCTCAACTTCTCCTCCCCCTCCATTTGAAAGGCATCCCCAATCCCAGGCAGGTGCTCCCAGTGAGGGTCCAATTGAGTGCCAATTTCTGGTTCCAAGTTAAGATTTTTTTTTTTCTTCCTCTATCATCCAGCCTTGAACAATCAAGAGGGACCCTCCACCTCCAGAGAGAAAGCCCTTTATTTTCACACCGCAGCCTAGTGATGAGTCAGGAGAAGAGGCCCTCTAAGGATCAGATATGTGACAGCCGTTAGAACAAACATTCATGGAGGCCTTATTTTGTATAAGGCGATTGCAAAGAGCAATCCGCTCCCAGTAAAGGGTGGCAGACTTCTTAAATCCTGCTAATGAAGTTTCACAAGGAGGGTTAGGACTTGGGAATGGGGGAGGGAAGGGGCAGGCTGGAGGACACTCAGTGTGCCTTGGTCCCAAATAAATGTAGAATGCCTAAGAAGGAAGTGCTGGGTCTTCAACCAAGATACTTCTAACTGGACTCACCATATTTGGCTGATCCAGACTAATACTACTAATTGAAGACTTTGGTTCAAAGTCTACAAGCTCACTTTGCTTAGCTTTTCTTAAGTTTATTTTGAGAGAGAGAGAGAGAGAATATCCCAAGCAGGTTCCGCACTGTCACAGTCAGCTGAAGAGGGGCTCGAACCACAAACCATGAGATCATTACCCGAGTCAAAATCAAGAGTCAGACACTGCACTGGCAGAGCCGCCCAGACGCAGCTCACTTTGCTCAGTTCTTCTGGAGAAGTCTCCATTCTCAGCCTGGTTTCGCTGCGTAAAGCATCTGACAACACGGTGAGAACTCAGAGTTTTAGAAATCTCGTGGTTGATCTGACCCCGGCTTTAAAAGAAGTCCGTATTCATCATTCTCAGGAGTTTTGGCACAGCGTTCAGGAAGACAGCACACAGGGGGGCCTGGTTTCTCTCCCTGCCACTCCTCAATGCCCGGCAAATCGGTTACTCCTTAAAATGTTAGGAAACGTAAGCTATTAAAAACACACACAGTTGGAGAAATGTTCCCAGGAAATGTGACTCACACCGTGTGACCTGTGTCAATCGCTGTTCCCGTGGAAAACTGTCACACCTGCCCCAGGTGCACTGACTTTTCTGCCCTGTCTCGGTTCCTGCGGCTGGCACTTGGTGAGGCATGGCCGCCATCTTCGGCCACAGAGAGAAACCCAGGGGCCTCCACTGGCTCTCAGAGCCGATGCCAGGATCTTGGGAGACGGTGGTTTACCTCAGGTGGGACTTGAGTTTGCCTTAGTGAGATGCCTCCTAGCCGGGTAGAGATTCGGATAATTACGGTAAAAGAATTGCTTTTGAGCGAATGAGAGAGAGAGAGTTTTATTTCTCGCAGCACTCGGAGTCCTCACCAAATGCCTCTTACCTTCACTCACTGTGTTCTTTGTTGTTTCGCTCGTTAAATTCCAGTCCATTTTCTCCAGGGCTGATAAACCTCCTTAGCTCAACCGGAAAGCAAAAGTTGGTGTTCTGACATCTGGGTAAAGCCTGAAACTGCTCTTAAATACCAGTTTTTCATATTTGCCACAAATGTTGATAGGCCTGCCTGCCAGAAACGCAAGTTTTGGTCTGAATAAGATCTGGGGAATCGCTGAATGATAGAACTTTCCTTTTCCTGTTATTTAGTAAAAATAGGAAGAAAGTTTTTATAGACAGTGAATTTTTGAAATATCCCACCTACTTTTGAATAAAATATTCTGATGTTTGGTTTTTCTCTTGGGAGGTTCTTCTCTCTCCTAGGAAGGCAGTCAGGGGACCCCAGTACAATGCAGTAGGCATCTGTCATTTTTGTTTTAAACGTTTATTTACTTTTGAGAGACAGAGCGTGAGCAGGGGAGGGGCACAGAGAGAGAGGGAGACACAGAATCCGGAGCCGGCTCCAGGCTCTGAGTTGTCAGCACAGAGCCTCACGCGGGGCTCGAACCCCTGAACTGTGGGATCATGACCTGAGCCAAAGTCAGTCAGCCAACCGACAGAGCCACCTAGGTGCCCCATTTTGTTGTTGTTGTTTTTAATAAAAACTAATTCTCCTAGAAAACATTCCTGTCAATGGAGCCACAAATTATGAAATTAGCAAGTTTTTAAAAATGTAGTTATGGATTCACAGAGATAGAAGAGAAGTAACTGCTGAAGGGTATGCTCAGGGCGTGAACTGGACACCTCTGTGCCTGGGTGACAGACCCTGGTCACCCTGGTCTGCTGCTCACTCCTGTAGCGCCTTCCTCCTCAATGCCTCCGGCCTTTTCACCTTTGTGGATTAAAATCCTTCTGGAAGGCTCTTCTTGTTTGTATTTTTTTTACATACGAAGTGTTTTCACACCATGCTCGGAGTCTCCTTTGGCAGGATCATTAAAAAACAGCCTCCCCCAGGGGCGCCTGGGTGGCTCAGTCAGTTAAGCATCTGACTTCAGCTCAGGCCATGATCTCATGGTTCATGGGTTCGAGCCCCGCGTCGGTCTCTGTGCTGACAGCTCAGAGCCTGGAGCCTGCTTCGGATTCTGTGTCTCCCTCTCTCTCTGACCCTCCCCTGCTCAGACTCTCTCTCTCTCAGAAATAAAAAAACATTAAAAAAAAAAAAAAAAAACCAGCCTCTCCTGGATTCTGGACCCTGTCCTGAGGCTTACATCCGTGTATTTATGGAGCTATCAGAGCCTGGACACCAGATCGGTGTTCTACAACAGAGCTATCAAAGCCCTTTGCCTCTGGTGATCTGTTTCGTTCTGTGCTTGGTCAGAAACGGAGGGCGCTGAACGGAGGACATAGTAATTATTTCAGTAAACAAACAATATCCCCAATATCGCCTGGTTTTTGATTTTTGTTCTGGTGTTTTCTGATAACCCTCAATGACAGTTTGAATATTCCTTCTGTGTTCACTGTATTTATTTATTTATTTAAATCTGAGAGAGCAAGAAAGCACATGCAAGTGGCAGGAGAGGGGCAGAGAGACAGTGAGAGAGAGAGAAAAAAAATTTTTTAAATAGTTTATTGTCAAGTTGGTTTCCATATAACACCCAGTGCTCATCCCCACGCCCATCACCCGCCTTCCCCTCCACCCCACCCCCATCAGCCCTTAGTTTGTTCTCAGCATTCAAGAGTCTCTCATGGTTTGCCTCCCTCGCTCTCCCCCCCTATTTTTCCCCTTCTCCTCCCCCACGGTCCTCAGTTAAGTTCCTCCTAATCCTCCTATACATGCAAACATATGGTATCTGTCCTTCTCTGCCTGACTTATTTCACTCAGCATAACACCCTCAAGGTCCATCCGTGTTGCTACACAGGCCAGATTTCATTCTTTCTCATTGCCATGTAGTATTCCATCGTATAGATAAACCACATCTTCTTGATGGACACTTAGGTGAGAGAGAGAGAATCTTAAGCTTGCTCCACACCCAGTGCTGAGCCTGACACAGGGGCTCAATCCCATGACCTTTGGGATCATGACCTGAGCCGAAATCAACAGTTGGACACTCAACCTACGGAGCCACCAAGGTGTCACCTTCTGTTCACATTAAAGGAAAGGCAGAGAGGTTGAAATTAGCTTTGGGATACCCTCTGTTGGGACTGACAACTTGCCCTCAAGTCTTCTACTGTTTTTTTTTCTTCTGGATAATAGAGATGTTACTTCATCTTTTTTTCTTTTTTTCCTTCCCCCCCCCCTTTTTTTTTTTGTACTGTGTAGTATAGCTTGACTTTATTTATTTATTTTTATTTTTTTCAACTGTTTTAGATGACAGAAAAATCGTGAAAGCAGTGCAGAGAGTTCCCACATATCTGCATCCAGTTTCCCCCGTTATTGACCACCCATGTTGGTACGAACATTTGTTACAATGAATGAATCAGTATATCCTTATTAACTAAAGTCCAGACTTTATACAGATGTCCTTGCTTTCTCTCCAGTGTCCTTTTTCAGTTCCAGGGTTCCACCCAGGACACCACAGTATATTTGGTGATCATATCTCCTTCTGTTCTTCTTGGCCATGACTTTCTCGGAACGTCCTTGCTTTTGACGACCTCCATAGTTTTGCGAGGACGAGTCAGGTATTTTATAGAATACTCAGTTGGTTTTTTATCCTGATGGTTTCCTCATAATTAGTTGAGCATGGGGTTATAAGTCTACAGGAAGATCACAGAGGGAAAGTGCTGTTTTCATCACATTGTGTCAAGAGCGTATAGTATCAGGGGTGCTTGGGTGGCTCAGTCAGTTAAGCGTACGACTTCAGCTCAGGTCATGATCTCACGGTTCGTGGGTTCGAGCCCCACGTTGGGCTCTGTGCCAACAGCCAGTTCAGAACCTGGAGCCTGTTTCGGATTCTGTGTCTCCCCCCTCTCTGACCCTCCCCTGCTCACTCTCTCTCTCTCTCAGAAATAAATAAAGAACATTTCTTAAAAAAAAAGAGTGTATAGTACCAATGTGACATCACTGTGGGTATTGACCTTGATCGTCTGGCTCAGGTACTGTTTTTCAGGCTTCTCCACTGCAAGATCTTCCCCCCACTTTCCACATTGTAGTCTTTGGAATTAAGTTGCTGTGTGAGGTGAGCACTTCAGAGATGGAAAGCGCATTACCACGCACTACCTCCCTAAGAGCGTAATAACTACATCAATTGTTTGGAATTCTTCTGCACAGGCAATTGGCTTCTTCTCCCCCGTTCACTTATTTATTCAATCATTTATTGGTATCGGACTCATGAGTATTTATTTTATATATCCTGAATTACACTCTAATACTAAGTTATTTTTTTTCTTTTTGTAGCTCAAATTGTTCCAGCTTTTGCTGTTAAGAGCTCTTTCATCGACTTCCTTGGCATTTTCCAATCAATGTGGGTTTTTGTTTTTGTTATTTCCTTATTTCCTGGTACTGTAGCGTGCTCCAGGCTTATCTCATATGTTCCTTGTCCCAGTCCTAGAATTAGCCGCTTCTCTAAGAAGCTCTAGTTTCTTTTCTTGATGAACAGTATTAGAAACCAAGATCTGGGATACTTGTTGCTACTGGGGTGTCATTGCCTCTAGGCCCTTTTAGCAAACAGGCAAGGAAATATATGTGTGTATACTAGCCTGTGTATCTACACGTATTTCCATATGCAACCATCTGTATCTGTAAATAAATTAACTATGAGTTCATACGGAAGCCTCCAAATGCATACATTACCCCAGGGACCCCCTGTGTCTTCCTCTTACTTCTCCTTGAACTCCCCCTCCTGCAGGGAGAACTATGGCTCTCCCACCACCACCTGCTGTCCGTCTGCTAAGTTGTTCACTTCCGGTGTACAGGTATAGCAGAACAAGGATTGTTAACGTTAACCCCATGGGAGACGCCTTTTCAGTTAGAGTACGGTGGCTCATGTACAGTTTTATTTGTCTTTAGTCTTCCAGACTTCATTCATTTCCAGGGTTACTTACCTTTCCCCCAACTCCTTTAGTAAGAGTGTTTCATGCGTTTGTAATACAGTTAGATTCTCTGGTCATAGTCTACATTCCATTCTGGGATACACTGCCTCCTAAATGATTTTTTTAAACTTTTCATATATTGGGGCACCTGGGTGGCTCGGTAGATTAAGCGTCCGACTCGGGCTCAGGTCACCATCTCATGGTTTGTGAGTTCAAGCCCCCAGCTAGGCTCTCTGCTGTCAGTGCAGAGCCTGCTTCAGATGCTCTGTCTTCCTCTCTCTCTGTCCCTCCCCTATACTCTCTCTTTCTCAAAAATAAAGCATTAAAAAATGAACTTGCATATATTAAAGATCACTTTATGCTGTAAGGTTCTGTGTGTTTCAACAAATGCATCGCGTTGTATGTACACAATCACAGTATCATATAAAATAGTTTCACCACAAATCCCCTGTGCCTCATCTGTTCAAAGCCTCACTCCACTGCCACCCTCGTAACCACTCATCTTTACCATTGTTATAGTTTTGCCTTTTCCAGAATGTTGTATATTGGAAGGATATAGTAAGTAGCATTTTCAGACTATCTTTTTTCACTTAGTAATATGTGTTAAGATTCATCTATGTCTTCTTGTGAGTTGAGAGCGCATTTCTTTTTATCTCTGAATAATATACCATTGTGTGGATGTGCCACGGTTTGTTTACCCAATGACCCATTGAAGTATATTTTTCGGATGCTTCCGGTATTTGTCAGTTGTGAATTAGGGTGTTATAAGCTTCCACATGTTTATTGTAGACATGTTTTCAAATTAGATGGATAAATACTTAGGAATGTGATTTTAGAATCATACGATAAAGATGTATTCAGCTTTGTAAGAAACTGCCAACTGTCTTCTAAATGGATATAATATTTCACGTTCGCTCCTCCCCCCCAGCAATGAGCGAGAGATGCTGTCACTTCACACCCTGGCCAGCAATTGGTGGTGTTGGTTTTGTCAAATGGCTTCTAGCCATTCTTGTAAGTATATTGTGGTATTTTGTGCTTCTGGATCTTCTGCTTTTAATTTTCCTTTGAGCAAATAACAAAATTACTTCACAGTGACTGGAAAGCTGGTATATGGCTGCCCTTTTGTTAGACTATTTGAAGAGTTACATCGGATATCTTCTAAAATAAAAGTCTAACGATTGTGTGAGCATATATATGTTGGTAAGTCAAATATTTATGTTTTTTTAGTGATCAGTGAAACTCTTTTTGATCTAAAAATTCTGAAGAAAAGACTATTAGAGATGGAATCCAAAGGGATTGATTTCCCATTTACTGGACACTTTCTGTGGCAATGGATAGAGAGAAATAACACAGAAGCGCTTTTCATCCAAGTTTATTATCTAGTAGGGGTATATATCATTTCTACTATAAGTAGAAAGAATCTCAAAATAATGATTTTAGATAAAGTTGATGGAGAAGATACATTCTTATTAGAACTTTGGGGGAGAGGGCCGCCTGGGTGGCTCAGTTGGTTAAGTCCGACTTCAGTGCAGGTCATGATCTCACAGTCCATGAGTTTGAGCCCCGTGTAGGGCTCTGTGCTGACAGCTTAGGGCCTGGAGCCTGCTTCGGATTCTGTCTCCTTCTCTCTCTGCCCTTCCCCAGCTCACACTGTCTCACTGTCTCTCAAAAATAAATAAACATTAAAATAAAAAAAAAAATTGGGGGGAGATGCTTTTTATTTAACCATGTATTACTTTTTCCAAACTACACAATTGGCTTAAAAGATCGATTTTTATATTCCATTTTACATCCTTAAAATAACAGAATATTAAATTCCACCAAACCCATCTTCGGTGGGATGGTTTGGATGGCTCTGAACTCCTGCCTTCTTTGTCCTTTATCATTGCCTGAGTTTCTGCGGTGAGGCCAGGTTAATCTTTTGCTGCTCCTGCCGAGAGCCCAGAGAACTCATCTATCTTTGTACAAGTAGGTAATTCCTTAGTCCTCCCTGGGATTTGGGTTGGGTAAGAATGATTTATGCTAGTAGGTAATTTTATTCACATTTCTTCATTGTTTTACAAGGCTGAAGTTGAGTAATGATGTAACCTTTAACATCAGAGGGCCTATTTAACCCTACATTTGGTTTATTTAAGTTAATACCATCCGGTAGTTGCCTATTTTGATTTTCCCGAAACTTCGAACTTTGCCCTCTCTTTATTCTTGATAACCTGGGGTCTGCCCTTACCATCCTGCTTGGTCTCTTGGGATTTGCAAATTACGGATCTGATTTGGTTTAGAAAAGACATTCCTGTGCGTTTTTAAACCTCCACCCAAGCAGTTCCTGATATAATCATGGAACAGACTCGAAATCACCAGTTCAGTTAGAGGATAAAGGAAGGATAAATCAGTGGGGGTTGCGTCTCCCTGTCATGAAGTCTAGCTTCTCTGGCCCTGAGAGTTAGAAAGCCTGACAGTCCCCTACTGCTCTGTACTTGGTCTTTAATTCCTGGTTTGGGGTGCCAGTGCCCCATCAGTGTGTTTGAGTGACCAGTCGCCCTGGCCTAGAGGATTCCTACAGTAACGCTGGGTTCCCGGCTACTCATGTGGGTGGTGTGAAGAACTGGACACGCTCCCAGAGCTTTCTTACTGTTCCATAACCGCCTTCAGAGCCGATTCACTTAGGGCTGCCGTGGGGTGAGGCTTCAGCCTCGATGTGGGGCAAGTATCCATCAGTTCTCAGAAGTCACGTTGCCGTTCTGTCTGTCTGGGAGCCAATAAAATTTCAGAACGTGTTCAACTTTAAATCCTAAGAGGAGAGAAACATGAACTCATTTGTGCTGCATCAATCCTCAGTAATAACTTTTTATTACAACAGAAAGAGCTCATGATCAGTGTAGAACATTAGAAAGGCGAGCAAAAATAAGCATTAAATCCTATCACGTTCCCTTTGCCTAAACTCACTACGGCCACACCTGTGCATATCCTTCTGGAGATTTTTTAGATGTACACATAAGTCCATTATTATTATTATCAGAATGATATACTGTACACACTGTTTTGTGACTTGTGTTGTCAGCTAGCCATTCACATTTTATTTATTTATTTATTTGTTTATTTACAAATAGTTTATTGTCAAATTGGTTTCCACATAACACTCAGTGCTCATCCCCACAAGTGCCTCCTCCATGCCCATCCCCCCCCACATCCATCAGTCCTCAGTTTTTGTCAGCATTCAAGAGTCTTTCATGGTTTGCTTCTCTCCTTTTCCCCCACCATTTCACCCCTTCTTCTCCCCCTTGTTACTCTGTCAAGTTCCTCCTAATCCTCCTATACGTGCAAACATATGATATTTGTCCTTCTCTGCCTGACTTACTTCGCTCAGCATAACACCCTCAAGGTCCATCCATGTTGCTACACATGGCCAGATTTCATTGTTTCTCATTGCCATGGAGTATTCCATGGTATAGATAAACCACATCTTCTTGATCCATTCATCCATTGATGGACACTTAGGCTCTTTCCATATTTTAGCTATTGTTGAGAGTGCTGCTATGAATGCTATTCCCATTTTAATAACAATTTTCTTCTCATGTACTTTCTAAGCCATGTTCATGTTCAGATTTTCCCCCAAATATCTCTGCTGCTTGTTTTGCAAATAAATATCCAATTGGATGTCATACACTGGATTATGGTTCTTATATCCTATGTATGGGAAAAAATTTCCATTTCTCTCAGAATTTGTCTAGTAGATACCAAAACTAAATATTGTGTTTCACCAGAACTCTTCTTTTTAAACTTTTTTTCATTGTTTTATTGTGAGAGAGATAGACAACAAGGGGAAAGGCAGAGAGAGAGAGAGAGAGAGAGAGAAACCTAAGCAGGCTCTGTGCTGTCAGTGTGAGCCCCACATGGGGCTTGATCTCGCTATCATGAGATCATGACCTGATTCAAAATCAGGAGTCTGATGCTTAACCAACTGAGCCACCCAGGAGCCTCTCATCAGGCTCTGGTGATAATGATAAAACATGGCAGATTTTGAGGGACCCTTGTAAATTAGACTCTACTTAGGCCTAACTGAAGAATTTTCTTTTCTTTTTTTCAAAAAAATGTTTATTTAATTTTAAGAGAGAGAGAGAGAGATATTATGAGCAGAGGAGGGATATGGGGGTGTGGGGAGAGAAAATTCCAAGCAGGCTTCATGTTGTCAGCAAAGAGCCCAATGTGGGGCTCAAACTTATGAACCTCACGATCATGGCCTGAGCCGAAACTGAGAGTCAGACAATTAACCCACTGAGTCACCCAGGCTCCCCTAACTGAAGAATTTCCTTGACCAGCAGACAATGGGGCTTGTTTTAACCAGTTTTTTACTATGGACTCTGCCCTAATCAAGAGTGCTAGTTTTCATTCCTTCCACCACACCTGTACGTCACCGCCTTCAACCCACTAGCCTCCCCCTGAGTGAACTACTCTGTGAGTATCTATTAGTGTGTATTTCTCTGCCTGGCCAGGAAACAATGACTTTATATTTTCATTTTCCTTGACCTCTGGTGGCATTTGCTTTATTTTTTGAAACCCACAATATTGAAGAACTTACTTAGTAAGCTACTGATGGCAGTCTGGTAGATATTAGGCACGATGAGTTGATCAGCACAAAGGTATATTAAGTTGGACTGTTTGGAGACATGACCTCCGAGGAAGATGACTGAGCCCTTGAACCAGCTTCCCCATCCCAGTTCACACGTGGTGCTGGCTTACCTGTTGGCTCCTCCCCCCAGGGCTGCACATGACCAGTGGTCTGTTTTATCACACAGGCACTTTGGAGAGTCTACATGTTTGCTTCTGTGCTTTGAGGTTGGATAGAGTTGCCTTGGGAACACTTCTTCTGAAGTTTGTTTATTTCTCCAGTCTGCAGATTTGCCCAGATTTCTTAGGCAAATAGCTGGATTTTGACCCATCCACGCCAGGAGTAGAATTCACAAGGCTTCTAAGGTTTGGCCTCCTATGATGTGTAATTTTCTGAACTCATCCAACTCCAGAGTCTCAAATTCTGTCTCACAAGCACTTCATTTGAGATTGACAAATCAATGTCTCTATTTCCTTTTAGTTTTTGAAGTTAAAAAAAAAAGGATTTATTTCTAATTTTCAATGTGTGCATTGCAAATAATAGAACGGTGAGTTGGGGGGATTGGGCGTTCTCTATTTCTTTGTGGGACATGCTGTATCCCACTGCACACAGTGTTTACTTGCTTTGAAGTTTAGTTTCCTCACCATAAAATGGAGGTAACACTCCTATGACAGAATTATCCCTAAGATTGAAAAATAGAATTCCTTGAAAGCACTTATCTACAGGACCTGCATAAATGTTGTGTGGGCTGAGAATAAATGATTATTTTAACTTGCATTTTCTGTTATCTTTTAAACTGAGTTATTATAAATGATCCCAAGAAATAGTTGGCATGGCTCCAGATGTCGGGGAGATGAAGGTTCTGGTAGAACTTGCTCTAGGTCGGACCCTTTCATTCAAGGTCTTCAGGGCTTGGAAGAAACCTTGGAGTCTGTCCTCTGACACAGTAATCATGTTTCCCTTGAGAAAGGTAAAAGTGCCAGACAGCCATCTATTGAGATGACTTTTCATGACACCAGTAGCAATACTAAGGGTGGCCAGCTGGTTCAGTTGGTGGAGCATGAGTCTCTTGGTCTCAGGGTTGTGAGTTTGTAGGAAATGCTTAGAAATAAAATCTTAAAAAAATAGCAAAACTGTAGGATAAAAGGTGTTGGTAGGAGATAATAAGACTAATAACAATGATTATGATGGTAACGGCTATTTATGTGCGTCCTGACTATAGTATCAGGCACCGTTCCAAGGACTTTGTAGATAATAATTCTTAAGTTGGCCTCCTTAGGGCAACACTGTTATTTGGCCGATATTTCCTTTTGCCAGTTGGACTTTATCTTTTTGATTGTTGTAAAATATCCATAATATAAAGTTTGCCATTTTAATCATTTTTTATGTGTACATTTTAGTGGCATTAAGCACATTTACACGGTTGTGCACCCATCACCACCATCAATGTCCAGAGCTGTTTCATCTCCCTGAACGGAAACTCTGTCCCCATGAGGCACTAGCTCCTCATTTCCCCTCCCCCAGCCCCTGGCAACCACCATTCTACTCTATGTCTCCGTGAATCTGATTAGTGCAGGTACCTCATGAAAGTAGAATCCTACAGTATTCGTCCTTTGGAGTCTGGCTTGTTGTATCCTGCATAATGTCCTCAAGGTTCATCTGTACTGTAGCATGTGATGGAATGTCATTTCTCTCTAGGCTAAAATAAGATTTCACTGTATCCATATTTTATTTATCCACTAATCCATTCAGACACTTGGGTTGTTCCCACCTTTTGACTCTTGGAAATGACGCTGCTATACACAGGGTATACTCATATCTCTTTCAGTCCCTGCTTTCAGTTCTTTTGGGTATATTCTCGGGAGTGGAATTTCTGTTATATGGTAATTGTATAACTGCTTGAGGAGTCACTGTTGTGTTTTCCCATATTGGCTGCACCATGTCAGATTCCCGGAAGCAATGCACAGGAGTTCCAAGTTTTCGACATCCTCATCAACACTTGTCATTTGTTGTGTCATTTGTTAAATTTCCTTTCTTTTTTTAAATGTTTATTTATTTTTGAAAGAGAGAGAGAGAGAGACAGAGTGTGAGTGTGGGAGGGGCAGAGAGCGAGGGAGACACAGAATCCGAAGCAGGCTCCAGGCTCTGAGCTATAAGCACAGAGCCTGTCGCGGGGCTCAAACCCACGCACTGCGAGATCATGACCTGAGCCGAAGTCGGATGCTTAACCGACTGAGTCACCCAGCCGCCCCTCATAGGTTGGTAATTCTTGATTAATGCCTAGAAACTTCAGAAAAATGGAACAGAATTGAAGCAATTTATGATACTCATAAATACAAATCTTTACAGTATTATATATTGGCAATGCATAATTTTGATGCCTGATTTCTTATGAAAAATTTAAATTTCTTTAAGAATTTGACTATTGCTATGTACATTGTTTTTAATTAGGTTAATTAAAAACTCTTGGGAAAAACACATGAGGTTTTATGCTAAAAGTGGCTTAGATTAATTTTAGTTACTACTCCTATATGGGACTGAAGAGAGCTCTCACCTCAGGCAGGAAGCTGACCTCATTCATGTGAGAAACCAAATGTTTTGAAGTCAGAGCTGAACACAGTTTTACAAAATGAAAATTAAAAAAAAAAAAAAAACATTAAAAGGTTGGAAAAAAAGATCCAAAAAGCTTCCGGACATCAAATAACTCTTACACGTCAGTTGACCTAAATAAAATAGCTGTAAAATAGCTGTATAAACTAGATTAATTTGAGTTTTTCATGGATCCAGTAGTCAAGAGAAGGCAGAGTGGGACTTCATCAGCAGAGAGAGACCCTGTTTTAGTAATATTTGCTCACCCAGACACTCTCTGTGTCTGGAAGGCTTCTGATTTTACTTTAGCTACAGTGCTTAATCTCTTTGGAGACAGAGAGCTCTAGCATGAATTATTTTAAATCATTCTGCAACACGAAATTCTTTTTTATATCAGCAACCTTTTCATTTTCAAGGAAGAAGGGGAAGAGCTTGAGTAGTACCTTAAAACTGGACCAGTAAGAGCTAGCATGAAGCTTTTCAATGAACTCCCCACTTCTGTGATTGGGACAGTGATCATCCTTTCTCTGTCTCTTACAGTGGTCCGGAAGCTGATCATTCAGCTGGTCCGGCTTGTTTAGTCTTGTTCAGAACACGGACATGTGTTTACTTTTCACTTGTGCCAATTAAACCTACTGAGAAAGAGCCACAAAGCTTCTCAACTCCCTTTCTGTTGCCATCAAATACCTGCTAAGAGTCCTTTGATTGAGCGTCATGGACCAGCGGTGAAAAAGCACCACAATACCCAAAAGAAGTGCAGAAACCTTTGTCATAAAAATTGTATGTGACTCAAGAGTAACCCTAATCTGAGAGTGAGGAGGACATAAGCGTTTAAAATTTTTTTTAATGTTTTTTATTTATTTCTGAGAGCGAGTGAGCAAGGGAGGGCCAGAGAGAGAGGGAGATACAGAATCTGAAGCAGGCTCCAGGCTCTGAGCTAGCTGTCAGCACAGAGCCCAACATGGGGCTTGAACCCACAAACTGTGAGATCATGACCTGAGCCGCAGTTGGATGCTTAACTGACTGAGCCACCCAGGCACTCTGACATAAGCATTCTAAAATGTGATGTGACTGAGGTTTAGACTTGAAAAGTTCATCCCTACATTGGAAATTAAAAGAGAAAGTGGAGAGAAAATGAGGATTGTTTGTAAAATTCCTCAAGGTGCCATTTCTTAGCCTGGATCTTTCTATAATCATCTTTAATGAGCACAAAGGTCTAGCAAAACATGCAGTGTTATCTACAGCTCATGTATTATGACATTTTGGCTCATTTAGAGAAGTTAGATAATTTTCTGGGGGTTAAAAATATGACAGTATCTCTATGTACCGAACACTTACAGTGCTTTTCTTTTGAGCTTCATTTTCAGTGCTTATATTCAGCGATTGTCTTCTTTGGTTTGAACCCTTCCGTCATTGGTCAGTCTAAGGGTCCTTTGCTCAAAACATTTTTGTGATTTAATATTTGGGATTTGTCTTAGCCTGTCAATCATAGAATATAAGTTTCTCTGTGCTCTTGACTGTTTTGTTGTTATTTGTATCTTTGCTCATTTTTCCATTTTACTGCTGTTCTTTTTTTCTCTTTGAGTTAGAGGAAATATGATTTCCCCCCATGATGTAAATTCAAAAATGTCTTTTTCTAACTTTATTATTTTTTTCCCCATGTTATCTTAATCTCAAGTGTTTTGCCATGTGGAATTTAAAAAATTACATAACATTTTTTTCTACTTATTTTTTTGAGGTAAAATACATATAAAATTCACCATTTTAATAATTTAAAAAACATTTTAAACACTTATTCATTTTTGAGAGAGAGATAGAGTATGAGTGGGAGAGGAGCAGAGAGAGGGAGTTACAGGATCTGAAGCAGGCTCCAGGCTCTGAGCTGTCAGCACAGAGCTGGACGCGGGGCTCAAACCCACAAGCAGTGAGATCATGATCTGAGCCAAAGTTGGACAGGTGCCCCCATTTTAAACATTTTTAAGTGTACAGTTTAATGCTATTAAATACATTCATGATATTGTGCGAGCATTACCACTGTCCTTTAGAACTCTTCTTAATTTTAATTTTATTTTAAAAATTATTTTATTTTAATTCTAGTGTAGTTAACATACAGTGTTATATTAGTTTCAAGTATACAATATAGTGATTCACCACTTCCATACATCACTCAGTGCTCATCACAAGTGCCCTCCTTAATCCCCACCACGTATTTCACCCAGCCTCTCCATCTCCCCTCTGGTAACCATCAATTTGTTCTCTATAGTCAAAAGTATGTTTTTTGATTTGTCTTTTATTTTCCCTTTGTTCCTTTGTTTTGTTTCTTAAATTTCGCACATGAGTGAAATCATATGGTATTTGTCTTTCTCTGATTGGCTTATTTTGCTTTGCTTTCTGGATTTTACTTTCTGGATCCATCCATGCTGTTGCAAATGGCAAGATTTCATTCCTTTTTATGGCTGAATAATATTCCACTATATAGATACCACATCTTTTTTATCCATTTATCGGTGGATGGATATTTGTGCTACTTCCCCATATCTTGGCTATTATAAATAGTGCTGCAATAAACATAGGGGTGCATGTATCCTTTTGATTTAGTGTTTTTGTAGTCTTTGGGAAAATATCCAGTACTGCAATTACTGGTTTATAAGGTAGTTCTATTTTTAACTTTTTGAGAAACTCCATACTGTTTTCCACCAACAGTGCACAAGTGTTCCTTTTTCTTCACATCCTTGCCAACACTTTTCTCTTATGTTTTTGATTTGAGCCATTCTGACAGGTGTAAGGTGATAACTTATGGTGACTTTGATTTCCATTTCCTGATGATGAGTGATGTTGAGCATCTTTTCATGTGTCTGTTGGCCATCTGGATGTCTTCTTTGGAAAAATGTTTGTTCATGACTGCTGTCCATCTTTTAATTGGGTTATTTGTTTTTTTTTTTTTTTGACTGTTGAGTTGTATCAGTTCTTTGTATATTTTATATGTTAACCCTCTATCCAATACATCATTTGCCAATATCTTCTCCCATTATGTGGATTGCTTTTTAGTTGTGTTGATTATTTCCTTCGCCATGTAGAAGCTTTTTATTTTGATGTAATACCAATAGTTTATTTTTGCTTTTGTTTCCCTTGCCTCAGGAGACATATCTAGAAAGAAGTTGTTATGGCCAATGTCAGAGAGATTACTGCCTGTGCTCTCTTCTAGGATTTGTATTGTTTCAGTCCTCACATTTAGGTCCTTGCTCCATTTTGAGTTTATTTTTGTGGATGGTTTAGAAAGTGGTCCATTTTCATTCTTTTGCATCTAGTTGTCCAGTTTTCCCAGTATCGTTTGTTGAGATTGTCTTTTTCCCATTGTATATTCTTGCCTCTTTTTTCAAAGATTTAATTGACCATATGATTGTGGGTTTATTTCTGGGCTTTCTATTCTGTTCATTGATCTATATATTTATTTTTGTCCCAGTACCATACTGTTTTGATAACTATAGCTTTGTAATATAACCCAAAGTCTGGAATTGTGATGCCTCTAGCATTTTTTGTTTTCTTTTTCAAGATTGCATTAGCTATTCAGGGTCTTTTGTGGTTTCATACATATTTTAGGATTGTTTGTTCTAGCTCTGTGAAGAATGCAGTGCTATTTTGATAAGGATTGCATTAAATGTGGAGATTGCTTTGGGAGTATGGACATTTTAACAGCATTTGTTCTTCCAATCCATGAGCATGGAATGTTTTTCCATTTCTTTGTGTCCTTTTCAATTTCTTTCATCAGTGTTCTACAGTTTTCGGGGAACAGGTCTTTTATCTCCTGGTTAAGTGTATTCCTAGGTATTCTAGTATTTAGAATTTTTGGTGCAATTGTAAATGGGATTGTTTTCATAATTTATTTTTCTGCTGCTTCATTATTAGTATCACATGATCATTTTAATATATTTTTGTTTGTTTTAATGGCTCTGGCTTTTGTGATCATTAAATTTAATTGAATTGTTATTAATCATTAAATTAAAATGATCATTAAAACAATGATCTCATGTGCTCGTCTTGTACTTTATAGTTTCTTTTCCTTCCTATTTTTAATCTTTCTGGATCTCAATGTGGTGTACAAATTAAGCAACAGATATGGTATAGGCATAATTGTGTCCCCCTAGAATTCATGGTGACATCCTAACCCCTAGAACATCAGAATCTGACCTTATTTGGAAATAGGGCTGTTGCAGATGTAATCAGTTAAGTTGAGGTCATACAGGAATAAAGTGGACTCCTAATCCAATAGGACCAGCGTCCTTCTAAAGAGTGAGACTGTAGACACACATACACAGGGAGAATGTCATGTGAAGATTGGAACCACATGGCTACAAGCCAAGGAACTAACTGCAGCTAGGAGTCAGGCCTGGGACAGGTCCTTCCCTAGAACCTTGAGGGGGAGCATGGCCCTCCCACCCCTTCGATGTTGGACTTCTAGCCTCCACAATGTGGAAAATCAATGTCTGTGGTTTAAGCCACTCAGCTTGTGATGTTTTCCTATAGCAGCCTAACCACCTAATACAGAACACAAATGAGTTTTGTCTCCTTGGCTACTCAGTTATCCCAACACCAATATCCCAACATCAGGGGCCATTGATTTGTAAAGCCAGTTTTGCAAATCCTGGATTCTTGTATGTGGATGACTTGACTTCTACAGCTTCTAGTCCACTGTCATTGTCTATTCAGACACAGGTAGCCCAGAGTTTCAGGCCCAGATGCTTTATGATGTGCTTTGACATCTGCTAGGACAATGACATCTCCATATCTTTATTTATTTTTTGATTTTTTAAATGTTTATGTTTTGAGAGAGAGAGAGATAGAGTGAGAGCAGGGGAGGTACAGAGAGAGAGAGGGAGACACAGAATTTCAAGCAGGCTCCAAGCTCTGAGCTGTCAGGCCAGAGCCCGACACAGGGCTCAAACCCACAGGCTGTGAGATCATGACCTGAACCGAAGTCAGATGCTTAACCGACTGAGCCACCCAGGCGCCCCATCCACAACTTTATTTTTTAAAGTATGTTTCTGGCTCTCTTGTTTGATACTTTTACATACAAATTTTAGAATTTTCTTTTTCTTCAATATTCTTCAATATTAGTATAGTGTTTCTAGATCTGTGCTATTCTTTCCTTTTACATTTCCTCTTTGGCAAACAATGGGCTTTCAATTGGATTTTTTAATTATTATTTTTTCCTCTCCATTTGTATATTTTTTGCCTTGGTGGTTCTTATTATATGGACTTTGGCACTTCAACACCTATCTGTGGTAACTCTTAATTGCAAAAATATTTTCTCTGTTTTCTTTTCCTCCTGGGAGAGTCCCCAATTAGATCCTCATTTGTGTCTGTTTTACTTTTCATTGACTCAATTGTGTATGTGTTTTTTCAAACACAACTATTACATTTGTGATACCTAAAATACATTTTTTAAATTCTATTTATTTATTTTGAGAGAGAGAGAGAGAGAGAGAGAGAACACGAGCAGGGGAGGGGGAGAGAAAGGGAGAGAGAGAAAGAAAAAGAATCCCAAGAAGGCTCAACACTGTCAGCATAGAGCCTGATGTGGGGCTCAACCTAACGAAGAGTGACACTGTGACCTGAACTGAAATCAAGAGTCAGATGCTTAACTGACCGAGCCACCTAGGAGCCCCAAACCTAAAATATTTTAAATGAAAGACTGACACCAAGGGCACCGAATTGGATTAATCACAATTTTTCTTCATTGCAGAGTCTCAAATTTTGCCCAGTATCACCTCTTTATTTATGGATAATGATATATCAAGCTTCTGTGAACCCACCAACAAACACAAGCTAGGATCTTGAAAACAGCTGATATCCACAGTGGGTGCCAGCATCTTATGCCTCTCTCCCCTCTGCCATAGGAATCTTGAACCCTGTGTTCATTGCTCCCTTACTTTTTCATTGTACCCACATATTTCTAAAAATGTATCTTTAAAAAAATTTTTTTAAAGTCTTTATTTAGTCTTGAGAGACAGAGAGAGACAGAGCACCACTAGGGGAGAATCCAAAGCAGGCTCCAGGCTCTGAGCTGTCAGCGCAGAGCCCAACGCAGGGCTCAAACTCCCAAACTGCGAGATCATCACCTGAACTGAAGTTGGACACTTAACCAACTGAGCCACCCAGGAGCCCCTAAAAATGTATCTTTTAAGTTTATTTTTTAATTAAGTTTTATTTTATCTTTATATTTAATTTTAATTTTTTGAGAGTGGGGAAGGGGTGCACAGAGAGAGAAGGACGGAGGATCCAAAGTGGGCTCCATGCTGACAGCAGCGAGTCCAATGCTGGGCTCAAACTCATGAACTGTGAGATCATGATCTGACTGAAGTTGCACTCTCAATCGACTGAGCCATCCAGGCACCCCAATTTTTTATTGACTTTTACAAAAAGAGGTCATGCTTTATGTAATTCCTGGGAGCTATTGTCTCTACCTATTCTTATATTGCTAAGACTCTTCCATATTGGTGTCTCCTGTTGTAGCTCATTTGTTTGGGCTTCTGCATAATATTCTGTGTGTGACTATATACTACGTTATTTTTCGGGCATTTTCTCTTTGATTGGCATTTGGGTTATTTCCACGTTTTTGCTACTGTAAACAATGCTCCTATGAACATTTCTGCTTTGATGTAACTGTGTAAAGCCTTCTCTTGACATATAGCCAGATATGTGAATGTCAGCTTCTAAAGACAAACTGTTTTCCAGTGTGCCCACTCCAGGTTGTGCTATCTTGAGCAGTGTGTAAGAAGTCCTGTAGATTCACTCTCTGACACTTGTTATTTCCACACCTTTAAATTTTTGCTAAACAAAAGGATTTATAAGGATGTTGTTTTGTGGTCTTGATGTACATTTCCCCTGTCTCCATGACAGTGAGCATCTTTTCATATACTTGTTTGCCAAGCATATGTTTTCTCTTCTGTGAAATACCTATTTCTGTCTTTTGCCCATTTATCTATCAAGTTATATCTATTTTTCTGATTGGTAGGAATTATTATACTACTACTGATATTAATTCTTTCTGGTTGCACATATCTACATATTTTGATGAACAGTTTTAAATTTTATTATAGTTCAATTTATTAATATTTTCTTATAAAGTTAGTTCTTACTGTGTCTTAAGAAATCTGCAACAGGGGCACCTGGGTGGCTCAGTCAGTTGAGCATCTGACTTCAGCTCAGGTCATGATCTCATGGTTCGTGGGTTCAAGCCCTGCGTCGGGCTCTGTGCTGACAGCTTGGAGCCTGGAGCCTGCTTCGGATTCTGTGTCTCCCTCTCTCTCTCCCCCCCTCACCTGCTCCAAGTTTCATTTTTATCTTTTCATTGCATTATAAGTTAATTTTGTTACTTTGAAAACTTTGTGTTCATGGAATCATACATTAGTTGTTCTTGTATGAGTGACTTTTTCTCTCACTATTATATTTCTTAGTGTATCCACTTTGGTGCATGTAACCCTGCAACACAGATTCATTTTTATTGCTTTACAGTATTTCCTTGTATGAATACTCTGTGGCTTATTTATCTACGCCATTTTATTGTATTGTATTTATTTATTTAAATATTTGTTATTTTTGAGAGGGAGAGAGTGGGGGAGGGGCAGAGGGAGGGAGAGGGAGAATCCCAAGCAGGTTCCAGGCTGTCAGCACAGCTCTTGATGTATCTTTGTTGCATCATGGAGCATTTGTTGGGTCAACACCTTGGAACATGTTAACTGGATCAAAGGCTTTGCTCAAACTGGGTCGATCAGTAGTTCTCAAAGAGTGGCCCATAGATCCTGGGGGCCCCTGAAACCTTTCAGGGAGTCTGTGATGTAAAACCTATTTTCATAATAATACTAGACATTATTTGTCCTTTTGCACTACAATGATGTTTGCATTAATGTTGCAAAAGTCATGATTGGTCAAACTATAGCTACTTCATCTGGCCCAAGGCAAAAGGACCAAACTTTAGTGGTAGTCATTGTCTTCCTGCTGGACACTAGCAGGAAAAAGTGTCAGTTTCACTTAAGAATGTCTGGGAGGAAGCAGTAAAATCTAATTTTATCAAGTCTCAAAGGTTGAGGAGATGTCTTTAACATTCTGTGTGGTGAAATGAGAAATATACAAAAAGCTGTAAATCAAAGTATGGTGGTTCTCTTGGGAAAGAGTTTGTTGACATTTTGGAAACTCTTATCTATCACTGTGAGGTTAGACGGTTTCCACTGATGAAAAACCTTTTGGTAGGATCCCACAGTGATTATAACAAATGTGATTTTTTTTTTTTTTTTTTTTTACAAATAGTTTATTGTTAAATTAGTTTCCACATAACACCCAGTGCTCATCCCCACAAGTGCCCTCCTCCATGCCCATCCCCCCTCCCCCCACACCCATCAGTCCTCAGTTTTTGTCAGCATTCAAGAGTCTCTCATGGTTTGCCTCTCTCCCTTTCCCTCACCATTTCCCCCCTTCTTCTCCCCTTGTTCCTCAGTTAAGTTCCTCCTAATCCTCCTATACGTGCAAACATATGATATTTGTCCTTCTCTGCCTGACTTATTTCGCTCAGCATAACACCCTCAAGGTCCATCCATGTTGCTACACGTGGCCAGATTTCATTCTTTCTCATTGCCATGTAGTATTCCATGGTATAGATAAACCACATCTTCTTGATCCATTCATCCGTTGATGGACACTTAGGCTCTTCCCATGTTTTAATTATTGTGGAGAGTGCTGCTATGAACATTGGGGTACATGTGCTCCTATGCATCAGCATTTCTGTATCCCTTGGGTAAATTCCTAGCAGTGCTATTGCTGGGTCATAGGGGAGTTCTATTGTTAATTTTTTGAGGAACCTCCACACTATTTTCCAGAGGGGCTGCACCAGTTTGCATTCCCACCAACAGTGTAGGAGGGTGCCCGTTTCTCCACATCCTCGCCAGCATCTCGTGTTCTCTGATTTGCTCATTTTAGCCACTCTGATTGGCGTGAGGTGGCATCTCAGTGTGGTTTTGATTTGTATTTCCCTGATGAAGAGGGATACTGAGCATCGTTTCATGTGTCTGTTGGCCATCTGGATGTCTTCTTTGGAGAAGTGTCTGTTCATATCTTCTGCCCATTTCTTCACTGGGTTGTTTGTTTTTCGGGTGTGGAGTTTGGTGAGTTCCTTATAGATTCTGGATATTAACCCTTTATCTGATATGTCATTTGCAACTATCTTTTCCCATTCTGTTGGTTGCCTATTAGTTTTGTGGGTTGTTTCCTTTGCTGTGCAACAAATGTGATTTTTTAATGACATGTGATAGGGGGTGTTAATATTTGGAGGATCTGTATGAAGTCAGCCAATATTTTCCCATTGGCTGATATATGATATTACACAATCAAGTTAAACAATTCATTCAAACAAGTATGGTTAAACAAATTCATGCAAGCCAGAGGAGTGGGCTTTAATGTAACAGAGTACAAATATTTTGTTGATATGATTTCAGATTCTATATTCCAACTGTGAAATTGAATAAAGGAAACCTCATTTAGAATGGAGTTGGGAGGCCAGAAGGAGGAGATCTCATGCCCTTCCACACATGGTCAAGTGCAGACCCCAATGGGAAGAGACTATCCTGCCTTCCCAAAAGGAAAAAGCCCATGCTTATTACCCCAGGTAGGAGGAAGGAAGAATCTCTCCTCCCCCAACAACAGCCCAACCAATGAAAGATTGTCAGGACCCAGCCAATGAGAAGCCATTACACTTTTAACTCCCAGCTTACACCAATGGACTTTTTGTTTATACAACCTCCCAACTCCCTCCTCACCCTCCCTTCCTAGAAGAGGTTGCCTCTCTTTTCTTTTCTGGACTTGTTTGTGGTTTTTGCCATAGCTTGCTTGTCCCGAATTTTATTTCCTTGCTATTCCTGAATAAACCCATTTTTTGTGGTGAAATAACAGGCAGTTTTATTTATAAGGTTAACATTAATAAGTTTAAGAAGCTACCGCTTTTTGAGTTTTGGTATAGTATCAAAGGAGACTATCCCAATCACCTGAAAAAGCTAAGAAAATACTCTTAATGTGTTCAACTGCATGTAGGTGTGAGGTTGGCCTCTGTGATCTGCACTCCCTGGTATTCAAGCCCTTGTGTAATCCCTCATCTCAAGTGTGGGTGGGACCCATGGATTGCTTTTTGCCAAGAGAACGTGGCAAGGTGAAAGGATGCACAAGATTATATAGGTGATTACAGGATTATATATGTGATTACATTACATGCATGAATTATAGCACCTTCTTGGCTGGAATCTCTCTCCCTCAATATTATTCCCAGGTGGGAGCAAGTGGCCATTTTGGAGAGCCCCATATGGCCAGGAATTGCAGGCAGCTTCCAGGAGCTGAGGATGGCCTCTGGCCAACAGCCAGCAGAATGAAGCTGAGTTCCACAGCCCAGCAAGAAACGGTGCCGACAGCAACCATGTGAACTTGGAAGAGATCCTTCATTAATAAATATTTTAGAATGTCTCTGTTTTATTTCTAACACGGCAAATAGTAATTCACCTAACTCACGTGTTATGTCCTAAGCTGTGTCCCCCTCAAAATGATTGTTGAAGCCCTAACTTCAGGACGTGACTGTATTTGGGAGACAGAGACTTTAAACAGGTGATTAAGTTAAAATGAGGCCATTAGAGTGCATTCTAATCCAATATGACTGGTGTCCTTCTCTGAAGAAATTGGACACAAAAAGAGACACCAGAGGCATGTGAAAAAAAAAAAGAAAGACTATGCGAGGACACAGTGAAAAGGCGGTCATCTGCAAGTCAAGCAAAGGGGCTCTAGAAGAAACCAACCCTCATAAGAGACTCTTAAATACCAAGAACAAACTAAGGGTTGTTGCGGGGTGGGAGGAGAGGGGAAAGTGGGTGATGGGCATTGAGGAGGGCACCTGTTGGGATGAGCACTGGGTGTTGTATGGAGGCCAATCTGACTATAAATTATATTTAAAAAGGAAGAAGAAACCAACCCTCTGGGCACCTTGATCTTGGACTTCTGGCCTCCAGAACTGTGGGAAAATCAATTTCTGTTGCCTAAGCCATCCAGACTGTGGTATTCTGTCATGGCAGCTCTAGAGAACTAATATACCCCATGAGGAACCTTCTTCTGAGTTGTTAATCATTCTTAAGAGTATAAAGCGTTCCCAAGAGCAAAATCTTTGAGAACCACTGAGACAACTGCCAAATTGTTGTGCCAAGTTGTACTCCCACCGACAGTATGTGAATATTCCCATTGTTCTAGATCTTTAGCAAAAAAATTGGTGTTGTCGGTCTTTGTAGTTTAAACCATTATCATTTTAGTTTACATCTCCCTAATAGCTTATGAGGTTGAGTACGTTTTCATCTTCTTGGCCATCTGATTCATAAGTGTCTATCAAATACTTTGCCTATTTTCCTACTGAGTTATCTTTAATTTTCTTACTGATTATGGATTTGGAATTCTTCAATTCTATCATTTATGTATGTGATAAGTATCTTCTTCTACTCTCTGGCTTATATTTTCTTTCGTGGGTTGGTGTCTTTTGATAAGCAGAAGTTCTTATTTTTAATGTAGTCCAATATATAAAATCTTCCACTTGGCACAAAGTCCTCAAGTCTCCTCCGTGCTGCAGGCTGTGTCAGAATTTCCTTCCTTTTAAAGGCTGAATAATATTCTATTGTATGTATGTGCATTTTGTTTATCCATTCATCCATCCACGGACATTTGGATAGCTTCCATCTTTTGGCTATGGTGAATAATACTGCTGTGAACGTGGGTGTATGAATATCTGATTGAGTCCCTGCTTTCAATTATTTTGGGCATATATAAGTATTGTTTCTCGAGCCTAGAAGAAGTTATTTTCAGTGTAGCTCAACTCACTATTTAATTGAACACCTTTGTAAGCACACCATGTCAAGTCATGTGGAAAATACCAATGAAAAATAGAACAAATTCTGGCTTGGAGGGCTTAAAAGCTTGATGAAAGAGCATTATTCCAAATAAAAATACGATTTCATGTTATTTTCTTGTATATAGAATGTCAGTCGTTTTCCTTAGTGACCTGTAGCATATTACCTATGGAAAAGGCCAAACAATAGCATGCATTCTGAATGTTCATTTTTTCTAATGTAGCCACAAAATAAAAGTAGGAGCTATATAGACTCAGACACTGTTGAGAATGAACATGTTTCTGTTGCTTAGTCACTGGGTTACCTAGACCCACTTACTGACTTCTCTGTGCAAGGGGGCAACACTAGTGTTTATGTCTTGTTATATTCCTGTGGGATCTGGGAAGGGCTTCTCGCAGTGCCCCGCACAGGTGACCTCAGAAGGGACAACCTGGTGGCCCCCACACTAGCCAACGAGGCTCCTGAACTTCAGAATTTGTGGTCCCCCCCACCTAGTCAGAGATGAGGGCCCGCTCCTGTCCACAGCGGGGGCCGGATTGGGGGTGGAGGGACCAGCCGTTTTCAGTATCAGCCCTCGACAAGAGTTGTTATTTTTCCTGTCATGTTTGTTGGGGTCCAGCTCAAGTTTGTTTTTCTTGCAGAAAGGCAGGAAGGCCAATTTGGAACACACACAACTCACATGTCATCAACGATGACTTGGCCCAGCGCTTGGCATTGGCCCCCTGACAGTTAAAAGGCACAGGGTGGGCGAGCCCAGCGGCCAGCACTGAGGAACAAGGAAAAGGAGGGAGAATGAGAGATTCTTATCTGCTCAGGCCTCACAGGCCCCCCTCCATTCTTTTTCCCCTGCTCACTCCTCCCTCCAGGGACTTCTGGCTTCAGCTCACACAGTCTCCCGCCCGGAGGGGCCCCTGCGGCTCAGTGGCTGCCTCCACTTTCTGTCCACCTCTTCCTCTTACTGAATGTGTGAGGAAGCATCCCACCCTAAGGAGGGGAAAGTCTGCATCAGCAGAGATCCATGCGGCAGCCTAGGTGGGAGGCTGAGGCAGGAAGAGGGAGAAAGAGCATTTTCCATTTTGGATCCAAGACAATTGTGCAGTTACTTGAGAGAAGCTTGGTGTTTTTCCACCCAGACTTGAGTAGTGTTGGAAGTCACCATGTAAGAGTTTCACTGGCTTTAAACATTAGGGTGTTTGATGGGACGCTGGAGTCTTGAGTGTATGTGCTTGAGGAAAGCTGTCCAATCCTAGCGTCCGAAGGTGCTGGGCACTCTGGAGACCAAATCCCAGCCTCACCTCTTAGTAGAGGAGCGTGCTCATCCAGAGAAACTTGATTGGGAATATCAACTGGAAATTAAAAAAAAATACATAAATAATAACATTTCTAAAATATGTTCTGATGTTTTAGGTAACTAAAGCTTCCTCAACATATTAACTGTTTGGGGAGGTCGGTGTTACTTTGAGAAGCATCAGTTTCTCACCCATTGAATGACAAATGGTGGGGTTTACTTTGTAGAGTTTTGAAAGGATTCAGAAAGACTGTGCTTGGTATATTTCCTAACGCAGAATAGTCTCCCCTCCAATGACAGCTATATTTGTGGTTCCTGTGTGCCTACCACTTCCTTTTAAAAAATTATGGTTGTTGAAGTTAAAAAAGAAGTAGGAGTGAGGACTTTAAGGGTACTTTTGAAAAATTATACTTTATTTAGTGGTACAAGATTAGCACATTAAAAACCTGAATGTGAGACCTGAAATCATGAAATCTTAGAAAAAAATATAGGTAGTAATTTCTTTGACATTGGCTTTAGCAACATTTTTCTACATATACCTCCTCAGGCTAGGGGAACAAAAAGCAAAAATAAACATTGGGACTACACCAAAATAAAAACTTTTGCGCAGTGAAGGAAATCGTCGACAAAACAAAAAGGCATCTTACAGAATGGGAGAAGATATTTGCAAATGACATATCTGATAAAAGGTTCGTATCCAAAATATATAAAGAACTTATAAAAGTCAACATCTGAAAAATGAATCATCCAATTAAATTCCCATACCAATATCACATGCCCCAAATCGAACCACCCCTGGGTGTCTCCTTTCTCTGGAAACAGTAGTGCTCCCTTCCCCTAGCGAACGGGCCAGGAATCTTGCAGTCCACTCTGGTTCCTCTCTTTATCTCAATTCCCATCAAAATACCAGATAAGTGAATATTCAATCTTGGTTGAATTATTTTCAAATGCTTAGTGAGAATGATGTGCAATAAGTTTTTTTATTCATTCGACTCTAGTTTATGAGTAAGATCTTGTGAAGAATGGATACCTGACAATTTTATGACTATTGTGTTTTTCTAGATGTACCAATTAGCTCTCTCTTTCATGTGTTTTAATACTCCATTTCTTTGTCCTGGTCATTTTACATTAGATTACAAGGTATTTTCAAAGTATTGGTCCCCACTGATAATAGTAAATGTTGGCCATTTTGAGATTTTAATGATTGTTGTCTCTATTCAAATTATTTGGGTTATTTAGTATCTTTAAGGTCCCCCAAAGTAGAAGATAAAATTGCTTTGTATTTTTTCTGCAGGAGTTAAAAGTGAATTTGATCTATTAACTTAGTAAATATTCCATTTTGATTTTTGATGAGAATATTCACATTAAAAAGAAAAATAAAGGTTCAAAAAGCATATGAAAGTGATTTGACCTCTTAATCAGCAAAACAAATATAAAGCAGCATAAAATAAAATAATAATTGTTTTTCTCTTTTTATTTTTATAATTGTGGCAAGATACACATACCTATGACTTATTATCTTAGCCACTTTTCCGTGTTCAGTTCAGTGGCATTAAGTAAATTCACAACATTGTGCCACCATCACTATCTTCCATCTCCAGGACGTTTTCATCTCCTCCTATGAAATTCTACGTCCACTGAACAACAGCTCCCCACTCCTCTTCCCCCAGCTCCTGGTAACTACTTGTCGTCTCTAAGAATTCCATCCCGTTGGTGCCTAATTTGAATGGAATCATAAAATATTTGTCCTTCTCCAGCTGGCCTATTTTACTTTCCATAAGCCCATAAAAGTTCATCCACGTTGCAGCCTGTGTCAGAATTTCCTCCCTTTTGAAGGCTGAATAATATTCCATTGTGTGTATACACCACAGTTCATCTACCCATGCATCCATTGATGGACAGTGTTGTTTCTGCCTTTCAGCTCTTGTGAATAATGCTGCAATGAACATGGGTACACAAGTATTTCTTTGAGTCCCTGCTTTCAATTCTTGTTTTTCTCTTTTTAAAGTAAAAAAAAAAAAAGTTTATTTATTTATTTTGATGGGGAAGGGGCAGAGAGAGAGAGAGAGAGAGAGAATGAGATTGAGAATATCCCACATTGTTTGTTTGTTTGTTTGTTTTTGACAGGTGCAAAACAAGCCTTAATCCGAACAGCAATGAAGGCGCACAGGGTGGTGGAGTCCGAGGCGGGCAGGGAGAGAGAAGAGCCAGGAAGGCGAGGTCTGGACCCCGGAAGGGAGGCCAGCACTGACCCTCTCCTAGGAAAACTATTTCTGTGACTCTAGCGGGTCCTGTCCGGGACTCTGCCCAGGCCATCGGCCCAGGTGTGAGGGTCAAGCCCCTGAATTGTGCTTCTTAGAAGGCCCCCCCCCCCACTTCCCAAAGGGGATGCCGACCCAGATAGAGGGCGGGGGGTTGGAGCAGGGCAGGCCTGGGCTTTGGTCGGGGGGAGCCTGGAAGAGCCCGGCCGGGAGCATCCTTAGAAGAAACCTCGGGACCTGTGATGCCAGTACCCCCTCCCCCGGCATCCCCTGTGCATCTCCAGAGCCAAAGCCTGGGCTTGCAGGGGTGGTGGTGGTGGTGGGGGGTGTCTCTTCATCCTGAAGAACCAGTGGGTAGGCTCGGGGAGAGGGGACGGCAAGGAGGGGGCACCGCTGAGTGCTCTGGTGGCCCCTGGCCCCTGGCCCTGAAGGGCAGGCAAACAAGGCCAAAGGGCCCTGGAGAAGCAAGAAGCATGGATTTGGGAGCAGAAGGTAAGATTTGAGAAGAAGCCAGGCTCCCTACAACCAGAGAGGCCCAGAGCACCTCCCTGCGTCTCAGCGCCCCTCCCCAGCCTGAGAGGCTCTGGGAAGGCAGGCCTCACCCAATCTGCCAAAGCAAGCTCGGCCGGGGCCCTCTGAGCGCGCAGGGCCTACCCGGACGGCACCTCCGGGGGTACCCTTGGAGAGGGGACAGGAGTGGGTCCGACCAGGAAACCCCGCAAAGGTGCCAGCAGGCCCAGGGGGCCGCTGGGAGGGTCCCCGACCCCACCCCGGGCTGGCCGCCAGCCTGCGCCTCCAGCCTCCAGAACCCCCAGACGCCCACCCAAACATGGCTTAGGAGGCTGACCTGCCTCACAGGGAGCAACCGCTTCAGCCCCTAGAAAGGCAACAGGACTTGGGAAAGGAAAACAATGGAACCGCGTACTCCTCCCCCACCCAGGGGTGCAGAACAGCCCGGGTCTCCAACGCGACCGGACAGAAGAGGAAGGAGGAGAGGAAGGCCGAGCAGGGACCAGGGACCGAGCACACCAGCCCCCACTGCGCCCTCCTCCGGCCCCCCCCCCCCCGCACGCAGGGAGACGGGGCCCACTTCGGTCACTTCTCCCTTCACTTTGGGTCCTTCAGCCTCATGTCCTGAGCCTCCTCAACCCCACGCTCACCACCCGCCCCAGTAGACAGCCTCTCGGCAAACAGAAGGAACGGAGGGAGGGGTCGGGGGCGCTGGAGCTGGGGTAGGGGTGGGGGGTGACGGGCGCAGGGACTGCAGCCTGGGTGGCTCTGGTTGCTCAGCCCCTAGCATGAGGTGACTGGATGGATGGGCAGCAGGCTCCAGACTTGAGGGCTGGACCACTGGACCACAGGGAACTTCTCCAGGCACTGGGCCTCATGCAGGCGGATCAGACCGAGGTTCACTCCACCAGGAGGGGCCGGCACAGCTGGTTGGAGGGCCCTGCAGAGGGCCGTCTTCATAGGCTCTGCTTCCTGCCTCTCCACTCCCAAGAGAACCCCTGAATTTGTAACAGTTATTTTGTTGCATATTTCGGGTTTTCTGCACATGCCATCATGTAGTTTGTAAGCATAGTTTTATTTCTTTTCCAATATGGACGACTTTTCTTTTTCTTGTCTTTTTTGACTAGGATTTCTAGTACTCTGTTGAATGGAAGTGTGGAGAGTGGGCATCTTTGGCTTCCAGATCTTAGAAGAAAAACTTACAGCCCCCCCCCCCCCCATTGATTATTACCTTAGCTGTGTGCTTTTCATATATGACCTTTATTGTGTCCATCAAGTTTTTCTATACCCATTTTGCTGAGTTTTTAAAATTTTTTTTAATGTTTTTGTTTATTTCTGAGAGAGAGACAGACTGCATGAGCAGAGGAGGGTCAGAGAGAGAGGGAGATACAGAATCTGAAACAGGCTCCAGGCTCTGAGCTGGGTGTCAGCACAGAGCCAGACGCGGGGCTTGAACCCACGAACCATGAGACCATGACCTGAACCGAAGTCAGACGCTTAACTGACTGAGCCACCCAGGCGCCCCGTTGAGTTTTTTTTTTTTTTTTAAATCAAGAATGAATGTTGAATTTTGTCGAATGTTTTTTCTGTCTATTGGCAATTGACAGTGTCTTATGTTTTATTTCTATTCATTCTGTTAATATGACATTATCATGTTGCATCCCAGGGTAAAACTTACTTGACTATAGTATGTGATCCTTCTTTTAATGTGAGTTGAATTTGGTTTGATTTAGGAGTTTTACATTCATGTTCATCAGCGATATTGGCCTATAGTTTCCTTTTCCTGTGGTATCTTTGCCTGGCTTTGGTGTCAGGGTAACACTGGCTTTGTAAAATGAGTTTAAACTGTTGTTGGTTTTTGATCTTGACAGATTATCCCATTCTTCTATAATTTTCCCTTTTTATGTCCGGGAGTGCCTTGTAGCCCAATATAATTTATAGTTTACAAGACAGCTTTTCTTTGTTTTTATTAATTTTCATTTAGTTTATTAACAATCTGTTTACTTCTTCTTATTTCTTGCTAAAATCAGGATCTTTCTCTCAATTTTAGTTTCCTTATCTTCTGTAAAAGTTGATGGTGAAACAGAGAATCTTACTAGTCCATGGTGGTAACAGTGAGGTACACTATCTTTCAAGCTACCACCTTAGCAATTCTTTTTCATTTTGGAGAATGAATGATAATGTCTGGGGTGACAGTGAGCCAGGTAGCTCCTCTCCCTGGGCTCGGCTTTGATGGTGTCATTGTGTTTGCCCAGTTGGCATATCAATCCTAGAAACTTCTTTCAGGTTCAGAGTCCCTGGCTTCCAGCTTCTGGCACCCCAGGCTAGGGTATCCTCTGCAAGTCACAAAACCATCCAGATACCAGGACCTATTTTACCTTAAAATGATGTAAACTTGCCAGGTTCCTAAAGACTCGCTTTATGATCTTGCCCTTTATTTTGTATTCTTAGCAAAAGATTTGTCCATAAGGAGAAAAAAAAAAAAAAAAAAGAAGGACATGAACAACTTACATTCATATTAAAGTTACTTCTCTCTAAGTAAGCTATAGTTAGTTTCAAGTTAATCATTATAAGTTAGGATCTTTTAGCATCTCATTCAAAATTCATAATAGGTATAATTGATGGGTAAAAAGTATAGTATTTACTGTAGATAGATTAGTACTTAGTTATTGTAAATTATTTCTAGATCAGGAGACACCTTAGCTATTTTGTTGCTTCAAATATCTCTTTAGTGCCTCTATTGGAATAGATATATATATGGAGAGGATATAGTTTCCAGGTTATAGGTCACATTATCCTGATTCTTTGCTATCCAGTAATTTTTTATTGTATGTTGAGCATTAAGGAAGATAAGTTCACGAGTGTTAGACTATATCATTTTCCTTTAAAGAGTATTGAGTTTTATTCCAGTGAGCAGTTAAATTATTAGTGTGCTCTCTTGATCCTACCATGTGGGTCTATTTCCGTTTTGTCCTTAGACCTAGGTGTCCCTTGTTCTAGGGTACGTTCCTTACTCAGATGGCATGGTCCTCCTGGAATCTGAATTGAATGCCTGCAATGCTCAGCCAAGTTTCTCCCTTCTGACTATGCAGGAATTCAACCCCTCCCAGCCCTGAGTGACCTGGGGAACTCTGTGGACCTGGGCTTCTGTAGGGCCTCTTAGAATTTGCTGTGCACTTGTGCAGTCCAGTCTTCCGCCCAGGACCATGGGGAGGGCCCACTCAGACTTCTGCCGTCCCTCTGTCTCTCGTGTTTTTCCCCATGAATTCCAGTTGCATCAGCCGCTCTGAACCTCAATATCTGCCTCTGCAAGTCATGGAGACGAAAGCTCTCTGCTTGGGTTTTGCCTCCCTTTGCTACAGTCTGGAGTGTGTCCATGGCTGAAAGCCAGGGTGCACTGGGGCTCATTCCGAGTATTTCCCTTTTCCCTAGGATTACCATGCTCTGTTTCCTGTTGTCCAGTGTTTGGAAACATTGGCTTTATAGATTGAGTACAGTGTTATAGTGGCCTAAATTGGAGGCTAGGGCTGGTACATGTTCCCCCATCAGGGTAGGAACCTGAAGTCTGAGTTTTGTGAGAAACAGTCAAGAGTTTAGAATAGGGTGACTCAAGTTTAATTCAATTCTTTGGTGCATATGATTTTTACAACATTTGGCACAGCTTTATGGTCTTCTGTTTACATAGAATGTAGTCTTTTATGGCCTGAAGGAATTTTTTAAACATTTATTATTTATTTTTGAGAGAGAGAGTGAGCAAAGGAGGGGCCGAGAGGGGGACACAGGATCTGAAGTGGGCTCTGCGCTGACAGCAGAGAGCCTGATGCAGGACTTAAACTCACTAACCGTGAGATCATGACCTGAGCCGAAGTCAGATGCTTAACCGATTGAGCCACCCAGGCACCCCTGAAGAAATTTTTAATATCTTTTTAGCTCCTACTCTCAGAGATGAGAAAAATGGGCCAAAGAGTAGAGATTTGGGAAGGTCAAGAGCTAAGGGAATGGCATAACTGAGTTGATTTGGTTCTTTTTCTTTTAAATGCTTATTTATTTTGAGAGAGAGAGGGAGAGAGACCATGAGTGCGAGGAGGTGCAGAAAGAGATGGAGACACAGAATCTGAGCAGGCTCTAGGCTCTGAGCCGTCTGCACAGAGCCCCACACAAGGCTTGAAGTTACGAATTTTGAGATCATGACCTGAGCCGAAGTCGATGCTTAACCGACTGAACCACCCAGGTGCCTCTTTGTTTTTTAATATAGTGCCTGCTGTGGAAGGTGGAATTGCTTGGCGCTCTCTTCTTACTTTCTAGTTTCTTCTCGTCTTAGAGTTATTCCCATTGGGGGAATGTAACAACAAGCCAGCTGACAAGGGAGATTGGGGAATACCTTCACAGTCCCAGCCAGCCTCTGAATCACAGAGCAGTATGGTGGTTCCTCAGACAAATTCAACATAAAATTTCGATATGATCCAGCAACTCCAGTTCGGGGTGTATACCCCAGAGAATTGAAAGCAGGCATTCCAACAGACATGTGCACGTTAATGTTCACAGCAGCAGTATTCACAAAAGCCAAAATGTATAAGCAACCTAAGTCTCTATTGATGGATGAATGAACAGCAAAATGTGGTATATGCCTATAAAGGAATATATATAAATATATATATATATGTATATATATAAATTTTTAGAGAAAGAGAGAGCTGGAGAGAGGAAGGGCAAAGGGAAAGACAGAGGGAATCTCAAGCAGGCTCCATACTCAGTGCAGGACTCGATGTAGGCCTTGATCTTACAGCCCTGGCACCATGATCCTGGGACCACAACCGGAGCTGGTCAAGAGTCAGTGAGGGCGCCTGGGTGGCTCAGTTGGTTGAGTGTCCGACTTCTGCTCAGGTCATGATCTCATGGTTCATGGGTTCGGGCCCCACATCAGGCTCTGTGCTGACAGCTAGCTCAGAGCCTGGAGCCTGCTTCAGACTCTGTGTCTCCCTCTTTCTCTGACCCTCTCCTGTTCATGCTGTCTCTCTCTCTCTCTCAGAAATAAATAAAACATTAACAACAAAAAAAAGAGTCAGTCAGTGGCACAAACAACTGAGCCACTCAGGCCCTTCCCCCCCCCCCCCCAAGGAATATTATTCAGCCTTTTAAAGAAAGGAAATTCTGACACAGGTTGTAATGTGGGTGAACCTTGGGAACTTTGGGCTAGTAAAATAAGTCAGTCACCAAAGGACCAATACTTTATGATCCCACTGATAATGACACATCAAATTCATAAGGACAGAAAGTAGAACAGTGGCTGCTCAGGCTGGGAAGAGAGGGAATGGGGAGTTAGAATTCCAGTTTGTGGTGAAGAAAAAGTTCTGGAGACGGATGGTGGTGACAGATGCACGATAATGTGGGTGTAACTTGATGTCACTCAAGTGCCCACTTGTAAATGGCTATGGTGGTAAATTTTATGTTATGAGCATTTCACTGCAATTAAAACAAAGAAGAATTACAGGGCAGAGCATTGGGGGAGGGGGCATAGAGCTGAGAGATATTGATCAATAACAAGCCTAGTTATATAACTATAATTCTTTATTTGGGGTGGGGAGGAGCAGTGAGAGAGGGAGAGAGAAAATCTTAAGCAAGCTCTATGCTCAGCATGGAGCCTGAGGAGGGGCTGGATCTCATGACCATGAGATTATGACCTGAGCTGAAATCAAGAGTCAGAAGTTTAACTGAGTGGCCATCCAGGCGCCCCATAATAACTGTAATTCTTGAGTAAAATGATGTGATCACTTTCTGCAATGGAAGTGATGTTGATTTGCTATGGTTTCCTCATGCTGAGGCACTTTGTGGTCATATTAGGCTATGGAGCATTAGACAATCAGGACATATCTTCATGTATCTGGTGGGGTTCCCAAGTTATAAAGAAGGAAGCACAAAGTCTGTCACATGTCAGCAAGTGAAAATGTGCCAGGCATGGAGGCGCATTCCACAGAAATGGCCTGCTCTCTAGAACTATCAGGGCAAACCCCATTTAAATACAGCACACAAATGGTTGCATGGATTTAATTTGAGGTGGTATCTCATCTGTATTTCCTTGGTACTGGGGAACGGGAATTTTGGGTGAACTGAGGCAGTGCCTGAGTGGGTAAAGGGAGGAGTTTTGGTGTCAGACAGATCCGAGTTCAGCTCTAGAATTTCTTCTCTCTAGTTTCTGGTTGTTTTTACTGTCCCTTTCTAGAGTGTCATGTTGGCATGGAGGAGGGCACTTGTGGGGATGAGCACTGGGTGTTATATGGAAACCAACTTGACAATAAACTATTAAAAAAAAAATAAAGTGCCGTGTTGGTTCTCTGCCACCCTCAAGATAGCCTCCGGAACTTTTGTATGCTGGGCTCTCTGCAATCTCTGTTCACTTAATGTCTGTTCCCATATACTCCCTTGTGGTGGGCAGTAATCAAGTGATCTACTATTTGTGGCATAGGATAAATCACAACACTTCTCTGAGGTCTCAGTGTCTGCTTTTGTAAATTAGGATAATAATTATACTGATATTCCATAGGCGTGCTATGAAGATTAGATAATATTTGTTTGAAAGTGGTTTGTAAACTGTAGGAGTGTAATGTAAACTATTACCATTCTGGTATGCTGTTAATGACAAAATATTGTGGAGTACTTGTATCTGTCACAAGTACAGATAGATAGTTTGTTCTATCTGAGAGACGAAGAAACACAAGTCAATCTATTGATTTCTGTGTTCGATGAGAGTGGACAGGAGTACATGTATCTTTCCAGAACCATGTAAAATTCCTGGGCTTCGCACTGACTACATTATTCCAGAATCAAGTCTTCTGGCCAACACAGTGCCAGGTATTGACCTTAAGTGTACGGCCATACTACCCTGAATGCACCTGATCTTGTCTGATCTTAAGCCTGGGTTACCTGAATCTTCCACTGTGGCAAGAATGGACAATCAAGATCTAAGTTTTGATCAGTTAAGGTTCACTTTGAAATCAGTGCAACACGGGGCTCCTAAGAGGCTTAGTCGGTTGAGTTTTGATTTTGGTTGACGTCACGATATCAGAGTCTGTGAGTTCGGAGCCCTGGGTCAGGCTCTGGGCTGACAGTGCGGAGCCTGCTTGGGATTCTCTCTCTCCCTATCTCTGTGCCCCTCCCCACTCTCTGTCTCTCAAAATAAATAAATAAACTTTAAAAAAATCAATGCAGTTCAAACCCCACTAAGGTGTCACTGTGGAGGAGGAAAGAGGTAGATGCTGTCAAGAGAACAAGGTCCATTGTGGGTGAGGATTCATTCAAAAAATGTCTCTATGTTTTTATATTTAATTCACGGACACTATTTCTCATTCTCTAAAGAACTTGAGCCACCTCACAAGGGGAATTTTGATGTTTTCGTTGACCTTTCTTAGGACGCTGATTTCATGAATAGGCATTGTTCTAGGCTGAGTTGTATGAGTTCAACATGAATCTAGTGTCTAAGCTTGCATCTTGATACTCCTGTAAGACTCAGAGTTGATAGAAACGGACTCCTAACAGATCAGAAATGTCTCCATGGAGTATGAGTGAAACACGAGAGTCTAACAGAGAGTAAGCACTCTGAAAAGAAAAAAGAATACACAGGGTTGTGCAAATATATTCATCAACCAAAGTTAATGAAATGCTAGTCATGCTCCAGGAACTTTTCCGGGGAGGCATTGAGCGAGAGAGCAGCACAGTTAACAATCCTTGTCTCTTGAGCAATTCCATTCTCCGTTGGGGGGAGGAGGGTGAACCATTGAGTGTAGCTGATGGCATCCCGTGCCGTCCAGTCCAGGGAGACAGAGCCAGAAAGGGGGTAGGGAGAGGGTGTGTTAGGGGAAATGCAACTTGAAAGAAAGCAGGTGGGAAGCCTTCACTGAGGACCTTCTAGCAAAGACTAAGAGAAGTAAGAGGGTATCTGAGTAGGAAGTCCCTAGTGCTTGAGGAACGCAGGGAGGCTGGTGAGACCAGCGCCCAAGAGGAGGGTTGGAAATGAAGTTGCACAGTGGGTGTGGGCAGCTTCTGGAGCCTGCGAATGGCTTTGGCCTTCGCCTGAGTGAGATGACAGGGGTGAGGGGTGGCTGGAAGTGGTGCGCAGAGAAGACACTAAGGGGCAGGGGTAGAGGCAGCAGGGTGGCTGGGGTGACAGCAGGCTGGGTAAAGGGAGGGGGAAGGTGGGAGAGCTGCTCAGGCCTAGACGGTTCTGAAGGCAGAGCCAACAGGAGCCCTTGCTTGGCTCGGAGGTGGCAATTGAGAGAGAGAGAGAGAGAGAGGAACCAGGGTGGACTGCAAGAGTCCCGGCCCATTCGCTAGGGGAAGGGAGCTCTACTGCCGCCAGAGAAAGGAAACACCCAGGGGCGGTTGGATTTGGGGCATGTGATGTTGGCGTAGGAACGTCTCAAGAGTGTGGGTAGGCGCTGAGAGATCCAGCCCGAGTTCGGAGGTTTAGAGCCTGGGATGGGCTTCAGGGCCCCAGAAACAGCGATGAACATCTCTGAATCGCTGTTTCCATTTCTAAGATGAGGATAGCAATCCCCACTCTCCCGGGTTGCTGTGATTAAGGACGCAAGGACTGCACGAATGCCGCTTACCTTATGCCCTGTTCCTGTCTCTCTTCTCCAACACGGCGGACACAACGGGGCCACAGGGCCATTCCCAAG
Source organism: Hyaena hyaena (assembly GCF_003009895.1). NCBI lineage: Eukaryota > Metazoa > Chordata > Mammalia > Carnivora > Hyaenidae > Hyaena > Hyaena hyaena. Next base: position 1,106,104 of record NW_024081212.1, on the reverse strand, counting down.
CCCTCGGGTTGAAAGCAACTTCTCTACAGAGCCTGGGAAAATTATGCGGGAAATGCTTTGCGCCTGGCTTTGCCATTCCCTTTCCAAGCCTGTTATCTTGCCACTGTCAGGAGGCCAGTCAATCTCAGGACCTTTTCCATGAGCTGACTGCTGGACTCCCCTTCCCCCTTCCCCCCTTTCAAACCGTAGCTGGGTTTCTGCTGCAGTTTTGCAAACACCCTTCTCACTGAGGTGCCAGAAAACACTGGCCCGACAGTTCATGTGTTAATGGTGCCGGTGGGTGTTTGGTTAACCTTCTCCATTGATCAAGGTCAGCAGCCCCAGAGATGCTCTCCCCACCAGCAAAGTAGTTGCTGCCAAAAAACCTGCTGTTTTTCTCTCCGGACGTGGAGAGAGGTAAGAAACCAGGAAGCTGAGATTTCTGAGAAGCTCTAGAAAAAAGAGCAGGGATCATCTATGTGCTGTGAAGTGGTTTTCACACACAACTGATAAAATCATGCTGTTCTTGAAATTAACACACTGGCACTGAACAAGCATGAATGTAGACTAAATATACGATTGTCTCATCCTGGTTAACAATGGAACAGTCCTAACAATAGGGTTCGCAGAGTGGGAAGAACAAGGCTGTGCTTGATCTTGCCTGGCTCCGTTGGGAACGTTGTGAGACGTGGTCAATTAGTGGAAGAAAAATAACCTGAAGGTGAAGTGCTTTCTGATAGTACTTAAAACAGTCTTCCAAAATACACAGATTTAATGAAAAGAGGAAAAATTTAGCGAAGATAACACCCTCATTGTAAAACAAAGTCTGTTTCTAGGGAAGCGGCACTATTTTCCTTTTTAATAGAAGCAGAAGGTAACGGTCAACTTTGAGAATTCCAGTCCTTGAACGTGAGAGGCAGGAGTCGAGTAAATTCCATTATTTGTGTAGATTTGACAAACTGACTCAGAAATCTATTCCTGGCAAAGCTTAGACACTCGGAAATAATAGATTTTTGCAGCTTTAGATCTTAAATTTCCTAACTCACTTTTCTATAAGGCTTCTTTGGTTTTCATTATTATTATTAGAGGGAAAAATTGCTCGTGCCCCCCCGAACTCAGAAAACACAGATAGGGGCACCTGGGTGTCTCAGTCAGATAAGCAACCGACTTCAGCTCAGGTCATAATATCATGGTTCATGAGTTTGAGCCCCGCATTGAACTCTGTGCTGACAGTGCAGAGCCTGCCTGGGACTCTCTCTCCCTCTCTTTCTACCCCTCTCCCACTTGTGCATGTGTGCAAGCTCTCTCTCTCTGTCTCTCTCAAAATAAATAAACTTAAAAAAAAGAAAACACAGATAAAACCAAAAAGAAGACTGAAGACCCTACTCATTTAGAAAGTAGTTGATGGGGGCACCTGGGTGGCTCAGTCTGTTAAGCGTCTGACTTCAGCTCGGGTCATGATCTTGCCATGGGTTCAAGCCCCACATTGGGCTCTGTGCTGACAGCTCAGAGCCTGGAGCCTGCTTCACATTCTGTGTCCCCCTCTCTCTGTGCCCCTGCCTTGCTTGAGCTCTATCTCTCAAAAATAAATAAATGTTAAAAAAAAAAAAAAAGAAAGTAGTTGATGATAGACCTCAGACCATTTCAATGATCATGTTGGTATTTGCCCTCTGAGAATTTTTTTTCTGAGAATATTTTCTCTCCCATCTGGAATAATACCATAAATATGATGTGTTTTTCTCAGTGCATAATGCATCTTGATGCATTTTTTCTTTTTTCTTCTTTCTTTTCATTGTGTTTATACGAGATGATGGATGTTAGGTGAAGCTACCATGGTAGTTATTTCATAGTATATGCAAATCAAACCATCGTGCTGTGTGCTTTAAACATGTACAGTGATGTATATCAACTATTTCTCAGTAAGACTGAAAAGAAAAAGAATCAATTCAACATTCATCCAACAAATATAGGTGCTATGTATTAAAAGCTAAATCCAAAAGCCATACCTGTGAGACTTAGTTTCTCATCTGTAAAACAGGAAAAGAATCCCTATTCCAAGTCCATAAGGGTTTCTAACGTGATGTGTATTTATCGCACCCATCCTAGCACTGTCTCTTCCAGAGCAGGAAGGGGACCCTACAGAGTCTGAAAATCCTCCTGAACATTCAATGGGAATGAATTTGCATTAAGAATTCAGTCCTAGGGCGCCTGGGTGGCTCGGTAGGTTAAGTGTCAGGCTTCAGCTCAGGTCATGATCTCATGGTTCATGAGTTCGAGACCCGCGTCGGGCTCTGTGCTGACAGCTCAGAGCCTGGAGCCTGCTTCAGATTCTGTGTCTCCCTCTCTCTCTGCCCCTCCCCTGCTTATGTTCTGTCTCTCTGTCTTTCTCTAATATAACATTAAAAAAAAAAAAGAAAGAAAAGAATTCAGTCCTGAGAGGCGCCTGGCTGGCTCAGTGGGTAGAGCATGTGACTCTTTTTTTTTTTTTTAATGTTTTTTATTTATTTCTAAGAGAGAGAGAGAAAGACAGCGTGAGCAGGGGAGGGTCAGAAAGAGAGGGAGTCACAGACTGAAACAGGCTCCAGGCTCTGAGCTGGCAGTCAGCACAGAGCCCGGTGAGGGGCCCGAACCCACAAACCACGAGATCATGACCTAAGCGAAAGTCTGATGCTTAACCGACTAAGCTACCCAGGCACCCCAAGTGACTCTTGATCTCAGGGTTTTAAGTTTGAGCCCCATGTTGGGTGTAGAGACTACCTAAAAAAATTTTTTTAAATCTGCAAAAAAAAAAAAAGAAAAAAACCAAAATAAGAGGAAAAAAAATTTGGTCTTGGCACCTGAAACAAATACAATGTTACATGTCAGTCATATCCCAAAGACCAAAACAGAAAAAGAATTCAATCCCAGGGAGGGGAACAGATTGATGTGAGTAGACTTTTTGGCAGTAAAAAGGCACAAACTAAATAACACAACAGACGAGGAAGGCCATCTTTAAAAGACACAGGGAATAGCTTGTGAAACTTGAAGTGAAGAAATAAAACCCGGGGGCGCCTGCTTGGCTCAGTCAGTTAAGCGTCCCACTGCTGATTGCGGCGCAGGTCTTGATTCATGGTTGTGAGTTCGAGCCCCACATCCGGCTCTGCCCTGACAACAAGGAGCCAGCTTGGGATTCTCTCTCTCTGCCCCTCCCCACTCTTGCGCTCTCTCTCAAAATAAATGGATAAACCTTAAAAGCAAACAAACAAAGGAAAACTAAGAGAACAAGTAGAGGTGGTCTGGGCGGGGCCGGCACACTGAGTTGGGGGTCTGAGGGGGGTGGGGGCGCAGGTAATCGCAGAGCAGAGTCAAAGTCTGATGTGAGATAAGCCCCAAGAAAATGACTGGGAGTTCAGATCTGACTCCAGCTAGGTTGAGAAGCCGTTCATTAAGCCGGAGAATGACCATCAGGTTTGGGGTTTGGGAAGACGGCTGACTGAAGTGTGGAGAGGGGCTTCGTGGGGCGCCGGAGTGTGACAGTGACTCGGGGGAAGCGGCCTCTGCAGAGTTTAAAAAGTGGAAACGGAGACAGAAGATTGATTCAAGAACTATTTAGCAAGTAGGTAGGAAAGGACTTTCGTCTCCCTGTTTGTGATGGGCGTGTCTTAAGAAGGAGGGGTGGAGGGGGGCTGTCAGCCACTCCTGCCCACCTGCCACCGGGGGAGCCGCAGAGGCCAGCTGCACCGGGCAACATGCACAGACCATTCCAGCTGCCGCATTCCACCTTCCGTCTCTGCCTCCCCCGCCCCCCCCCACGTGCCCCCCCCCCGCCCCCACCGGCTTCTCCCCGCAGGAGCCCATCCCGAAGCGACAGGCGGGGAAGGAGATTTGGGTTTCTCATGGCATTAGTCCCTGCGATTCGGAATTCAAAGGAGACCCGGGGCTGGAGAGAGGGATGCAGATGGGGAGCTGGGCGGGAGGCAGTGAATGCGGGGTGTTTGTGGCCCTCCTCCTGTGGAGACACCCAATAGGTGAGTCCACCTCATCCTTGTCTGGCATTTGAGGTTGGGTCTGATGCAGTCCTTGCTATCTTTTCCGGGCACCTCTGTGCTCAGGCTAGTCTGAAATACTACCAGTTTTGTTTCATTTTGAAAGTAAGGTCTAGTACCAACATGAGGCTCTAACTCACAGCCCTGAGATCAAAAGTCACATACTCTATTGGGGCACCTGGGTGGTTCAGTCCTTTGGGCCTCCGACTTCTGCTCAGGTCATGATCTTGTGGTTCCTGGGTTCGAGCCCCACGTTGGGTTCTGTGCTGACAGCTCAGAGGCTGGAGCCTGCTTTGGATTCTGTGTTTCCCTCTCTCTCTCTCTAAAAAATAAATAAACATAAAAATAAAAAAGTCAGATAGTCTACCCACTGAGCCAGCCAGGGGTCCCTCCAGTTTCTTCATATACTTTGCTCTCTTTCACCTGAGTCCTTACATGTGCTGTTATCTCTGCCCAGAACATTCTTCTTTCCCTTTCCATTCTTCCCCGACCTAAGTTCCGCCCATGATGGGATGGGATTTCTTCCAGAAAGTCGTCTCAGAGGCACCCGGATCTGGTTTAGGGGCCTGATGACATATTTCCAGAGCATCCCGGATCCTAGCATTTGTCATGTGATGTGAAAATGGCTGATTTTTTCCCCTTTGTATCCTTCTCCACGTTTACACACTTTGTGAGGAAAGGGACTTGGTCAGTTGCTGAAAGCTTTATCCTCAGCACCTCCTGTGGTCCTGACAGAGGAAGTGTCGATAAGTAATTGCTGAGTGAATGAGTGGTAATTGAAACAAAGCCTTAGAAAGAGGCAGAGGAATGCCCAGATCTAATGTAATGTCAGAAGCAGAAGCGTAAACAGAAGAGGCGTAATTTATTTACTAAATTAACCAGAACTTACTGAACTCACATTGTCGGACATTAAAGTCCTCCAAACGTTTTCTTAACAATGTGCGATGACAAATAATGCTATTATAAATGTTCTTCTACAGATGGGTTTTGTGTAAATTTCAAATTATGTCCTTAGGTTAAAAAAAAACAGGAAAAATTTAAAAATAAATAAAAACAATAAATAAAATGAACACAAAAAATTAAAAATAACAAAAAATGAAAAATTAGAAAAGATAATAAAAAATTGTGTCCTTAGGATAAATAGATAAAAATGGAATTTCTGTGTCAACAAGTTCATGTTATTGATTTTTGATTATTAATGACAATTTATTCACTAGACACATTGTCTTATTTTTGTGCTTATTTCCCAGCCTGCATTATTTAGCATTTTTAACACGAAGCTGTCATTTATTTATTGAATGTAAAAATTGTGGCAAAATATACACAACGTACAATTTACCATTTTAAGCATTAAAGTGTATATAAGTCAGGGGGATTGGGTACAATCATAATGTTGTTACCACCATTAGCACATGGGCACATTTCCTGAATTGTTTTCTTCATTCTGAAAAGAAAGCCTGTACCTCTTAAGCAACAACTTCCCATTCCTTCCTTTTCATTTACTAGAAGTTGTAGCATGCTTTGGGAAGGAATTTTGAGTTTAACTGCATTTTAACCCAGCAATGGGAATGTTCACTGACACAAACTTCTGATTCTACGTTATGCCAACTAATAGACACATGAGTGAATAATTAAATCTTTACTCCAAAGAATATATGGGCCCCCAATGCCACAGAATAAATAGCCTTTAAGGTTTTTGAGACCCAGAAGACCATCCTTGGCAAGGCTAAAACCTCCTCAGTCTGAGAGATTTTTCATCTAATTATTTAAAATAAGCAGAGACAACACGATTAGGGTTTTGAAACCTTATCCTAAACTAGAAATAAGACACAGGGTGGGAGGAGATCTCTTTGTCTTTGTGGGTGAAATTCTTAATCCTAAATGCAAATGAGGTGTAATTTACATAAGTGGTAGCAATTTTAAGAAGACTTTAACCGAAACTGTAGCTTTCGCTTTGCAATGATTTCCCAGAGAGGAGAGATTTCTGTTGACGATTGTGCTAAATGTCTGCTGGGGGTGCTTTCCTGAAAGGTCAGAAACGACCCCAGGATGAGACCAGGTCAGGTGGAGAGGGGCTGGATAGGAATCCTGAGGTGAAGGCAGGTTTGCACGCCTACTTAAAACAATGGCAATTTGCAGCCCTGCTAATTATTGGCTCCGACCTGTCTTTTAGTATCGCTAAAGCAAAAAGGTATTGTATTAAAACTTTGGGCATAAGGGGGTGGGGTGGGGGGTGGGGAGTGGAGGCTGGGGGGTGGGGGGAAGAATTTATGGAGGATTAACTTTCTTTCATCTTTTTACCTTTTAAATAGAGGAACAAGTCTAACAAAACTGAATTAAAAGGACGTGTCTTTAAAGGCTTTGAAGTTTTTCTTTGCCAACAGAGTTGAATTTACTTGAACCTGTTCCCTTCAGAGTAAAAGCCTTACTAGTGGCCAGTTTCCTTCTGCATTCCGCACTCTTTGCGAAGGATTCCAGGGTACAAAAGAAGATCTGATGGGGAGTGGGGGCAAGCCAACCTTTTTAGAACACTGAGAAATGTTGATGAGTTCATATCAATGACAGGACAATTTTTTCAACGATTAAAATGGTTGCTGTCTGCACTCTGGAAGCATTAAAACCTTAGGGCGAGAAGGTCAACAGAGGGAAACATGCAGATAATAATCTGATCCTAAGATGTCTCCATCTCGGGACTATTTAAATTCAGCCACACGTTGTCTGGTGGCGATTTTCTATGTTTCTGCCTCTGAAAAAACAAGATTGGGTGTAAAATGTTAAAAAAAATAGCTAAAGCTCTTATTTTTTACTTTATTTTTTTAAATCTTTATTTTTGAGAGAGAAAGAGAGAGACAGAGTGTGAGCAGGGGAGGAACAGAGAGAGAGGGAGAAAAAGAAGCCAAAGCAGGCTCCAGGCTCCAAGCCGTCAGCACAGAACCTGATGCTGGGCTCGAACTCACAGACTGTGAGATCATGACCTGAGCCGAAGTTGGAAACTCAACTGAACCGACTGAGCCACCCAGGCTCCTCCAAAAATGGCTAAAGTTGATGTACTTCTCTAAGTCCCCAGTTCTGATGGCCACCCTACCTATCTTCAGAATGCTTTCTGGATTAAGAGTGTAGTCTGCAGCCGGCTTCCAGCAGCCTCGGGTTTGACACCAGCTCTCCACTCATCTGCCCTCCACTTTCTGGGACTTGGCTCCCTCATTTGTGCAATGGGATAAGAAGAGGGGATAATTCAGGAAGCTACTTCTGGGTAGTGGTGTGGGATTGATTATAGGAGATGTTGGCTTCATACACTTCGGAAAGGCTTTGCCTCAATCTTATTTTATGAAGAAGAAAGAGAATATTTGGGTGAAATGTAGCTGTGTGTGTGCAGTCTGGTTCCCATCTGTAGGGTGACATCATGATACCTGGGAAGCTGCTGTCAGCGTGACGCGGGGTGGGTGACAAGTCCTGTCTGGGCTCACCTCCTCACACGATAAAATGAGTCAGGCTTTCTATAGGCTCCAGTACTTGAATCTTCAAAATCAGCTGGTTGCCTCAGCTGATTGGGCTCAGTTGCAGGAAAGGGTTGGGCTCCTGAGAGCAGGAAAGGATTGAGAATTGTTTTCATTGGCTGAGATCGTGTAGACAAATCCAACGTACCTGAGGCAGGCTGCACTTCCTGCGAAATCCCCGTGTCCTTCCTTATTCTCCCCGTTGGTCAGAAGCCATATGCACACAGCCTCGTGCAGGCTGGGTAAACTGAGGCAAAATGGCTTTTGCTGAGGTACGAGGCCCTTTGGGGGGTGGGGGGGAAACTTTCACTCTCCAGATTTCCTCCCCTGCTTAGTCAATCCTCTGATCCCCCTCATGTGCATCTGTGCATGTCAGATTTTAGTGTTCTTAACTGTTTTTCAGGGTCTAACATTTTTATTTATTTATTTATTTATTTTTAAATAAAAATTTTTAATGTTTTATTTATTTCTTTTTTCTTTTTTCTTTTTTTTAAATTTTTTTTTTTACAAATAGTTTATTGTCAAATTAGTTTCCACATAACACCCAGTGCTCATCCCCACAAGTGCCCTCCTCCATGCCCATCCCTCCTCCCCCCCACATCCATCAGTCCTCAGTTTTTGTCAGCATTCAAGAGTCTCTCATGGTTTGCCCCTCTCCCTTTCCCCCACCATTTCCCCCCTTCTTCTCCCGGTTGGTCCTCTGTTAAGTTCCTCCTAGTCCTCCTATATGTGCACACATATGATATTTGTCCTTCTCTGCCTGACTTATTTCGCTCAGCATAACACCCTCCAGGTCCATCCATGTTGCTACACATGGCCAGATTTCATTCTTTCTCATTGCCATGTAGTATTCCACGGTATAGATAAACCACATCTTCTTGATCCATTCATCCGTTGATGGACACTTAGGCTCTTTCCATGTTTTAGCTATTGTGGAGAGTGCTGCTATGAACATTGGGGTACACGTGCTCCTATGCCTCAGCATTTCTGTATCCCTTGGGTAAATTCCTAGCAGTGCTATTGCTGGGTCATAGGGGAGTTCTATTGTTAGTTTCCTGAGGAAACTCCACACTGTTTTCCAGAGGGGCTGTACCAGTTTACATTCCCACCAACAGTGTAGGAGGGTGCCCGAGGGTCTAACATTTTTAAATACATTTTTATATTTTGGAAAAATTAGAGACTTACAGGAAAGTTGCAAAAAGGTACCGAGTGTTCATGTAGATCTCTTAGCAGTTTGCCTATTGTTAACACCTCTTTCTCTCTCTCTTTGTGTGTGTGTGTGTGTTGTACTTAGTTTTAGAGGCACTTAGTAGTTGAGCCCCACATGCTTTGCTGACTACACGAATCTCACCTCAAGATGTTGAGACACATCATATAATCTATGAATTTACCGTTTTTGGGGGTCCCATGCCGATCTCAACTCCATGTCCTTCAGGTCGGAGAATTTTCCTCCCTCTGTTCTGTGCTAGATTTCTGATTCCTAAAGCCTCTGTTTCTCTCTTCCCTGGGCGTACTAATTCATCAGGTTTTACAATAGGCTTCTGAGAAAAAAAATACATGGCAAATAGAATTTTGCATGTTTAAAAATGATTGTACTCTAGCCTCACATTTGGCTGATACATTGGCTGTATATGGAACTTTCTTTTTGATTCCTGTACTGCTGTTGTGATGTCTGAGGCCATTCTCAACACGATTTTTATTTAGTTTAAAAATTTTTTTTTACCATTTTATTTTATTTTATTTGGGGGTGGGAGGGGCAGAGAGACAGGAAGACACAGAATCTGAAGCAGGCTCCAGGCTCTGAGCTGTCAGCACAGAGCCCAATGCGGGGCTCGAACCTACAAACTGTGAGATCATGACCTGAGCCAAAGTCAGATGCTTAACCAACTGAGCCATTCAGGTGTCCCAATCATGATTTTTAAATTGGGGTCTGTTTATTTGTGCTTATTCTTTCTGAAAGACGACAGGATCTTTTTTGGTCTCCAGTTTTTTCCCCTCATATGCCCTTTTTTTATTACACAACCTGTTCATGTTCCATGTTTGCAATATATTATCTTAGTATTACTTTTTTGAGGGAAATTTCTTCTCCCTGCAGAGTTTCTCAGTTCTTCCAAGTTACTCTTTTTCTGTTTGTTTTGGTCTCTTTCTCTCTCAATCTCATTCTCTCTGTCTCTCTCTCTCGTATTCTTTGACAATAAATCCTTTCCTCAGATATTTGGTAATCCTGCTCATACAGGGGAAACTAAAAAGTGGATTGGGAAACACCACAGCTTGGAGGCTTTGATGCATAAAGTCCTTGCCATCGGGAGCTGGGTCTGGGCTGATGAGTTGCACAGTCTCTCACATTGATTTTTCAAATGTTTTCTCCTGAGTAGGTCGTATTTTCTGGAGAAGACAGTGATTCTTGTCTTCTGCCTGGAAGGGACTCTGGGAACAGCAAAGAGCCTGCCAGCACCTGGGAAGCCGAGTGGGGGAGGGGAGTGGGCCTCAGCAGCCAGCTCCCTCCTCAAGCGGTGTAAACCCACCTTCCTGCCTGGTATCCATCGCCTAGTCGGGAGACTAAAAGAACCAACCTACATGGTAGGCAAGGCAGTTGGAGATTTGATTGTTGCCGGTGTAGACTTTCAATCAATCATCTTTCAGTCAATCATCTTTTTTTTTAATGCTGTATTTATTTTTGAGAGAGAGAGAGAGTATGTGCAAGCAGGGGAGGGACAAAGAGAGAGCGAGTCACAGAATTTGAAGCAGGCTCCAGGCTCTGAGCTTGTCAGCACAGAGCCCAACATGGAGCTTAAACTCACAAACCATGAGACCATGATGGAGCCAAAGTTGGACCTCTGACTGACAGCCACCCAGGCGCCCCTCAATGATCTGTCTTTACAGCATCCTTTTACCTCTAACTCTCAGAGGTCCCTAAATGGGGCCCTTCTAGAGGCTTTGAGAGATTCATATTAATCAATCCATTTGATTCTTTTTATGTTTATTTATTTATTTTGAGAGTGAGTGAGCAGGAGAGGAGGAGGAGGAGGAGGAGAGAGAGAGAGAGAGAGAGAGAATCCCAAGCAGGCTCCACGCTGTCAGCACAAAGCTGGATGCGGGGCTCCGAGTCACCAATTGTGAGATCATGACCTGAGCTGAAATCAAGAGTTGGACCCCTAATCGACTGAGTCACTTAGGCGCCTCCAGCATTTTTTTTTAAAGTAGGCTTCACACCCAGCACAGAGCCCAACATGGGGCTTCAACTCATGACCCTGAGATCAAGACTTGAGTTGAGATCAAGAGTCCAGAGCTCGGGGCACCTGGGTGGCTCAGTCAGCTAAGTGTCCGACTTTAGCTCAGGTCATGATATCACGGTTTGTGGGTTTGAGCCCCACATTGGGCCCTGTGCTAACAGCTCAGATCCTGGAGCCTGTCTTCCAATTCTGTATCTCCCTCACTCTCTGACCCTCCCCTGCTCATGCTGTCTCTATCTCTCCTCAAAAATAAATAAAACATTAAGAAAAAAAAAAAAAAGAGTCCAGAGCTCAACTGACTGAGTGACCCAAGCACCCCAGTCATTTCAATTAACCATCTTCATAGGATTCCCTTGTCTTGAGTCTGCTGATTCCTTTGTGGCTCATCCATTCGCTCTCTAGTATCCACAACTAGTGCTACCTTCTCTCTGATTTTTCCTTTCTTGTGGATTGCTGCCTTAACAAAATCTGATTTCTGGATTTTAGCGGGATTTCAATAGAATCAAAAGGAGACACATACACACCACTGGCTATCTTTGCCACCGACAGTCTCCGTTGTTTTCGCTATTGTAATCATTATTCTTATTTTCTTCTCTCTCCGTCTTTCCCTTTCACTGCTAGTCTTTCCTATGACAAAGCCCCATATTTTAGATTAACTTTCTTTGAATTACGGATTTCAATCACTCATCTGACTGAAATTATTCTGACTTCTTAATTTAATGACACAGATACCAGGGAAGAGAAAGATGAAATGATTTAGAGCAGAGCTGACAAAGTGGTGGGTCTTGTGCTACTCAATGTATTTCCATTCTGACGGCATGCTTACCGTTATACTCTCTGCCACACTGACAGTCCAAGGGATGGTGCTTGCTGTCCATAGGGTCAAAAGCCCTTAAAACAAAATAGCTCCACAACAAAGATGTTTTCAGGCAAGCAGTGACCTGGTGGAATAATACAGCATAAATCCTGGAAAGCCAAAGGTCTGCTGTATTTGGTGACTAGTATTTTCAACAATACCCTACTTCTGAGAGTGGCATTAAGGTGCTAACAAAAATAGCATTTAAAACATTATAAAAAATGAGCTCACTTTATAGTCTTACCCTATTACACCATTACTGTAATCCTATTGTTAATGCTTCTTTAGGATTCAAACTGGAATTTGTAAATAGTTTTGTCTTCTTCCACACTTGGAACTACTATTTACATTTTGGCATTTAGCAAAATCATTCAGTTTCTGTGAAGCTCGCTGAGGAAAATAAAGAAGATACCACCCCAATTCAGAGTGATATAACTTCACTGATTTTATATCTGCGTCCTCTGTTGAAATTGGAGTTTCTGTCTATGCATTTATTTACATGGTGGATAATTTAAGCTAGTAAAATGAAAACAAATGAGAAAAATAAGAAGGAACATAAATCCATAAACAAAGAAAAGTATGAGCATTTATTGAGCACCTACACATTCTGGCATTTTCCTGTACCTCAAGTATAGGCTTTGGAGTTGCCATGTGGACGTTCACGTCTTTGCCCTTCACTTTTTTTTGTTCAAAAAAAGGTTGGATTGAATATAAGAGAATTTAATATAAGAAATGTCCTAAGCTAGGGGTTTTCTGTGAAGAGTATTAGGAATATATTAGATAGTCACAGTCTTCAAGGAAACGAAATCTGTAATATACTTTGTTAGGAGCTACAGTGAAGAAATACACATATATGGTTGACCCTCATTATTCACAGATTCTGTATTTGCAAATTTGCATCCTTTTTTTTTTTCTTAAGTAGGCTCCGCACCCATTGTGGTGCTTGAACTCACAACCCTGAGACCAAGAGTCAGATGCTTAACTGATTGGGCCACCCAGGTGTCCTGTGACTTTGCATATGTGTTAAAATTTATTTGTAACCTCAAGCTCAGTACTTAATGCACTTTGCTAGTCATTCAAGGACACGCACAGAACAGGAGAAATCTGAGTTGCTGGACAGATTTGTCCCCAGCTTTTCTGCCTTGTCCTGAACAAGTGTCTTTTTCTGTATTTAGTGTCACATTTTTCACATTTTTGTTGGTGTTTCCACTTTAAAATGGTGGCCAAGCACAGTGCCCAAGGGCTGCCCTGTGTTGTTAAGTGCACCAAGGCTGTAATGTGCCTTAAGGAGAATCTATGTGTTAGAGAAGCTTCTATCGGGCATAAGTTATGATGTTGTTGTCCATGAGTTCACCTTTTGAATCAACAATGTATATTAAATAGGGGTCGTAGAACAGAAGCACACATAAAACAAGGCTATGTATCCATCAGCTGGTTTAAATATGACCAGACACTGGAAAGCAGCTAATCCTGCATTTCCCTGGGAGCAATCACAAATACTGGCTAATTCTCTGTTTGCAGAGACTTTACAGAGCACAATTTTGTGAGTAGTGAGAACCGTCGTGCATGTACGTGTGGCATAATACGCACTGTCTTAAGGAGCATAAATCTAATTAAGAGGGTAAAATATCTAAATGAATGAAGACAATACAGATGGAACCATTAGAGTGACCACGTAAAGAGAACAACTAAAACAAACTAACAGCTGCCGGGGCGCCTGGGTGGCTCAGTCGGTTAAGCATCCAACTTCGGCTCAGGTCATGATCTCCCGGTTTGTGGGTTCAAGCCCCGTGTTGGGCTCTGTGCTGACATCTAGCTCAGAGCCTGGAGCCTGCTTCGGATTCTGTGTCTCCCTCTCTCTCTGACCCCCTCCCCCCCCACCTGCTCACACTGTCTCTCTCTCAGAAATAAAAAAAAAAAGAAAAAAAGAAAACATACTAACAGCTGGTTGTAGAAAAGAGTTAACCTAAGAAACTAAGTCTTCGAATCCAAGTAGAACTCTTCCCCGGCATAATGGGGCAATGACCCCCACTGCTTGGCTTCTTCCTGCTTGCTTTTTCAGTACAAACAAAACTGTATTTAAAATAAGAATAAACACATCCATGCTAATTTTTACATGACTCCTCCTGGTTGAGTAACTTCCCGCTTTTCCTCAAGTAGCAAAGACCCAGTCTCTTTGATCTCTTCCTGCCATGTAGGTAGTGCCATGAAAACTGCTACTTAATGTCATTTGCGCTGGTTTATATGTTCCCTGAAAGTGACAGATGGTTCTGTCTGTAATCTACATCTGATCTGTACTTCTGCCAAGTTTCAATTCTTGCTTTTCAAATTTAGCCGTGGACCAACGTACTCAAATGGATCATTTAAGACCAAAGTTTGTAATTATCAGATGGGAAAGCAAAGTTAAAATGGTCATTCTCTTGCATGGGTTTGGCTTTTTCTATCGTTTAACATAAAGTCGAATGCTTGAAGCAACTCCAGAACTTCTGGCCAAATTTCAGCCAAAGACTGGTTTCCCCCACCTTCTTTCTTACATCCATACCTGAGACCCAGAGAAGAGAGTCCATAGCCTACATATGATGATACATTGAGTCCATTAATTCACGGTTTCTAGGACTAGATCAGTGGCCTCTAGTCTTTGTTCATGGGGGAAACTATAAATTGTTTATTCGTTTTCCTTTCCTTTTCTTCTTCCGTATCTCATGCTCCTACAGCATTTCTCCAAAAGCACATCTTAGCTCCCTTTGCTTGGCTCTCTCTTCTCCTTTCCAAGCCCCTCCTCTTCCTATCCCCTCCCAGTGCATTGACCAATCCAGGGTCTTGAGACTGGAACAATTAATTCCAGGTTTCCTTTGGGTTTTGCCGTGCCCCCAATTTCTCTACTCAGACTCCTCAACTCTTTTCAGTCAATTCCCAAAGTCATTTTTCTAGGTGAGAATCCGTCTCACCTCATGTTAGCTATGATCACCTTGTCTTAGCTTTTACCAGGGCATTTGTCTTTTAGACCTGCAGGTAGTATAAGAGAATTTAGAACAGCTTATCTAAGTTTGGTTATTGTTAAATGCCCTTGGCTTCAGTAGGCATGCTGAGAAAAGGAAGTCCAGCTGCTGAACAATGAGTAGGTGGCCTTGGCAAGAAGAGCCTATGCAATCGTACATTTTCTTGGTGGTTGGCTGCCATTATGTGAATTCAGTGTTATAAGAGTAGACTCCAAAAAGCACCCAAAACTATAAATATAGTCTATAAAAGAAAAAGAGGGAGAGATCCTTCAAGTATAAGGAGTGAAAGCACTAAACCCAACGATCACATCTTACAAATAAATTGTCATTTACAATTCAGTTGACCTTTGATGAGCAAGGGCATTAGGGGTACTGACCCCCTGCACAGTTGAAAAATCCAAGTACAATTTTTGGCTCCCTCAAAAATTATTTATGAATAGCCTACTGTTGACTAGAAGCCTTACAGATAACATCAACAGTTGATTCACACATATTTTATAGGTTTTATGTATTATAAACTGTATTTCTACAATAAAGTAAGCTAGAGAAAAGAAAATGTTATTAAGAAAACCATAAGGAAGAGAAAATACATTGATAGCACTACCCTGTATTTATTGAAAAAAATCCATGTATATGTGGACTCATGCAGTTCAAACCCATGTTCAAGGGTCAGCTGTATTCCATGGTATGGACATACCACAATTTGTTTGTCCCTTTACCTAATAGTGGACATTTGGGTTGCTCCCTTTTGAAACCACAGACATAGTTTCTCACCTTGCCGCTATTGACATGTGGACTGGATAATTGTCTGTGGTGAGGGACTGTCCTGTGCTGTGCACTGTAAAATAGCCAGCATAATTTCTGGTCTCTACTCATTGCATGTCAATAGCATCCCCAGTTGTGACAGCCGAAATGTCTCCAGATTCACCAAATATCTCCGGGGAAGCAAAATCACTTCCAGTTAAGAACCACTGGATAACAAATGCTGCTATAAACATTCAAGTAGAAGACTTTGTTTTGAACATATGCTTTTATTTCTTTTAGACAAATATAAGAGTGGAATAGGAATGGCTAGGTCATATGGATGATGTTTAACTTCTTAGACAATCTGTTAAATGGTTTTCAGAGTGGTTGGCAGATCCCGCTAGTAGTGTAAAGAAGTTCAAGTTCCTCAGCATCCTTGCTGACACTTCTAGGATTAGTTTTTTACACTTTACACATTTTTCCTTCCCTTCCTTTCCCTTCCTTTCCCTTCCTTTCCCTTCCTTTCTCTTCCTTTCCCTTCCTTTCCCTTCCTTTCCCTTCCTTTCCCTTCCTTTCCCTTCCCTTCCCTTCCCTTCCCTTTACATATTGTAATAGGAGTGAAGTGGTCTTTCGTGGTTTTTTTTTTTAATGTTCTTATTTTTGAGAGTGACAAAGAGAGAGACAGAGTGAGAGTGGGGGAGGGACAGAGAGAGCAAGAGACACAGAATCTGAAGCAGGCTTCAGACTCTGAGCTGCCAGCACAGAGCCAGATACAGGGCTCCAATCCGGGATCTGCAAGATCATGACCTGAGCCAAAGTCAGACTCTTAACCAGCTGAGCCACCCAGACACCCTTCTTTTGTGGTTTTAATGAGCACTTCCTTAAGACTAACAGTATGGAACATCTTCAGATGCTCATCTTCTTTGGAAGAGTCTCTCTGGAAACAGTATCCTCTGCTGCCTGACGGCCAATGTCTTGAGAAGTATTGTTTCATATATTTTGTTCAGTTTTTTAGTAGTTTCTGGGTGGAGAATAGATCTGGTCCTGGATACCCCATCTTGGCTGGAAGCAGGATTCTTAACACCTACCCTTACATGTTCTTCTAGCAATTACTCACAGCCACAACCCCTACCCCACTCCCACTGACTGTCATCATGCTCTCTTTTTCTTCAGTTTCAAATCTTCACACTTTTGATTCTTTTGTTTTTGGCTTTGAAAATTAGTCTGCTTAAGGAAGAGCTTATATGGTGTGTGTTGCCTTTTCTTATCATTCTGTGGTACTGTTTGCTACTGTCTCCTTAAACATTCCCACGGTGCCCCAGTGAGGTTCACAAATTTTAGTTTAGCAATCAGGATGCCAAAAAGAACTAAAAGACACATGGGAGGGATGGATGAGATTGAGAATACCCTTTCATTCCAAGCAGAGTTTTACCTCAGAATGTCCTTAAACATTAACTGGCATAAAGCGAAACGATTGCTAAAATGGGCTTTTTGAAAATTACAAATCTCCTAAAGAATAAAAGTTAGGGAAACAATAAGGCAAGTCATGAATTGAGAGAAAATATTTGCAACACACACACTGTATACACAACTTAGGCAACTTACTAATGATGACGGCCAAAGATTTTTTTCCTTTTTCTTTTATAATGTTGTAAACTGACCAAGGCCAATTTGGTCAAGGCACACTTTTTTTTTTTTTTAACTTTTTAGTGTTTATTTATTTATTTATTATTGAGAGAGAGAGAAAGTGTGCACAAGTTGGGGAACGCAGAGAAAGAGGGAGAGAGAGAGAGAGAGAGAGCACGTGAGACAGAGAATCCCAAGCAGACTCCACGCTGTCAGTGCAGAGTCAGACATGGGACTTGAACTCACAAAACCACGGGATCATGACCTGAGCCAAAATCAAGAATTGGACACTTAACTAGCTGTGGCACCCAGGTGCCCCAAAGTACCTTCAATTTTGAAAGGAACACTTTATAATACAAATATAAAAAATATAAATATAACATAAATCACTATGAGCATGCTGTAAATCCGAAACAAACTTGCAACACATGATTAACAGTTTATGCTGGGAGATGAAGATAGACTATTGACTCGATATATTTTCCCACCTTTGCTTTAAAAATGTGTGCTGTTGGACTGCAATTTTAGTTGCTTGGGTAAAGCACCACAAGCATTCTGAAAGAAAGAACGCTACTAAAAATATGTACTTTCCTCACTGAAGAATATTAAAACCAAAGCCTAATTTGACAGCTTAAATGGTGTTGGTCCAGCAATAAATAGTGGCGTGTTCAGTAGTGACCTTGTTTCCCTTGGGTCTTTGAAACCTGAGATCTGCTTTGATTTTTTGAGCCAAAATGTCCATGAATGGAAATATCACTGGACTCATGCTTTCAAAACACAGGCAGTAAGACCATGTAAGAATATAGAGAAAGAAAGGCCCAAGCTGTAAATCTCATTGGACAGCGAAGTTTTTCAAAAACACGTTCTTGAATATCTCTTGCATTAAAAAAAATTTTTTTAATGTTTACTTATTTTTGAGAGAGAGAGAGAGAGAGAGAGAGAGAGAGAACGAGCAGGGGAGGTGCAGAGAGGGAGGGAGACACAGAATCAGAAGCAGGCTCCAGGCTCTGAGCTGTCAGCACAGAGCCCGATGCAGGGCTCGAACCCACCAATCGTGAGATCATGACCTGAGTTGAAGTTGGACGCTCAACCGACTGAGCCACCCAAGCACCCCTAGAACATAAATATTTAAAGTGCATAAAAGCATCCACATGCAGGTTGACAAGTAATTATATGACACCCATAAAAATGTCACCCAGGCTGAGATACAGTTTCCCGGATCGCCAGTTCCCCGGATCCCTAGTTCCCCAGATCCCTCACACATTTCCTCTTCCTCTCAGAGACAGGTAAGGACTGCACTGTACAGACCTTGCTTTGCCTTTATAATTTTTACCACTTTGAGTTGTAGCCCTAAATATTGCCGTTTCATCTGGCCTTCGTGCAACTTAAATAAATGGAGTCATTGTGTATGCATTTATTTATGTCCTTGCTTCTTTCACTCCTTCTACGTTAGCAGGATTCATCCAGGTGGTAAGTAGCTGTGGGGGTTCATTTTTAGTGCTCTGTTCTGTCCTGTGCAACACAGCTTCATCTGTCCATCGTTCTAGAGCTTGTGCTATTTGCCTTGTTGCCAATGTTCCAAAAAGTTTTCAAAACTTGCCCCCAGATTCTGTTTTTGATGATTTGGAACAAGACAGTGATGGACACGTACACGTGGCCCTGCACCTGTCTGCAGGTGTCTCCGTGCTGTACCTGCGGGGGTGTCGAGGATGGGTCACCCTGTGTGTATATCTTCCTATGGTACAGGGTGACGCTAAACTTTTCTCCAAAGAGGTTTTACCAACTGACACTCTCACAAGTTAATCAATATTCCTCAATCACCTACTGTGTGGTGTAGGCTTGGAGGAAATCAACAAGGAATAAAACAGAGCCCCTAACGTCACTGTGTTTACATCCCAGTGGATGGTGACAAATAATAAATAAATATGACATTTCAAGTGGTGAAAACAATGAAACAATTACATGCAGCAAGGGCGCAGAGGGTCTGAGTGGGGCGCTGCTGTAAGCATGGTGACTGGGGTGGGTCTTCTTCTCCAAGGAGGCCAAGGTTGGACCTAAGAGACTGTGCCCTTCTCCTGCCCTTCGTTGATGACTGATGATATGGATACCTTTCCCCACATTTTCTTGGCTATTTGACTTTCCCCTTTTGTGAAGTACCTGACAAGGTTTTGCCCACTTTCACACCATTTTCTCTTAGTTTCTTATTGATTCATGAGGAACATTTCACTCTCTTAATAGTATCTGTTGATGAACAAAATTAAAATTAGACTGATCATAGTTTCTGCATGAAGCAGTACTAATGGTTGGGTTTTTTTTCTTTGACTTGGTTCCCTTTTTGTGATTCCAACGTTAGATGGGTTGGCTCTGCCCACTAGGTGGTCCGTGCTTTAGATGTGAGACCGCGCATGGGCTTCCAGGGCTGGACGTGGGCCACTGAGCCCGTGTCCTGATTCTTCTTCATTTTTCCAAGGAAAGTGCCCAATGGTGCATTGTTGCTTCCTGGGCTGTTGTGTGAAGCTGTCACACACTCCGTGCTGTCTCTGGCCTCTAAGCCATAGCGGAGGCTGCCCTGGGCCTGGGAACATACCTTCCTATGCTCTGCTCTTTGTCTTCCTAATTTTGGAAAATGCCCCCCTATCCTGGGGTCTCTCTTAGTGTCCCTCCCCAGCTTGAGTTTAGATTAGGACCCCCCTCCAATCTCTTCCTTTTGTGTGCATTCTATACCTTTAATTTGTTTTTCAATTTATTTTTAAAAGAGAGAGCTGTGGGGAACGGGCAGAGAGGGAGAGGGGGACGGAGGATCTGAAATGGGAGCGGGCTCCACACTCACAGTAGTGAGCCCATGCAGGGCTTGAACTCACGAACCACGAGATCATGACCTGAGCCAAAGTCAAACGCTTAACCAACTGAGCCACCCAGGCTCACACCACAATGCATACAAGTGTTAGTATCTTAACAGAGGAGCGAGTGTGTTAGCACTCTGCATGTGTACTCCGTGAGGTTCAGGGCAGCTAACTAAACCTCAGCAGCCTCATGCCCCACACAATACTTAGCCCACAGTAGACACCCAGTCAATGTTTATTGATCAGGAAATTAACTCTGAAAAGCATTGTCAAGGGCATCAGACCAATGGGTTCTGCTGGCTGACTGCATTTTAGACATGTCGTGATTAAGGTGAGAACTTTCTCTTCCTAACATTGACTCACAGGAGGATTTCTTTCCTAGCACAGGGGGGCTGTTCATATATTGAGGTGGGTAGAGAAACAAGGGATACTTGGCCATCTGCTGGGAGATCTAGAGGCGGCCAAAGCCAGCTGTGGATACTGAAGAAAAGGCCACAATCAGGTCCTCTGAGCCATCTCTGTCCCATGTCCCAGGGGAAACAGTGGCTTTACATTTTGGGGAGACTTGCGAAGCCTGGCGAGGGCTAAGAGGGGGCTCCTCATGCGGCTGGGATGAATCTGAAGCAGACGCCGTGAAGGTTCTGTGCTAGTCACACTGTTTATCTTGTAAAAATAGGGCAGCGGTTACCGAGCTGGAGCCCTGAGCCTGCCCAGCTCCCTGAACGACCGTGCCAGCTCGCAGGCCTGACAGCGCTTCCTTCCTGACCTCGAGTGGCTTCCTGCTCTGGCCTTATCGCACACAAAACTTGACACTGCACTGGAATGCACTTCAGGTCCATACATGGAAATCTCTCGCTTTCTACACTTACAAACAACTGTCATCTACAAAACGCTTGCTTTATTTCCAGACTCACGTTTGTCTTCGCTCTGGTAGAGTAGGATTGACGCGACTCCAAAAGACAAGAAAACAAAAATCGCTCCTCATCTCCACCCTTCGTTGTCACCTGACATTTTAATCTTTTGTTTTATGAGCCAAGGAAATGGAGTAAGTATGGCATACGTGTATACGTTCGCGACAGAGAAGTGGCAGGAATCCACTGTGTTGACAGGGAGCTTTGGAAAATGGCTTTCCACCTACAGTGAACTATACGTTTTTCCATTTCCTTTGTTTCATTATTTCTCCAAGTTAAAGAAGGAGGGTGGGTAGTTTGCTTGTGAACATTGTTGGATGAACAAATAAACCATTGGTACTGACATCTTTGGCATTCCTTGCAAATTTTAGGTGTTTTAATAATTACGAAGGCTTTCCTGCTTCTCATCATCTGAGATCTTCTGATGTCCTACTTTCTCCCATACAACTTCAAGGTGGATATGAGATAATCCTCCCACAGAAAGTTAAAATTGGGAATGCCACGTCCGTGAAAGATGAATGTGTTCAAAATACTTTTAAACTTACTTTTCTGTGCTATTTAATATCGACGATGAAGATACTGCCACAGAAAGTATGAAGGAAATAGAGCGCAGACAGCTCTCTGCTTTGTCACACATTAAATAAAAGCTATTTTGAAAATCCTTAACAGTTTGGTGTGGTGCCCCTCTGGAAAATTTGAGGGGCTCGTGCAGGAGAGAAGGAGCTGAAGGAGATGCCCGGGAGTGTCTTGGCATCCTAAGTTCAACCGCTTTTCATGAGCTCATCGGCCTTCTTAAGATATTACGATCTTTTACCCAGGCCGGGGGAATTTCCTCAGCTGTGATTAAAGAATGGGCTGGGCTGTGTCCTCAGAAGTCAGAGCCTTAATATTGGAAACATGAGCTCTTCTGGATCCTGGAGCCCTTCCCGATTTCATTTCAGAGGAATTCCCCTCCAGGAGCGGCTCCCAGGGATGGAAGGCAGGGCACGGAGGAAGCCTTTAAAAATCTATTTTTTATTTTGAAAGTTGAAGAGTTTCCCCCCTTTGGAAACTACTCAGTTAAGAGCCAAGAGAGGTGACCTGAAGCGCCTTCTCCAGAGGGAGTGCAGGAGACAAGAGAAGGGTCCTCAGAAAGACCCCCTGAAGGTGGGCAGTCATCCTGAGTTATGTCCAAGTGAAATGAGGGTGTCACCTGCGGAAGCCTGGGGGACCCCGCAAGTGGAGTGATGCCTGATGGGAGCCTTGGGCTTTCACTGTTGCCTAAAGAATAAGGCAGCTTTAATTAAGCCACTCGGTATGCGTACAAAGTCCCCTGGGCTGTGTCACGAAGGAGTAGGACATGACAGAAGAGAATAGGAGTTGACTGAGGGTTGGAGCATGAGGGAGGCTTCTCCATGGAGGTGGTGTTTCCTCCAGGGCCAGCCTGCCGGGCTGGGGAGGGCGGAATGGCAGAGGGAAGAAGGCCTGGGGGGTTCACGGGGCCCTGACAGTGTGGTGAAGGCCAGAATGAGAGGGGAGTCCACCAGGTTGCAGGGCCTAGATCATGGGAGGCCTCTTGTCTAAGGGTTTTGGATTTTTAAAAACCACATGTAATATGCACAACATACAATGTACCGTTTTAACCGCGCAGAAGCGGCATTAAATGTATCCATTGCTGTGCCACCATCCGTCTCCAGAGCTTCTCTCAGCTTTTGAAACTGAAACTCTAAACCCATCAAATACCAACTCCCCATGTCCCCCTCCCTCAGCCCCCCTGCAGCCACCATTCTACTCTCTGTCTCTACGAATTCGATGCTCCGGGTACGTCTCGTAAGCATGTTCTTACAGTACGGGTCCTTTGTGACTTGTTTCACTCAGCCTGAGTTCTCAAGGTTCATCCATGTAGTAACCTCAGCATCTCCTTCCTTTTTAGAGCTTGAATAATACGTCCCATGGAATGTATGTCATGTGTTTTGTTCATCCATCCATCCATTGGTGGACATTTTGGCTTTAAAAAAAATTTTTTTTTAATGTTTACTTATCTTTGAGAGACGGAGAAATAGAGTGTGAGTGGAGGAGGGATAGAGAGAGAGGGAGACACAGAATCTGAAGCAGGCTCCAGGTTCTGAGCTGTCAGCACAGAGCCTGATGCAAGGCTCGAACCCACAAACCATGAGATCATGACTTGAGCTGAAGTCGGATGCTTAACTGACTGAGCCCCCCAGGCACCCTGTATGTTAAGCTTTCTTGAGTACCGCTGGCATGAATAACATTACAGTATCATGAGGTAAAACACTGTAGAACTGGATACAAATATCTGTTTGGGTCCCATTTTTCAGTTCTTTTGGGTGTAGCCTCGGAAGTGAAGTTGCTGTACCATGTGGTGTTCTGTTTCTAACTTTTGAGAAATTGCAGTTCTGTTTTCCACAGCAGCTGTAACATTTTATGCTCCCACAAGCACGCAGAAGGGCTTTAGTTGTTCCAGATCCTGGCCAACACCTGTTATTTTTTGGGTTTTTTGTTTGTTTGTTCTTAAAGTTTATTTTGAGAGAGAGCAGGGGAGAGGCAGAGAGAGAGGGAGAGAGAATCCCAAGCAGGCTCTGTGCTGTCAGCATAACTCATGAAGTGTGAGATCATGACCTGAGCTGAAATCAAGTGTCAGGCGCTTAATGACTAAGCCACCTGGGTGCCCCATTTTAATGTGTGTGAAGAAGATATTGGAAATTAAAAAAAAAATTTTAATGTTTTATTTATTTTTGAAAGAGAGAGAGAGAGGCTGAGTAATAGCAGGCAAGGAACAGAGAGAGAAGGAGACACAGAATCTGAAGCACGCTCCAGGCCCTGAGCTGTTAGCACAGAGCCCGATGCGGGGCTTGAACTCATGAACTGTGAGATCATGACCTGAGCCAAAATCAGATGTTTGACTGGATGAGCCCCCCAGGTGCCCTGAGCTTGGAATTCTTGAGTTAGAAGTCATTGGGTAATTTCAAAAAAGGAGTAACACAATGCTCTTTATTTTCATTTTTTAAGTTGTTGTTGTTATTGTTGTTGTTTTAAATTCCTTAAGTAATCTCTATGCCCAACGTGGGGCTTGAACTGAGGACCCTGAGATCAAGCATTGCATGTTCTACCCGCTGAGCCAGGCAGGCAGTTCCCTTTTTACAATGACCTCTCTGACTGCCTGATGGGGAACAAATACCAAACCATTGTAGCAGTAAGAGAGAGCAACTGGGCACTCATTATGAGAGGGTTCAGGTGTCCAGGAAAAAGTGATGGCAGCGTGGGCTAGTGGAGTGTTTTGAAGAAGAGAGATACACAGATAAGTCAAGATCTACTTATAAATAATATTTTTTGGTCTTGAAAACAGACTGGATGTAAGGGTGGCTGAGAGACAGAGAGGGAAATCAGCGATGGCTGGAGGTTTCTGGAATAAAGGAGTGGGTGGGTGGTGGTACTGTTTTCAGAGATGAGGAAGACTGGGTGCATTGGGAGAAAGAGCCCCAGGATTAGTGCCAAACCGCCCATAAAGTATTCAATGGAAACATCTCCAGACAGAAAATTGGATTGGTGGAGAAGGGGAAAAACCAACTCAGAAAGGCTAAGTTAGTAACTTAAAGTCACACGGCACAGAATGCAAGTGGCAGAGTCAAGATGCAGACTCAGGATTGTCTGATGACAAAGTCTGGTTTTACTCATTTTGTGTTGCTGCCTTCTGGTCAGAGCAGATCAGTCTCCAGAAATTTCCACCAATGACTGCATTTATCCACTTTGGAAAATCTCTAGTATTAGAAGGGAGACACTACATCCAGTGATAACTGTGAAGCTTAGAAGGCAAATCTTGAAGAGCTTTTGAGAATGAGTAAAATTACATATTTGAAATGTGATTAAAAAAACAGTTGAACACAGAATCTCTCTTAGAAGTCATATTAACAGTGTAATGCATCTAGTTTCCTATTGCTAGAAGGCAAAGAACATATTTCATCTCCTCCCAAAGACTTTGGAGTCAAGGTTAGTGTTTTTTTTTTTTTCATTTGTTTTTTAAAGTTTATTCATTGTTTTTAGGAATCTCTACACCCCACGTGGGGCTGGAACTCATGACCCTGAGATCAAGAGTCACATGCTGAGCCAGCCGGGTGCCCCCAAGGTTGGTGTTTTAGCCATGCTACATATGAACACAAGTCTCTAGTAATTCATCCTGTGCTTAACACAGAGATATTTGTGCAGATGGAAAAAATACTAACATGATAATCGTGATAGACCGGAAGGGATCAAGAACAGAGGTTCTGAAACTAGACAGAAATGAGTTGGAATCCACTTACTAGTGGCGTGTCCTTAGGGGGCTTGTAAAACCTCTTTAACCTTCAGCTTTCTCATCTTTACAAGGAAAACATGATACCTGGATCCGAGGGACACGGCGTAGGGCTTAGATGAGACAGTGCAGGTAAGGGACTTAGTTGAATAAAGAGTAATTTTAAATTATTGACAGGACTGCTGAGCATATCCTTTATTTCTGGAGAATGGCTGAATGGCTTGAGAAAGACTAGCTTACTAATTTAGTTTGTGGGGCCTCAGAGTGCATGGGGACCAAATTTATAGTTAGGGAATAAATGGTAGTTTGTTCCTAAATGTCCAAGGTTCTTGACAATTTAGTAACTTTTTAAAAAAGATTTTAAGTAAATTCTACACCCAATGTGGGGCTCGAACCCACAACCCTGAGACAGAGTCGCGTGCTCTACCAACTGAGCCAGCCGGGTGCCCCATCACAACTTAGTGGCCTTTTGTCCATTGATATTTTACAGGATTAAAGACATAATGTTGAGAACAAATTAGGAAAACTCTCTAAATGTTTTTCTACATATATTACCCATATAATTAATGACTTCTATGGTATCAGCTAATAACTTCATACTTTTGAAGGTCTAGAATTCTTTAGTTAGGACAGAAAGCATGTTTTCTGGAATCTTCCTTCTGGAGGTTGGAGAAGTATAGGGCTAAAGAGCACTGGGTTTGATTTGAATGCTAGCTCTGCTTCTTAGTTTGCTGTGTGACCCTAGGGAAATTACTTAACCTCTCTTCATTTGTAAAATGGGATGATAATATCTCATGGCATGTTGTGAACCATGTAAATTGCTTATTTATAATGTAGTTCATTTTAGGCTCACAATAAATGGTAGCTATTATTAATGGAAGGTAGCTCTACTTTTTGTTTTTCTTTTGCCTTTTCTTCTTGGCCATGGAGGACACTTTTGTACCAGGCAAAGGATACAGAAAAACATTATTGAACACAGGTCATCTAACATCCCA
The DNA here is from genome assembly GCF_003009895.1 of Hyaena hyaena. Taxonomy (NCBI): domain Eukaryota; kingdom Metazoa; phylum Chordata; class Mammalia; order Carnivora; family Hyaenidae; genus Hyaena; species Hyaena hyaena. Next base: position 1,080,108 of record NW_024081212.1, on the reverse strand, counting down.
CGGAATCTTTGAGAAATCAGGGATGTCCTTGTTGCTATTGAGTCCACATATTTAAGTAACACCTCAACCATCAGTAACCCCCGGAACAGAAATTACAGATGGAAACAAATGAAGAGTTCAGTTTGTTTCTTACCACCACTCCTGTGGTTGCTTTCTGGCTTTCATTTGCCAAGTGAGAGCATTTCTCCCCTGAAAACTCACTAATTAGCAGCAAAGAAAGGTCATCATAATACAAAACCATGGGAATAAGTTTAGCCTTATGAAATGAGGCTGATAAAGACCTCCAAGATAAATTAAGTTAAAAAAAAAAAAGGATGGGCTAAATGGGGGATGGGCATTAAAGAGGGCACTTGTTGGGATGAGCACTGGGTATTATAAGTACGTGATGAATCACTTCTACTCCTGCAAACATTATTATACGATATGTTAACTAACTCGGATTTAAATGTAAAGAAAAAAAAATAAATGTAAAGAAAAATCACTTTGAAACTCTCAAAAAATAATGTTTCTAAAATAAATTAAAAAATGTTTTTAAAAAGTTAAGGAACAGAACAATATGTAAAACATATATGTAAAAAATGTGTTCCTACATTATTCATGATACATGAAAAGCCAGTAATAGTGGAGTCTGACCCAGAGGACCAGGAGAGAAAGAGTTTCCTTGTCACTGAATGCACTTTTCCCTTCTTTGAAGTTTCCATCATGTGCATTCAGAAATAAATACAATTTCAAAAGCTAGCTTTTTGTGAAAAATTTATTCCAGTGTCCTTGCTTTTTCATTTTGTCCTGGATCAATAAAAATGGAGACTGGCACTAGGTGGCAAGTCGGCTTTGGAGAATCTCCATCCTAATGCACTATATACAATTACCTTTAAATGAGCAAGCGCCCAGGCCAGAGGACCAAGAGCCTTGCCTACCTTAGTCTCTCCCTTTGAGAAAATGATACATTATGGAAACTGCTGGTTCTTAAGAGATGAGTTGTTATTTCCAAGATCAAAGAAGAGATACACTGTTTCAAAAGATTCACCTCTTTCCCTTTTCTGGATCCGTGTTTATATTGACGGTAAGGTTCATATAAGGAAACCCAGCCTCATAGCATTTTCCTTTTGAGGGTGTCTGTAATGTCACTGAGTGCCAGGATGCCCCAGTTTATTAATACGCACTGCACATTGTGTTTATTTCTGTTTCATCAAGATTTTCCCAGATTATGGCCTGTCTGTGCCTGATAGTGGCAGTGTTTGTGTATGAACACAAGGTCATCTGATAACGAATTGTCGCATCATGCGATTAAGTGATGTTTAAAATGGGTGTAAGCCAGAGGAGTTTGACTCCCTGGGCTCTTTCAGAAGGTCTGATCAACAAAAGAAAGTTCAGGGTATCTTGGAAGAGGTCATTGATTACAACCAACGTCTTGATCCTTCTGGACTGGTTCCTTCCTGCAGAGACATAATTAAAATGATGTTGTACAGTAGACGTTTCTCATTGTTGGAGGAAGGATACTTTTTTTCAGGGATAGATCAATGTAAAATCGACCTCCTTTTCTAGAAGATAAAAGCTAATTGTTCTAGAAGTCCACACACTGAATTGTAGAAGAGTTGCTGTTTTATCAAGTGCATCAATTCCTGAATGCTGTTTATCTTGACTTTCTGCGTCACGTTCAAGGCTGTGCGGGCACTGTGTGCCATGGGGGCGGGTTCACCGGCGTTCACTTCTGCAGTCCTGGGGGCGGAGTCGGGGGGAGCAGTTTGATGAAATAATTATTTTTGGCAATAATTATTTCATCCAATTGCCTAGCAGGACTGAATGCTGCAAATAAACCCAGTTACTAGATAGGAATCTTAACAAAAATGTGAACTCTGACTTGTAATACTTATGCTGTATATTTTTTGTATTGATATCTAACCTCTCCTATTGATGAGTGCTATAAATAGCTATAGAACTCAGTTAGTCTGGGAAGTATAGGAAGAAAGTTTTGCCTGCTAGCGAACACTCAGGAACAATGTCACCCCTTTCTCCATGATTGGTTTTGCACTCCAGAGAAAATTCCAAAATTAGTGTTTCCTAATTATTTTTTGGCCTTGGGTTCTTCTGCTCAATACTACGGGCATATCATCTTGTTAGAACTACCTTGAAACTTAGGAAAATGTGTAAAGGAGATGAATTTGTGTTCCCTTCCGTGCAGCCTGGTAATTTTAGTAATCCGTTGCCCTATGAGATACAAGGCACTCTGCTTCCTCTGCAGTCTGTTTTTTCTTCCTTTCTTTCAAAATAACCTGCCATCTTTCCAAAATAAACACGAAAGGGAAATACATTAGTGGGTATGTAATCACCCAGATATCTGTAGCTGCATGCCTCTAAAAAAATAGTAAAAATAAGATAGCCATCAGAAGTTTATTCTGGTTTTACAAGACTTGTTACTGCTCTCATCTTTTCTTTATAAGATGTTTGAAAAGAAATAATTATCTTCATGTAAAAAGTGAATTCACTTGCCAAAGTGAAAATGAAATAACTCTTGGCCTGGAACTTATTTCCTCATAATCTTTGATTTCTAAGGTTGTAATTTTGGGTGAACATCATCAAAATAATTATTTTACAGATTTTTAGCATTTTAGAATTATAATATCGTGTTCTATTTCTATTCAATATTTATGAAACTGCGTTCTGATGGTCTCATGCAGTATCTGTGTATCGTGTAATTACGTTGTATGTTTTCATCATAAACTTCATATTTCACATTCATTTTTAGATATCCTGAATTTAAAGATACTTTTAGGGTTCTTTTCAACCCTGAAGAGTCTATGGTCTTTAAGAGGCATTTAGAAAACTGGCTTGCTCAAAGGGCTTCATCCCATTGAACGAGTCTGGTGAATAATTTTAGTATTTTCAATTTATATTTTGAAAAATATAATGATCACTGTCCTCTTCCTCCTCTGTTCTCCCGTTCTTCTCCTTTCCCCTTCCTTCTCTTCTTTATCTGCATCCTTTTCAGGCAACAAAAATTTATTTAGCATCTACTCTCAATACTGTGCAGTGGGAATTCAGAGTTTTCAGGTACTGCCCTTAGATCTTGGTGCAAGAAACTAAACTATGTATAGATTGCGACTCAATCTTTATCATTACCATGGACAGGAACAGACTGTTAGAAATATAACACATATTTTTTTTCAAGTTTATTTTCTTTATTTTGAGAGAAAGAGAAAGTGTTAACAGGGGAGGGGCAGAAAGAGAGGGAGAGAGAATCCCAAGTGGTTCTGCATTGTCAGCGTGGAGCCCAATGCAGGGCTCCATCCCATGAACCATGAGATCATGACCTGAGCTGAAATCAAGAGCTGGGTACTTAACCGGCTGAGCCACCCAGGTGCCCCTAGATGTATTCCACATATTTAATTAATTTATTTATAAAATGTTTCTAAAATTTATTTCTGAGAGAGAGAGAGAGACAGTGTGAGCAGGGGAGGGTCAGAGAGAGAGGGAGCTGTCAGCACAGAGCCCAATGCGGGGCTCGAACCCATGACCCGTGAGATCATGACCTGAGCCAAAGTCGGACACTTAACTGACTGAGCCACACAGGCGCCCCGACCACACATTTTAAAATAAAGATCCGATTCTTCTGGAGTCCATGATAACCTGGGGGGGGACTAAGCAGAACTTTCTATGTACAATCCGCCAACGTAAGGAAAGAGGGTTAGCCAAACACTTTAACAGCATCTTAGGATAACATGCTCAGACACATGCATAGGAAGCCTGAAGATGCTAGTTATAAATCATTTTTATCTGGCTTTTAAAGTCACAAGTAGGTTTATCTGCAAGGAGACCTTAGTGACCATGGGAACCCTAAAGTTAAAAACCAAATTAAGAAAAGTTCTTCACCCCCCAAATTTCAAATTACCCCGACAGTAACACAGGTGTATATATAGACTTTCCCTTCTCTTTGAATGTTGATTTATTACAATTCTACATGTAAAGGGAGCCCATTGTTTACCCTGCTGTGAGTTAGTCCTCTGGCCAAGATCTGGAGGGAGAGTCCGTGAGAGGGAAATTGCAGCCAAGCTGTGAGGAGGGTCAGTTCTGGGGTTGGAGGCCTGGATCACAGGATGGTGGTAGCCAACATTCCTAGAGGCTCTCTACCTGAATTGGATGACCCTTCCCACTATGAGGCTGGGGTTTGACTGTGGCTAGAGATGGGGCAGGAGGGACAAGTGTCCTCTGCCCAGGACCCAGGAATTCTACATGATAGCCCCTTCTCTGAACAGTTTCAGTGGCTCACCTCATCCAGCCAGTGGAAGTGGCACAAAAGCCCTGTTCATAAAAGGGAAGGAAGGAAGGAAGGAAGGAAGGAAGGAAGGAAGGAAGGAAGGAAGGAAGGAAGGAAGGAAAAGAAAGAAAGAAAGAAAGAAAGAAAGAAAGAAAGAAAGAAAGAAAGAAAGAAAGGAATAGCAACACCTGTCTGTTTCTGTGTACATACCAGTATGGACCCAGTCTGGAAGGTTTCCTGTGGACGGGTGACCAGTTGGCTTCCAACTCACCATGTGGGGGTTCCTTGACTGCTCCTCTAGCCATCAGACTCAGTCCCCAGGAAACGAGTTCATCCATCAACCACCGCAGTGCATGGATTCTGACTAACGCTCTTGGAGATAAGGAGGAAAAATTCGATCAAAACATGTAGCCACATTTCCTCAGGGCAGAGCTAGGGAACATTTCTGACTGTACCCTGGGACTGGACAAATCAAAATGCCTAATTTTATTAGAGTAGGAGTGTTTGGTATGATGGAGCTAATTCTTTCCTCCCTAAACTGCCAAGTAGGGAAGTTTTAGCACTGGAATAAAAATCCCAGGCTAAGTATTTGCCCTGCCGGCACATGCACGAGCTCTGCGACTTTGGACTGGTCACTAAATGTGTGGCTCAGTGATGACAGACCTATAAAAAAGGGGATGAGACTAGCAATACTTCAGAAGTTCAGGGTCAAATGGGTTAATATCTGTAAAGTGCTTACAACAGTATTTGTAACTACACAGTATTTTTTTTTTTTTAAATTCTCATAGGGTGTGTGTGTAGCTCAGTGGTTAGGCATATGACTTCGGATCGGGTCATGATCTCATGGTTTGTGGGTTTGAGCCCAGCGTCGGGCTCTCTACTGATAGCTCGGAGTCTGGAGTCTGTTTCAGATTCTGTGTCTCCCTCTCTCCCTCCCCACTCCCCTGCTCACACTCTGTCTCTCTTTCAAAAATAAACGAACATTAAAAAAATTTCTCACAAAAACCTCGTGAAATAAACTAGCCAGCTAGTATTTTATGATAGCTGGGAAGAGAATTACTTTTTTCCAGCTTTGCTGAGGTATGATTGACAGGTGAATATTATGTGGTATTTAGATTGTACGATGTGCGTTTTTTTAGCATGTAGAATGTGATGGTTTAATACATGTATACATTATGAAGTGATTGTCATAATCAAGTTAATTAACACACTTATCACCTCACCTAGTTGCCATTTCTTTTGTGTGTGTGCTGTAAAACACTTAAGATTTACTCTTAACAAATTTCAAGGATACAATATGTATTATTAACTACAGTCACCATGTATGTTAGCTTCCTAGAACTTACTTTCCTTATAAGTGAAAATTCATACCCTTTGACCAATATCTTCACATATCCGACCCCAGAACATCGACTCCCCATTCCCCCCCCCCCCCCCCCCGTAACCACTGTTCTAATCTCTGTTTCTATGAGTTCAACACTTTTAGATCATACAGTATTTGTCTTTCTGGACTGGCTTATTTCACTAGTATATGCCTTCCAGTTTCATCCATCTTCTTGCAAATGGTAGGATTACCTTTTTTTTAATGATTGAATAATATTCCATTGTTTCTATTTACCACAGTTTCTTTACCATTCATCAACTGACAACACTTAGGTTGTTTTCGTATTTTGATTATTGTCAATAATGCTCCAATGAACATGGGGTGCATGCATCTCCTTGAGAAACCAATTTCAGTTCCTTTGGGTAAATACCTAGATTTGCGATTTCTGGATCATAGGGTAGTTCTATATTTAAGTTTTTGAAGAGCTTCCATGCTGTTTTCCATAGTGTCTGCACCAATTTATATCCTCACCGATAGTGCACAGGGGTTCCTTTTGGAAGAGAATTATTACTGAAAATGAGCTAACATTTTCCAGACACCGTGCGAAATCTGTGATAGGTTTAGCTGGTTAAATCTTTGTAACTCTTAGAGATTTGATTTATATATTTTTTATTATCTCATCGCAAAAGTACTTGAGTGGTTTACATAAATTCATAACATAAAATTATAGAAAGATAAAGAAGTAAGTTTCAAGAAAAAGAAAAGCCCAGAATAATAGGAGGAACATAGCAAGGATCCACTATCCTCTTAGCAGATGATGATTCAAAAGCCCTGAGAAGTTTAAGCACATTCTCCAGGGTGGTGAAGAGTTGAGCTAGGGTGGAAGTCCCGTCTCTCCGAGTTCTGATGCAGTTACAAATGGTTTTGCCAGGCTAGGTGGGGCTGACAGAAGGGGAAGAAAGGGCATGTTGGCCAAATGGACATGAGATTCACAGAAAAGATGGAAAAGAATAGGAGAAAAGTCAGCGGCAGAAAAGAGAGAACAGGGGGAAGGAACTGTAGGTGAAACTCAACTCCACTTGGTTTGTAACAGGAGGAGGCAAGAGAGTGGGGGAGGGGGCGGACTGCCCACAGGGAGTTGAGGGGGGGGCCCTGGTGAGGAAAGGGATAAGGAAGGTGACTGCTCTCCAAGCTGAGTCAGGGGCTTCCTTTTTCTTGGAGAAAGGATCACCGGGGTCCAGAATTAACCCCGGCACCCACAGGGGAGCACTCCACTCTCTCTAGCCCTGGAAATTGAAATCCTGGGCCTCTTTGAAAATACTATTTTGTGGGGTGCCTGGGTAGCTCAGTCAGTTAAGCGTCTGACTTCGGCTCAGGTCATGATCTCACGGTTTGTGGGTTCGAGCCCCGCGTCGGGCTCTGTGCTGACAGCTCAGAGCCTGGAGCCTGCTTCAGATTCTGTGTCTCCCTCTCTCTCTGCCCCTCCACTGCTCACGCTGCCTCTCTCTCTCAGAAATAAATAAAACATTAAAAAAATACTATTTTGAAGTAAAGGACTGACAAGATTATACCAAAAGCACAGTTATATCTCATAGGAAGCCACTATTCTCCTTCTGGAGAAGCAGGATTCTGACTCTCAGATGTTCCTGGTTATCTGCATTCAACAAACTTACCCGGCACTTACTGTGTGCTAAATATAGGTACATGGGGGCCAAGGTTAACAGGGCATGATGCAGAAATTCACAGTTTGATGGGGGAAAACAGGAGTGGAGCTTATATTTAAGATACAGTGCAGTAAACGTTCCTTTGGGGATGTGCCTCTGTCTGCACAGCTTTGGGGTCCAGGGCTGAAGCATCCCATTCTGCCTGGGGGCATGAGCTGAGGTTTCAACAGGGGAGGGTGTATTTGTCTGCAAAGGGATGAGCCGGCATGTACCAGACAAGGGAAGGGGAAGAAAATTCCAGGCCCAGAGCTGCATGGGCAAACACAGCTGGCCCCAAAGGGAACCGTGGCTCTGGTAAGGTCTGAGCGCCAAATGGGAGGCTGGACAAGTGTGGAGGAAGTCAGGTGGGGAATGAGGTCTGAAGGCAGCCACTAGCCAGACGGTTAATGACCTTCGATGTCAAATTTGTACTCAAACCCTGCTTGCTCCAAAAGTGATGTAGTGCACAGGCACTTCCTGCAAGCAGGGGGGCCCAGTAGAGCTTTGAAGGGCCGGCTGTGCAGTCCCGCTGGTGACAGTGTGGAGATGGGCTGCAGGGATACAGAGACGGCAAAGGCTTGGAAATTTCCCAGGAGGCGAGGGCCCCAGAGTGCCCGCAGGGTGTGGGGCTGGAGAGACACACTCAGATTGGAGGCATGATGGTTAGGATGTCGGGACAGGCTGTAGGGTCAAGGGAGGAAGGAACTGAGGGCTGACACCATGGGTTACAGCTTTGGGGTCCTGACCAGAGAGCGATGACACATTTCAGGGAACTGAAGCTGAGTATAGGCTGGAAAATCATTTCCCAAGAACTCCCGTTTCGTTTTAAAATAACCCAGTCTTGCGCACTGTCCAGAACGTTACATTGCACTGACAAGCGATGGCACTTTGCTTCTGGTCTTGTTAGCTGTGTCAACGTGGGCAATTCATCCACTTTCTGATAACATGTGGATAAAATCTACTCTCCCAGAATTGGAAATCAGTTGGAAATCTAGTCATGACCCAAAGGTTGGGGTAACTACATGTTAGTTTCCTTTGTGGAGAAGAATTTTGACTGACAGAGACAGGTCCTGTCAAGGGGCCGTGGGGTCCTTCTCTCTGCCCTCCCTTCCTGTTCCTCTGGGCTTCCGGAGCTAGACTGGCGATTCAGGGAAGCTGGATGCTCGTTTTCTTAGAACTAAAAACAGACAAATTGACCACTTCTGGACTTCTATTTGTGGGTCCAGAATTTAGCTTACTGAACAAATAGATATTTCAGTGTTAATATTTAAAATCACTCTTTAAAAAAGTCACTCAAAAGGGTCCTTTGTCTCAACGGATATGAATGCTTCCAGTTTCTATGTCCTTATTAGTTTTAGGTCGTCGGTTTTTAATTCCTGAGAAGCCATGGCCAGAGCGGCTGCCAGGAGTCGCGTAGACAAGCGCATAGAGATGCCAACATGCCCTCTCACATCATGTCCCTGCCGGACACGCGGAGTTTTGGGATTGATAGGCCAACGCTCCCAGGCTCCTCCCGCCTCTGTGCACTTCTAGATCCTAGCACCTCAAATCACATGATCATTTATCTACCCCCCCCCTTGCTTGTCTCTCTCCCATGTGAAACCGTGAATTTTACTGAAAAGCGGGGACCTTGTTTTATTCATGGTTTTATTCCAGCACCTAACACAAGAGTGGCTACAAAGCAATTAGTGAGTTACTAACTGAAGGGAAAGTGTGTGTGTGAGTGTGTGTGTGTGTGTGTGTGTGTGTGTGTGTACATGCACGTGCTGGGTAGGGACGTGGGTGGAGAAGTCTACTGCTACTCTGTGTCCCAGAGGAGAGTCCAGGCAGGTAGAACTGGGGTTATTCACGAGACATGTGTATACAGGAGACCCAGCCTCAGGGGAATTCGTCATATCATTGGGCGCAGGTTGGGAAGATAAACTATGGGGCTTCCGGTCTTCCCCAGGCTAGTTTCCCAAGTCCTTTCTAATAAAACTGTGCAGATATCCATTCTGAGAATGGTAGAAGGAGCATCAGGCTACTGGATCGTTCTCCATTGTCAACCTGGACACAGCACCATTCTCTCCTTTGCCTGCTTAATGGAGTTAAGGTTCCTGTACTTTAACAGGTGCATACATAAGACTGTTTGGGATTGGGGAGGGGGGCCTGGAAGCTCTCCTGCTCGGTGGTCAAGGCCAAGCAGTGCTCTGCCCCTTTTCTGTTGGCTTCTCTGCACTGAGTCTGCGCAGCCTGGATCGGCTCTCAGAAGCAGGAGAAAGGAAGGAGAGCATCGGTGTCTGGGCTGATGTCGCCCCTCCTGGGAACGGCGTTATCTCTGTCCTTTCTCGCACGTAGGCTTTGTAAATAGACCGGGGTCCTGACTTCCCTGCTTTGTTAGTGTGCGCTATCGTCAGGACCTGGAGCCACTTGGTCTTTCTGTCAAAGACACTTGTTTATGTGTCGTCTAGAAAGCCAACCGCTGCCCGGGAGGGCGGGACAGCTTGCCTGGGGACGTGTGCCTGGGGTACAAGCTAGAGTGCATCTTGTCTCCTTTTTTGATTTGCTGGCCTGGTGGGAGCTCAGTGTTATGAAAAAAGTAAATATGTTTTGCCAAATTTCCACAGAGTGATGCCAAACTGCTTCGAGTCTTCTGGTAAATTACCATGTTTCCTATCGCTCTTGGAATGATATTCTAAACTATGTTCTATAATTAGGCTTTAAATTAAGTGTTATTCACTTCAGACCAGATACCAGATACCACTACCAGAAAAAAAGGAAAAAAAAAAAAAAAAAAAAGGAACTATCAGGCTGAACAGAGTGTCCTCTATAAAATAAAATACCCTCTTCTTTTTGTCCTGTGGTAACATGCACAATATAAAAATCCATCATTTCAACTACTTCAAAATGGAATAATAAATTCACAAGGTCGTCCAACAATCATCACCATCCGGTTCTAGAACATTTTTATTATTTCACTTACTCTCTCCTTTTTCAAATGCTAAGATTCTGTCTGTCTAGTAAGTAAACTGAAATAATCTGAGTCAACTAGTGATTGAGGCAGTCCATTCATAAATATCGTTATATTATTATATTACATCACCTTCCACAAGGGACTAAATTCCTTGCAAGGATCATTATGAAAAGATTTAGCAAACTAAATGCTGTAGAGTTATAGAGATTAATAGATATATAGATATTTAAAAAAGTTATTTGAGGGGCACCTGGGTTGCTCAGTCAGTTAAGTATCCAACTTCAGCTCAGGTCATGATCTCAGGATCTGAGCTGACAGCATGGAGCCTACTTGAGATTCTCTGTCTTCTTCTCTCTGCCCTTCCCTTACTCATACTCTATGTCTCTCTCAAAATAAATAAAGAAACTTAAAAAATAAACAGGCTCTTAATTAAAGAGGACAAACTGATGGTTACCAGAGGAGATGGGGGTAGAGGGATGGGTGAAATAGGAGACAGGGATTAAGAGTACACTTACCATGATGAGCACTGAGTAATGTATAGACTTATTGAATCACTATATTGTACACCTGAAACTAATATTACACTATATGGTAACTAACTGGAATTAAAATAAAAACTTAAAAAATAAATACAAATTTAAAAAATTTAGTGAATCATGACAAACTCTAAGTTATTAGAGCCCCAAAGTGTCACTAATCAGCAAATACTCTACAACTATTCTCATTAACTAGTAGCTTTGTAGCCAGAAAATCTCGTTCGACAGACACTGCACTTATTTCCTCCCTTTTTTAGAGTTTATTTATTTTTAAGTAATGTCTATACCCAACATGGGGGTCAAACTCATGACCCCAAGATCGAGTTATAAGCTTTTCCTAGAGAGCCATCCAGATGCTCCTACTTACTTCCTTCTTTGTAGCCTAGTTACAGAGTTCTAGTTGTGACATGAGTCACTATCTCTAACCAAGTGACGTATTAGAGGAATTTTATGTACATTAAATTCTGTTTTCTACAGATATTAGATATCTAATGTTGGGTGTACTTTTGTAGATTAACCTTGCTTTCCTTAGTCACCATCTTTTCAAAATTCATAGATCACTTTCCATCTTTTCCTTCCGTACTCTTCTGAGTGGAAGGATCTTTTCTTCACATTCCCTTCATCTTATTTTTGGGACCCTAAATTCACCTCTTTTGTTTGTCACTTCCATGGTCTGATGCTGTTGAACTGTAGCATCATGTTTTGTCAGAGGGGGCTGTCTGAATGTTATATACAAAGTATCTGTAGATAGAGTTATACATTCATTTCTAACTGAAGTCAGTGAGAGTTGCCCAATCTAGGTGATGGATGCAAGAGTTTGCCTTATGTAATTCTGTCTATATTTCCCTGTTTTATTCGTGATTTTAAAAATATGAAAAATATGCAACAAATCTCAGTTCATGAGTCTAAGGCTTTAGATTTTTATAATTAGAATGAGGGCTTTGCTTCATTATTTCTAAAGTTGAAATTAAATGTCCTTTCCTGTTCTTAGTTTATGGGCAGCGTTAGCCTACAAAATGGTTTTCCCACTGCTCATGATTAGGTGAGATTTTCTTTAGCGTTAAGTGGGTTAAACATACACATTTTCTTGTTTCCTCTCATTCCTTCTTGGAGTTTATACTCATTCTTCAAAATATATCCACCTTTATTTAGGACCTTTTCTCATCATCTGCACACATCTTACCTTTGCTCTCCATTCTCTTTTAGCTCTAACGATTCCTTGCTCTATGATCTTAGGCCATTTACTTAAACTTTCTTGGGTATGTCTTGAGTGAGAAATGGAGATCATAGTGCAACCTAGTTCCTAAAATTATTTTCAGGGTTAAAGGCACTAACGTATATAAAGGGCTTAGCGCAGTTTCTGCAAAATGATCAGTATGTCCTAATGTTGGGTTTTGTTATTTGTCGTCTGCCTTAGAGTGTTTTATTTATCAACTCATGTGCTATTAAACCATCTGAGAGTGGGGGAATTATACGATTCTATAAAAGAAGCTCTTCAGAGGAGATATGTCAACTAAATTGGCACACAGGGTCCTGAGCCAGAGACAGTCAGTATGATGAACAGATAAAGTCTATGATTACCAAACATAACCCTGAAAAGTGAGAAGCAGGACTTGAGTGAGGGGTGACTGGATTTCTCTATGACAAGTTGCTACAATTTTGGCAAGTCAGTTTTTTTCCCAACTGTGGTAAAATAAAATGTACCTTTTAAGCCAATTTGAAACATACAGCTTAGTGGCAAGCACATTCATATTGGTGTGTAGCCATCACCGCCATCCACCACCGGAAGTGTTTCATATTCCCCAACTGAACCTCTTAATACCCTTAAAAAAGGAACTCCCACTTCTCCTCCCCTGGGCTCCTGGCGACCACCGTTCTACTTTCTATCTCTGCTCTAGTGGAATCATACAGCGTGTGTCCTTTTTTGACCACCTCCTTTCACTTAGCGTAACGTCTTCAAGATTTATCCATGTTGTAGCACGTGGCAGAATTTCGTGCCTTCCTAAGGCTGAAAACCCTCCATTTATGTACTTACCACATTCTACTTAGCCATTGATCCATCAGTGGGAGCTTGAGTTGCTTCTACCTTTGGCTATTATGAGCAATGCTGCTATGAACACTGATGTACAAGTATCTTTTCAAGACCCCGATTTCAATCCTTTGGGACTATGCCGAGGAGTGGATTTGTTGGATTATATGATAATTCTGTGTTTAGCTTTTTCAGAAATCACCAAATTGTTTTCCCAAACAACTGCACCGTTTTCCATTCCCACCGGCAGCGCACAAGAGTTCCAATTTCTCCACATCCTCCCCAACCACTGTGACAGATCTTTTGACTTCTAAGTGTGTGGTGATTATCAAAGAACTAGCATGGTAATCAGGAGGTTGTGATGGTTCGAAACTGAGCTTTGTAACTGAATCACATTCTCCTTGAATTCTAGCTTTGCACTTGCCAGCTGGGTGACATTAGACAAGTGATGTGACTTGTCTGGTTGTCCGTCTACTGAAGTATAAACCAGAGATCACAATACTTAGTCCACAGGGTCGTCATAGGGCCTCCGTGAGGTCAACATTGTTGACTACGTACACAGTGCTGCCCCTTTAAAAGTTAACAAATGGAACTTTTTGGAAAGAGTTTTTCTTAAGAAATTGTTGATTATTGAAGAATGACACCTTCTGCCAGTTCAATTAATAGATATTTATTTCCATTTTTGAAATGTTCCTCCATTCTACAACTAACTGTATACATCCAGATATTTCAAAGATTTAATTCTTTTTTTTTTAATGTTTTTTTTTTTTTTATTTATTTCTAGGAGAGAGAGACAGCGTGAGCAGGGGAGGGTCAGAGAGAGAGGGAGTCACAGACTGAAACAGCCTCCAGGGTCTGAGCTGGCAGTCAGCACAGAGCCCGACGCGGGGCTCGAACCCACGAACCGCGAGATCATGACCTAAGTGAAAGTCGGACACTTAACCGACTAAGCCACGCAGGCGCCCCTCAAAGATTTAATTCTTATCTGATCTGGAAGATGAGAAGTTGATATAAGACCAGAGTAATTCCTGGAAAGAAGCTACCTTGAAAGAAACTATTTGCCTTGGTTTGAATGGTGGGAAGATGGGGTGGAAATACAATGGATGATGAGTGGAAAATCCGGCAAGAAGGTGGGGTCTAGCAGAGGAAGACCTGGAGGAAGATTCTACGTCAAATACCAGCACGGTCTGTGAGCTTTGGGATCTTCTCATTTCCTGGACTTCAGTTTACCTCCCTTTAAAATTGCCATGGAAACATTCATTCCTCTTTCAAGTATCACTGCTTCTTAAGTGCTCCAAGAAGTAGATGAACAAAACTAGTAATATGTTGTGGGTGCTGAATGTGGCCACAAAACTGGTCCAAAATTCCTAACCCATGTTCAGTTTTCAATACTGCATTTCACGTTGACAGTAGGACATTAGCAAAGACTTGTACTTCTCCTTCATAGCTTGGCAATGTCAAAGGGGCTTTAGAGAGACACTAAATATTCTTACAGTTCTTGACAAATGGTAGCCTTTAGTTTTTTCTCCATTTTCTCCGCCCCCTCCTTAGTCCCCAGATTTTTTAAAATAAGATACCATGAAAGAATAAGCGTCAGGTAGAGCCAGCCCCAGGACCATACCTTCAGCAAAGTCCTTCCTTGTCAGGAAATACTCCATGTTGGCCTGTGTCTTTCACTCTCTGAAGAGGGAAATTCTGTCACTGCCTCTGGAATTTTGTTTAGGTTTCTACTGGCAGCCAGGTTGGAGTATAGCTCTTGTGCTCCAACCTATAGGTCTCTAATATCATTTTAGGACGAATGGTGGCAGGAGAGAGGATTTGCCATTGGTGACGCTGAAGCTAAACATGACACATTTCACTTTAAGACAAAATATTTCATACTGTTTCTTGAGGTAGGCCTGTATCCCTATATATCCATTTGCTGACAAACAAGTTAAGATGGTCTAAAAACAGGGGCGCCTGGGTGGCTCAGTCGGGTAAGCATCCAACTTCAGCTCAGGTCATGATCTCACAGTTCATGAACTCAAGTCCCATGTCAGGCTCAGCGTTGACAGCCTGCTTTGGATTCTGGTCTTCCTCTCTCTCTGCCCTTTCTCCATTCATGATCTCTCTCTTTCTCTCAAAAATAAATAAACATTAAAAATGTTTTTTAGAAAAAGATGGTCTAAAGACAGAAAATAAGACACACTTTAGGGAAGCTATTATAGGTGGAATATTGCTCAACGACAATGATTTGGAAGCCAAGATAAAAATTTATAATCCTGGAGAAAGACCTGGGTTTGGATGCGAAGAAGAGTTCATGTGGGCAGAGGGCAATTGATCCAGGGAAAGACACCTTATGATAATAAACTCCAATGGAAAGAAAACTCAAAATTCTTTAATAATGAGAAGAGAATGTTAGTTCTCCCTTCCTTAGGATCATTGCTAGTTCTCTGTTCCTTAAAGTAATTAATAGAGAGCAGACATCTCCACATGGAGAAATAGAAATAAAATCACCTGATTATACCTCTAAGCAAGAAGTTGGAGACCTGGCAAAGGAAATAAAAATATCAATTTCCAGTGTAAATTTTTTTCTCATTTTTGTTATTGTCCTTTGATCTGGAACAAGCATGTAGTGTTTCTCTTTAATGTAGAACTCGACCATTATTATATAAATGCATAATATAATATAAATTTAATATATAATAATTTAATATTTATAATATTTAATATTCAATATACAACATATAATGATTTAGTATATAATATATTTATTTATTATATAAAATAATGCATTTGGACATCTTTATGAAAGTAAAACAGAACTCTATTTTCTAACTTAGGTAATATTGTGGAAAATGGATATGGTGTACCAGTAGAAATTTTCTTAAAACTTCTTCAAGATAAGCACATTATTGATACACTCAAATACACATAGGCATTGACCTTCAGGGAAGAAACACATGTAACAACATCCCTACAATGTCTACTTTTCATCTTGAAATTTGGAAGTGATGTGTTTCAAAGAGACATTGTTTTCTCCATCTTCCCTTTCTGCCTGGAACAATGAAAGTAAAAATATTTTTTTTTTACAAGCATCTTATAAGAAATCCGGGGGAAGATCTTATTCTGGAAAAGCAGAGATTGAAACTGATTTACTGTATTCAAAATTCGTTTTTTTTTTAAGTTTTGCTTGTTTGTATTTGCATTTGTTTTTTGGCCTTTAAGTTAGAGTTCCCAGCTCCAACAGTTACCTGACCTTGTTGAGAAACATCAAGACATACAATTTTTATGGAATTCCTGAAAGGTACTTGAAGCAAAGTCAACCCCCAGCCTTGATGACATGAAGCAGGTCTATGATAAGTTGAGGTCTCACTGACCCCATGGAAAATTACAGGTTGATACTTCTTTTGTTGGACAGCCTGTGATTTCATTAATTTCATTGACAGTAATTCTGAGTGAAATTTATGAAGGCCACAAAGTATAGAGTCAGTGAACCGCGTGAAATGTCAGCGTGCCCACTTTGGACTCTGCCATCCCTATTTCTCTCCCTCTACTCCCACCCACACTGTTTGCTTTGGCAGGTGGCTTTTTCTAACCTAATTTGTAATGCTTCAACATTTCACCATGACCTCACTTGAGTTTCATTACTGACCACCCTAGAAGAGCTCGCTATTCCACTGAGCACCATGGATGCATTACTGTGGACATTTTGGTTTCCATGGAGGCACCACACTCACATGCACCACACGCAGGCCACACACACCACACACATACTGTCCCTGCACACACACCTACACGTCCCCTGAAACCCACCGGCCCCCCCACACAATGTCTCAGAGACAGCACCTTCAGAGCCATTCTCCTAAGTTTTATACCAGATGGACTCTTTTATATCTCGTAATCATACTGAGCAATGTTTTTTTCTGCTCCCGGTCTATTTGCCTGTCTTTAATAAAACAGGATCCCGTGTCAGTGCTGGCCCGTTGGCATGGTGCCTCTTTCTGGCCCCAGTACTGGACACAAGGGTAGGTTAATCCAAATGAAGGAGACAGCTTCTGCTGGGGCTGTTGAGAGAGAGGTACACTCACTTTTTCAGCCAGGTTTGGAGTTGTGGGTCTTAATCTTGGAATTGTTTCAAGTGGCCCTCCCACCATGAGGGGAGTGCCTTTTTGAGAACAAAGTTGTCACAGAGGGCAGTGAGCAGGGACATGATATGGAGTCCAGGCCTGGGTCCCCCATCAAGGGGCCCTCCTGGCACCTCCCCACCGGTGACCTTGAAACTTCGTTTTTGCTTCAATCAGTTTCAGTTGGATTTTTCTGTCACTTACAATCTGAAAGGTCAGGACTTGTCCATGATATTTAGAGAAAATTAGTCTGTTCTCTTTCTTTTTTTTTTTTTAAATTTTTAAAAATGTTTTATTTATTTCTAGGAGAGAGAGAGAGAGAGAGAGAGAGAGAGAGACAGCGTGAGCAGGGGAGTCACAGATTCTGAAACAGGCTCCACGAACCCACGAACCGTGAGATCATGACCTAAGCGAAAGTTGGACGCTTAACCGACTAAGCCACCCAGGCGCCCCTCGTCTGTTCTCTTTCTGAGATAGTTTGAGGAGACAGTATTCCTGTAGAGCTGACATCTTAATTTGTGTGTTTAAGAGGAAAACACCTTTTCCCACCAGTAAACCTTATAGTCACAAAGAGAATCCCAAAACTTAAATTATAGAAATTATAACAGAACATATTATGATGTTGTAATACTACAATGAACAGAAATATTTTTGTTTTGATGAATATAATTTTTGGTTAGGCATTTTAGATATTGTGTCTAGATTAGATAAGCAAATAGCCATTAATAAAAAATGTTAAAGGAAATGCTTCTATATTTTAATGAGAAAGACGGTTTATCAAAGACAAGAGGAGACAAATGTTATCTAACTGTAAACTAGAAAATCAAATCTATTAACAGAACAATGGGATAGCTAAAATATAAATATAAGAAATGAAATATCTCTGATTTTAATCTCTCAGAATTTTTAAAATGAGCAGTAATTACAATAAAGCATTATTGAGTATTTTAATCAATACCTAATATTATTACATCTGTGCCTTTAGTATTTTAGTACTTTGTGGGGTGTTGTGTATAAATGTTTATTTTGAATGAGAGAAGAACCACCACAAGTTATGAATTTAAAAGGATTAACAATGCATCACAAAATGATCACCAAATCCAAAACCCTCCACATAGTTTATTAACTGTGTCTATTAAGTTATATATTATTATATAATGTATATAATAATTATATGTTTTATATAGTATTAAACTTGTTTATTATTTATGTGAATTGTTTGACATATCTCTATAACACTTTTCTCTACATTTTTTGGTGACGAACTCTTTAAGTGCCTCCCAAATAACATTGGTTTTGTAATAGAATTCTCTTCAGAGTATGTAGCAAAATCCGTTTTTCCTTTAGCGTGATTCACAGACTGTTTTTTAAGTTCAGATAGTGTGGACAAATTTCTTTACATCTCACAACTTGTTATTGACAATATGATGTAAATATTTATGATTATGTCAAATTTGGGAAAACCTTTATCAAATTTCTTTCCCATGAGTGTAAGATTTTAGGACATTTCAAGTTTTCTTGTGAAGTAATTCCTTTTAAATGTTTTCAGAATAGAAAACAAGCATTTTGTCACCAATGGTCTTCATGCAGTATGTGGTCTTAGGAATTTATTTTATTTTTTATTATTTAAAAATGTTTATTTATTTATTTTGGGGTTAGAGAATGAGAGAGAGAGGGAAAGAGAGAGAGAGAGAGAGAATGCACACTGGGGCTCTGAGAGTTGTCAGCACAGATCCCACCATGAGGCTTACGAACCATTAGATCATGATCTGACCCAAAACCAAGAGTCAGACACTCAACGGACGGAGCCCCCCGGGTGTCCCTTAGGAACTTTAGATCATTTTCATTGACACCAGTATCTTGTGTAAGCAGCTATGTAGCCAGATGTACAATGGCTAAGGCCACTCCAGCACTATTTGATAGAATGTGAGGGAGGGGAGGCAGAGTGAAAAGTGACAGAGATCTTAACTGATTGTCGTGAAACATCTCATTTTTTTCAAATTAAAAACAAGACAAAACAAGGCCTATTGAACACAATAAGACCCTTACCAGGTTCTTGGAAGGGGTCCCCTGTCAGTGGAGAGTCTAAAACTGATTTCATTAACTTCAGCTGAATTCACCTCCGGGCAACACTGAAAATTAGAATGAGTTGGGCCAAATCTCAGGGCTAGCTTGCTAGTTAGAAAAATGAGACATACTTTTTTTTTTTAAGTTTATTTATTCATTTTGAGGGAGGAAGGGCAGAGGGAAAGGGAGAGAGAGAATACTAATGTGGAGCTCTATCCCACCAACTGTGAGATCATGACCTGAGTTGAAATCAAGAGTCGGTAGCTCAGCCCCAAATGAGCCACCCAGGCACCCTGAGAGACATACTTCTTGGCTAAAGTTTGCTTCTAGAATTTCTAGGAGAAAGACCATTATATTTCTAGTTTGCATACATACAATATTGTAAGTAATTTCCTGGCCATTTGACATGAAGTTTGGCCACACCTTGAGGCTGAAATAGTACTGACACCATGTTAGTTCTGTTGGTTGCATGAGTTGAAACTGGGAGATCAGCTTTCTTCTTGGCTGTTGTGAAAGAAGAACCCAATATTCCAAGTACTCCTGGGAGCTTCTGGTTCCTAAAGTCTTTTTGAATACTCTGGGGACAGATCAGACCTCTTAGGAATTCTCTAGAATTCTGTCTCCTTGCTCTGTCAGGTAGTTATCAATCTTCTGGAAGCCATCAGCACTTGAGAAACATAGCTAAAGGGTTCAGAGCATACCAGACTCACCTCTATGTAGTCTTGTAATTTCTGTCATTCACTTACTAGAAAACAGTGAAGTTTCTTTCTGTCATTTTTTACATTTTTTATCTGCAGAAATTGTAAAAATAAATTCACATCATGTAATTGACCTATTTAAATGCACAATCCAATGGCTTTTTCGCATATCCATAGAACTAATGATGAGTTTTTAAATATCGTGGTAAAATACACATAACCTAAAATGTACCATGTTAACCATTTTCTAGTGTACAGTTCAGTAGTGTTACAGACATTCCCACTACCATGTAACCAATCTCCAGAACCGTTTCATCATCCCAAACTGAGATTCTCTGCCTCTTAAAAACGAATTCTCCATTACATGCCATCCCCCACCCCAGCCCCTGACAGCCACGACTCTACTTTTGCTCTTTATGAATTTGACGACTCTCCCTTATCTAAGTGCGGTCATACAGTGTCTGTCCTTTTCATGACTGTCTTATTTCACTTAGCCTAATGTCTTCAAGGTTTATCCTTGTAGCCTGTGTCAGGGTTCTATACCTTTTTATGGCTGAATAGTATTCTGCTGTTAGTACATACTGCATTGTGTTTATCTATTGATCCATCCACGGACTTTCGGGTGGCTTCTACATTTTGTCTATTGCAAATAATGCTGCTAGGAACACTGGTGTACAAACATCTCTTCAAGACTCGGCTTTCTGTTTTATATACTCAGAAGTGGAATTGCTGGAAGATATGGTATGTTTACGTTTAACTTTTGAGGAACCACCACCATCATAATATTTTCCATAGTGACTGCACCACTTTACATTTTTACCATAATTCATCTCATGTAAAATATACATCAATAGAAAACATGTGATTGAGGAAACAGGGTTTCACATCTGGACTTTTAGCTTCTAGCATGTACTTACTGAACAAATCCTGTGAAAATTTCCGATGAAACAAACATTAAAAGAGTTGTCAGTTGTTGGTTGCTTCATATATCACTGAAGTGACTCAGTATTAGAAGCTCAGAATCCATATCTCTTACCAAACCTTCTGGAAGCAACTTCCTCACCTTCACACTCATTTTGAGGACTTCATTTACAGGAGGAGATGAGTCAGCCAATATGTGACTCTTGATCTGCAATCTGGGTCCTTAGGAAGAGAATATAAAGTGCAAAAAAAAAAGCAAAATGAAATTGTTTTGTTTCAGTATATATGAAAGAAGCATGTGCTCGGGTTTATATTCTTTTTAAAGTTAAGTCATGAAAAACAAATGCCAAAAATTGAAGAGGCTTAACACATTCCCCTGGGGAATACAAAACAATGTGTTACAAGGGGTCCTGTTTGTCAGAGGAGGAAGTTCAGGCTCTGGGGCCAGCCTTAGGTTTCCAGATCTGAACAGCCCTGTGGAGAATAGAAGGAAATATTCCATTCGAGTTGAGTCTTTGACAGATCTTCCCTGCAGAAAAAAACCATTCTAGAAGGAACCCTGTGTCCGCGCCCCAGCAGCCCACCCACATTTGCTGGGATGTGCCAGCGAGCTCTTTGCAGGGGATCAGGGAAGAGTAGCTGATGGGGAAGTGGTTACTGGGTCCCAAGGAGCCCTTGTGTTGGAGGGAGGAATGCCACGAACTGGAGAATACAGTAAATAACCCACCTCTTAGTGGTGCTGAGCAATGTGGCGTGAGAGGACCACCAGCGGCCGGCTGGGAAGATGCAGCTAGAGCATTCTTGACCATTTGAGGTGTTCTGTTTTCTTTTGTCTTTGATTGGGTCATTCGTTCATCACTTCCCCTTAAAGATAGATTTGTTTGGGGGCCACCTGGGTGGCTCAGTCGGTTAAGCAGCCGACTTCGGCTCAGGTCATGATCTCGCAGTCTTTGAGTTCAAGCCCCACTTCGGGCTCTGTGCTGACAGCTCAAAGCCTGGAGCCTGCTTCGGATTCTGTGTCTCCCTCTCTCTCTGCCTCTCCCCCGCTAGTGCTCTGTCTCTCTCACTCTCTCAAAAATAAACATTAAAATTTAAAAAATAAAGATTTGTTTAAGATAAAATTCCCATGTCTCTTGTTAGAAAAAGCATAGCAGACACTTAAATAAAGAATATTCTCTTATTAGAGTCCTCATTGCCAGATGCAGGGAATATTTAAAGTGACTTCAGAATACTTTCCCAGAAAGTATCCTAAGTTCTACCTGCATTGGTGGGTAGGGAGAGGAAGGGTCCCCAGAAAACTCTCTGCATGAGATGTGAACTTCCATTTGGGGACAGCATGCCTCTAGAAGGACCTTCAGTGTTTCTCTGTGGCTCTAGGGGACTTTGGGGCTGAGAGATATGAGGATCGGTAGAGAAAAGCCTGGGGGTATCAGCAGCACCCGCATATCAGCACTGGGAGAAGACACATCCAAATTTGTCTGTAAGGTTAAAGGATCAAATCAGCTAAATTGTACGGCCTTATTGGCTCTGTGATTCCAGAATGTTGGTTGGTTCAGGACAAAGTCAGCATAAGAGCCAAACTCAAACTTGTTCTATGAGGATCTATTTATCTCTTTTCCCTTCTCTTATATATTTGCCTTGTCCATTAGCCTGTGAGCTTTTGAGGCAAAGGATTAGTTCTCTTCATCTTTGAAGCTCTTGAAACTCGCACAGTTCATGGGATAAAATACATGCTTGGTGAGTGTTCTTTGAATTTCAATAAAAAAAAAAAATAAACTATGTTTGGTTGCAACTTCCAGTTAATCATCGGATGCAAAGAGTCAGTTGCCTCTATCTGAAATGCCCCCAGCTGTCTGAGTCCCATAGATTAGAGACCAAATGGCCACCATGTCTCTCTTTGGAGGTTGGCCTGACTTATTTTCTGACCTTCTTTTAGGTGTCCCAAGCTGAGCTGTTAGGATCATCTTAGACCCCACATGTCTCTCATCTTATTGCCTCATATCTTATGGTAGCACGTCCTACCCACTCGGTCCCCAAAGTCCCTCTGGTTTGCCATGTGTTTCTCAGTGCTTGGTAGTACAGCACTAGGTTCTCAAGAACTCTAGTTGAATAAAAGAATGACATTTTTGGGGTATTTACAGAATCTTATATGCAGAGCGTCCTTAAGAGTGGGATGAATTGTCATCTGAGATGGTCCATGTCTACAGCAGGAAGAAGGGAGAATGCATGATGTAATTCTGCATATTTCTTTCCAAGGCTCTGACCTGATTTTCTAGAAGCACAGTCTTTACACTGGGGTCTATGTTTCCCTTCAGGTATATGAGGAGTGTCCAGGAGATGTTTGGCATGAGTGGTCCCAAGGAGTCCACTGAAATATTTGCTCTGACCTAAAAGAGCTTGGTGTCCTTTCATGAATCCCCACCTCGGTTGCCAATGAAGGGCAACCTCAACATTACGTTGAGGAGCAGTAATCTCCTGGGCATGAAAAAAAAGCACATTTGAAATATGGTCTCCTTGAACCAAGCTAACATCTTCACCTTTGCATTTCTTGAAGAGATATACCCAACAAAATTGTGCCTTACTTACAAAATTGGGCAATGTATTGTTTTGCTCAATTCTATCCTAGCAAAAATTGCATGGATTATTCCATCCAGGGTAAATTTTTTGGCAATCAGAGCCATTAGGTCACAAGAAATATTAGATATATTGGCTTTTCACTTATGCACAACATTTTTTAGGGACCTGTGTGGGGCGATGGGCAAAATAAATTCCCCAGTACATAAATATATTACATTAGGATAATTCTGAAAGGAATGTGGAGCAGAAATACAGCATTTGAGGAGAAAATGGATTGAGACCATACTTCTGGCTTCCTCCAAATCTTGCTCTAGTACTTTATACAGATAGTTGTAGTGAACAAATGACTATGGAACTAAGTGCATTTGGCAGTGAGAGGTTTTAACTCCAAGGTTAAGTGTTTCCTCTACACTGGAACTCACATTCTTTGCAACGATTTAAGATAAACATTTTTGCATGGCAACACATCGAGATGCAAAGGTGGAAGGTAGTTTGGGAAAATTCTCAAGGGGAATGGGTGTTTCCCAATCACTTTATAGATGAAGCCATAATATTGATGAAAAGAAACACCCCTTGCCATTAAGGCTAATGTAGAGCTGTAGAAGGTTAGCAGGGAAGAACTGAGTACAGGAGTGGCCCTGCACGTCATGTTGTCATAGCATAGGTACTATTTAGAGCCAGGAAAAGAGAAGCGCGGTTGCCCATACAAAAGACCTCCCCAATTGTGTATCGCTTATTTCCTCACATTGTGGGCTTTCAGGATCTGCTGGCAAATGTGGGGTGAGTCAGGGCCTAGATAAGGCATCTGGAAATCTCTCTGTGAGCCTGAAGAAGTAACGAGGCAGCCACCCATTTTATCACGGTTGCTTGGGGTGGTGCCAAGGGCACGGTCCTGCAGGGGCCTGTGGTGCCACGATCAAGGCAGGTGGGGCCACGCTCCGGCCATGTGTTGCAGAAGGAAAGAACTCAGCCGCAGAAGGGCGACTCTCTACTGAAGGAAGAGCCCAGGGCAGTGCCCAGCACTTAGAAAGAACCGATAAATCCTTCTGCGTATAAATTCCTTCAAAGCAACCTGAAAGATACATCAGGAAAGGTTACAATCCAGACAGCATTTTAATAGCCTATTATTTCCCCTAGAAATATGCAAGCAGTGAAGAAATGAACTTTGCACCTCCCTGTACCTGGGCATGGGTCTATTGCCCAATTGATTCAGCCTGATCTCTCTGAATTCCTCCCTCTCAGGGGTGCTCCTTGCCCTCCCCGCCCCTCAGGGCCAGGCAATGGTGGCAAAGTGCCTTCCAGAGTTTCAACTGGAATGTTCACAGGCCCCTTCAAATCCACACGTGCCAACAGATGCTGGCTCTCAGTTACCCGCCTGACCACTCTCTTCTGCCATGCTGTTTATTCAAGTCCAAAATGCAGAACCGTCTTCCATCTCTCACTTTCTTCTGCCCCATACCTAATAGTGTTTTCATTTATGAATTATTTCTATCCAGGCAAAATATACACAACATTAAATTTACCACTTTAGTCATTTTTAAGGATCCAGATCTGTAAATTCACATTATGGTGCGTCTTCCATCTCTAGAACTTTTTCATCATCCCAAACAGAAACTCTGCTCCTGTTCAACAGTGACTCTCCCTCCCAGCCTCTCTCTCCAGCCTCTGGTATCCTCGGTTTTACTTTCTGTTTTGTGAATTGGACTCCTCTAGGCTCCTCGCAGAAGCCAGATCGTACGGTATTTGTCCTTTTGCGTCTGGTGTGTTTCATGCAGCATCCTGTCTTCTAGGTTCATCCCTGTTAGAGCCTGTGTCTGAATCTCCTTCCTTTTAAGGGCTGAATAATTTTCTATTGTATGTAAATGCCATTTTTTTTCATCCATTAATCTGTCAATTTCAAATAGCTCATTAATCTCATTAATTACTATTTATTAACACTCCATTACTCTACTTGACACTGGTTTCCTTCATTTCATGGTTTGTCTTAAAATTCTTCTCTTTCCAGTCCATCCTGTGTACCATCTGAATAATTTACCTAAAATTTGTAATAACCGTTCTTCCTCCTACATCTCCCAAATCCTTGCCCCTCATGAACCTGGGCCCCACACCCGTTTTGCCTCATCTCTCTGCTTTCCATGGTAGTCCCTCAGTCACCCTAATCAGGACAAGAGACATCCTGTGAACTTTGGGCACACAGAGAAGCAGAAAGTCAGGAAGGGTTTCTCCCTAGAGGGCAGAAGCACGGTCTGGGAACTCTTTACCCCCACCTGTCTCACACCCACCTCATGACTGTGCCACGCACACTTGCTCTCTGGACTATTCTCCACCCCCCACTCTATGAGCCTCCTTGTCTCCCCAGGGGATTCCCACCCCATGGGTGGCTAGATCACACGTGGATGAGGGTGGATGCTGGAGACGGATGGCCTGTCCTCAGACCCCAGCTCCACCAGTCACTGGTGTGTGCCCTGGGATAAATCACTTCTCTGGGGGTTGTGTTTCCAGTTGCACAACTGTAAGTGGGGCTAATAGACACAGTGGCTCTTGTTGGATAGTTGCAAATATTAGTACAGCACTATGTGTGCAAAGAACTTAGGGCAGGACCATGCTGCATAGTTAATAGGGCAAGATTATTATTTTTTTTAATTATCCTCAATGCATTGTAAATAACTCATTTGTTAAGTTTCTGCTCTCTGGTAAATATCTCTGAATGTTTAGCTATGTGCTGGGTACGAGGAGTGTACTGGTAACCAAAGAAAACATTGCCTCTGCTCTCTAATAATTCTTAATATGCATTTCTTCTTCTTTCTAAAACCCTGTGGTGATGACATAGTCCATTACTCCTCCTCTCTGCCTGCCTTCTTCCTTCCTTCTTTTTCCTCCCTCGTCTCCTTCCTTCCTACCTTCATCCTTCTTTCCTTTGTTCTTTTCCTTCCCTCCCTCCTTCCTTCCAAGAAAAACATATCAGGGGATTACCCTGAGCTGGCTACTGCACCAAATGCAAGTCCCTGCCACAGACAGGACTGTCATCCTTCTGTGGAGTGTCCTAAATAATGGAGAAGACAAATAATAAATGCACAAGACACAGAATAAATAGTTCGATTCAGGAAAGCAATAAGTACTCTGGAAACATCAGGACGTGTTACAGAAATGGTGTGTGCTCCTTGAGGAACTTCTGTCAGGGGTGGGCCCCGAAGAGACATGCCCTGACCAATGGCTGAAGGAAGGGAAGATCACAGTCTGTCCAGATCTATAGGAGGAGCAATGCGGGCAGAGGGAACAGTCATGTCCCGGAATCAGGACTGGGCTTGGGATGGGGGTGTGGGAGAGGGCGAGCCGCAGCCAGGTGGAGGAGGTGGAGAAGGTGCGATGGAAGTGAAATTCGAGAGGTGGGCACAGGGAGATGGATCAGGGTCCTTTTTGTTCTGGAAGGTGTGGTGAGAGAGTTTGGGTTTTAATCCAAATATGATGGGAAGACACTTAGAGGGCAGGTGACATGATAAGTGGGCCAGGGACATGATTCAACGTGTCCTTATAAAAGTCTCCAGCTGTGGGGTGCCCAAGTGGCTCAGTGGGTTGAGCATCCAACTCTTGGTTTCGGCTCAGGTCATGATCTCACGGTTCATGGGTTCAAGCCCCACATTGGGCTCTGCATGACAGTGTGGAGCCTGACGGGAATTCTCTCTCTCTCCCCACCCCGTCTCTAAGCAAATAAATCAACTAAAAAAAAAAAAAGTAAACGTTAAAGAAAAGTGTCTCTGCCTAGGAGAATCTCTTGGAGAAGTGTGAGGATGTGTTCCCCACACAGCAGCCCCTGAGCGCTGGCATCCGGCTCAGGTCTTTTAATATTCTTAAATCAAACAAGAGCTAAGCAGGTATTGTGTGGTTAGAATCAGACCCCCAGAATCTTAATCCTTGGACAAATTAGAAGAGTGAATTTGTTAAATTTCCAAGTTCAATAGGAAAATATGTTTTAAAACTATAAAAACATTTCCCATAAGAAATAAGAGGCAGATCTACTCCTTTCATCTCTCTCTGATGCAACGTATGTGTTGGAATTTTAAATATTGCATGGGGTGAGTTTTTATTGTTTTTTTAAAGGCAATTGTTTTCATATTTCAAACATCCTTCTATTAAGAATTTAAATTGTAATTTTTTTTCTATTTTAAGCTAACAAAGAGCCAGTGAGTGTGTATATTCAATATACGAAGTAATAAAAGGGAACTGACCTGGGGGGGGCAAAAGTTTGTGGTACAAAACCTTTTAAATTAATTTCTTAGATCTTTTCAATGATGTTGGCCAATTTGAAAGGAATTCCTCTTCCCCTCGTAAAATTATTTATTTCAGGTATTTGTCAATTACTAATCTTAATTCTTTACTCATCTCCTGTCCCCTAATCCTTGTCAAAAGGGAAAAAAGAAGCATTGATTAGCCGAGCTCAACATCAAAGGAATGATCTTCCCCATAAATCAATCCCTCCATTCTCTTAATTGCTTTGTTGATTCTCCCAAACTTCCCATTTATCTATTGAACTGCTCATTCCTAAAGCCTTAGGTGTGTTGTCAGAAATTCTTCCCTTTTATGTTTTTCTGCTACAAGTTATTGTCCAACTAGTGATGCTTGGAAAATCGAGTACTGCTTCCCCCACAAGCAGCACAGAGAACATCAGATCTCAGAAACTCAACCACAATTTCATGTTGGATATGGAATTGACTAAAACTCAAGACTCCAAATTCCCTGATTCTTTAGAAAGTGCACTCATTTCCCAATAAATACAAAGAGAATCAGTTTGCCTTTGCTGTTTTTACTCTTTTAGAAATGAAATTAATGTGATGATAGCCTCCTTCTCACCAGACCTGAATATTGATTTTGGCTTCAATTTCTGGACCCTTTTCTAAGTTCTGAAGACACTACCAAAAGGGGATATTGATTAGCAAGCTGCCTGCCACTTCCTTGGGTGCAAAGGACACAAGCCCTGTCACCTCCATGCCCCAAAATAGACCTAAAGGTAAAGGGTCAGAGATGAAAGGCTTCTGATTAGTTCTTCTTTGTAATCAGTCTCCGAGGAAGAACTGAGCCTCTGTTTACACCTGTCCTTGGAGTTTAAGATGGACAACTTTAACTCGCAGGTCCATGCACAGAGGTAGATGAGGCAGAACTCTTATCTTTCCTGGTTTCTGATTGGGAGAGATGGATTGTCTGTTTCTGCTTTTTTAGAGAAAAAGCTTATATTTCCTGGGTCTTTCATTTGTTGCCTGTGCTTCTGGGACATCATTTGTTATTGGAATCGTAATGTTTTTAGGCAGTGATTAAAGAATACCCAAATTAATTTCCCCTGGGAGAAAGAACATGTAGACCCCGAGAGATTCCTGTTTCTTTTCTCAAGTTGCAGTGATGCCATTGACTTCATTGTTAAACCAGAGCAGAGAAGGTTGGGGAGTTACCTAAAGCTAAGAGAAGGAATGCAAGAAAAAAGTCATTACTTTTCCGTGTTCACAGAATGGCTGATGAAATCCAGGAGGGCAACTCACTCTGAACCATTATTTGGGGAAGAGAAGTTTTCCAAAGCAGCCTTGGCTTCACCCATCACCCTCATAGTTAACTCAATGACTGGGATTTTAAAAAATAAGGTCATGACGTGAAATTCTGGTAATCCTTTGTGCCTATTTCGTATATATTCTCTTTTCCAGTTTTAGATTATTGCCTTAAAGTGGGCTTGCATTTCTCATTTGAATTACACAAATATTCTCCCTCACTGTCTTTGCCCATGGTCATGCCCTCATCATTTATGTTCTCACTGAACAAGTAAGAGAAGTTACTTTTACATGTATTTCCTAAGTTCTTTCTAGGTTTTAGATTTGTGAACCTATGAATGGCCAAGATGTCCAAGAAACCACAAAGAAGGAAGAGATGTGCAGAGTTTTGCTTAATAATAAAAATGACTCTTCATATTTCAGGGAAGTTCCACAGCAACATGGCGGGCGAGCATAGGCCCTGTGATTTGGGCTGAGGACAAGCTTTGGGCCAAGAGCACCTCTCTTCCTTTCTCCTTGCCCACGCCCCCTTCTCTCTTCTCTTCCTTGTCCGTTTTCCCATGAGGAGGGAGCAAGTGAAGCAGGCTTGTCTGGACTCAGAGCAGTAGCTTTTAGTTTTCTTCCCTTCCAGAAGTTGCAAAGTGGTCTCTCAAATCTGCCCAATGTACTTACTGACTCCAGAAAGTTATTTATTCTTGTCCTCACTTGTTCTAATGTGGAAGCCAGGAAACAAGTGTGTTGAGGCTGTGTGTAGCCATACCTGCACCCAGTTTATCAGGGAAACATTCACTATATTGAATAGAACCCCTGTGTACAGGAAATATAATTGGCAACTATTTCTTCAAACAGGAGAGTATAACTTACTATAAATACAGGGCACCTCTTGTAAAACTCAGCTGTGACCCACTCTATGGCTCTCACACAGCCCTGGTGGGGAATGATTTGCTGAGAAACAAGTTCCCATCCGTTCAATTTCCCTAAAAATAGATTTCATGTCTGTATCAAACTTTCCTGAATATTTCAATCATTAATAAAACATAACTCATTTTTTTGAAGAGTCCGTATAGAAAGACTGATTCTGTTGGTCCCAATTTTAGATTGTGACCGTCAAACTTAGCCTAACATAGAATCAATGAAAGTCCACAGACATGTGACTCACAGAGCAATGTTTCCTCCTCTCTACTCCTCCGGCGTCAATTTAACTCTGTCATGAAAGAAACAAGGTGGTTTTCAGGGGCCTATTGGCAAATGCTAATCTGAAGGTGATAAGCAAGAAATCTAAGGGGTGTTTGTTTTAGAGTATTTTCCATCAACATCAAGCGCAGTTGGTAACTCAACTTGTGTCATAAAACAATTCACATAGATACTGAGATTAGTAGACCTTTGAAGACAGTGTCAGTCAAGATACCGTCACTTTGTACCCTACTGCTTCTAAATTCTGCTGAAGGCTGCCTCCTCCTAGTTGTCTGGCCGCTCTGGATCACTAATTAACAGCACCTGGGCGAGTGAACTCAGCTTGCCCAATGAGTCTATGATGAAATTTAAGCTCATTCCATTAAACCACGTCACCAGCCAAAGAGGCCCTTCAGAATTAACCTGATATGATTGGGTTAAATCGACGAAGTACTTACCGTTTGCTTGTTTAATTCTTGTCTGATCTTCACTATAGATGGGATCTGGGTGGTTCCTTACACAACCCAACAATTGGAAGTCCGGCGAGGAAGGCATCCTTGGGGACGCTGAAGCAAGCAACAGAGAAATAGGTTTTCGAAGACATTGGAAGATCACTCCCCCTGTACAAACTCCTTGCACATGTATATTTAATGATGAGACTGAACTAGATATAGTCTTTGGGTCTCTTTCACGAATTAGTCAATGCATTAGTTAATCAACTTGTCTTCTGGCTGTTCTTCCAGTCCCTAAGCTGGTCCCTGTCCTGTAACTGCATGTACTGTTCTCCCAGGCTGGGTGCTCACTCAGGATCTTCCCAATGCTCCTTCTTTTCACCAAAAGGACTTCCCTTGGGCCCCCCAGAAGCCCTCTTGACAGCCCAGCTACCTGCAGAGTCCCCTTTCCTCCCCTCGGCTCACTTGGGATTCCACACATCCCCATCAAACTCAGAGCATATCACACGGTGGGTCTTGTAGACTTGGGTTTGTCGCTCCCTTTTGCTTTTGTTCATGGCCACGTCTCCCAGCACAGAACACCTGGCTCCCATAAGGGCCCAGTAATTATTGGTTGAATGAATGTTCAAAGAATGAAGGTGCCACTTCTGCATCCAACAGATTGTTTACCTGTGTTATGACTCGCTATCTAGCTGTGTTGGTTGTTTTTCAGAATCTGTGGATGTCCTTCTTTGGAAGTGTAGGCTTCGTTTTTTTTTCCAACCTTTTTCTTGTGAAATAATGCCAAACTTAGAAGCCATTTCTAGGGATAGTACAAAGGACTCTTGTATATCTTTTACCCCAATACATCAGAAGTCATTTTCTATAAACTAAAATTGTGATGTCCTAAAAAGCTTCATATGCCTGAGATGGTAATTCTCTTGGATGTGCTAAAAGTTCAGTCTGTCGATTCCATTTATATTTTGAGACTCTATTTACCAAACTGAAATGGGTAGTGGAACAGAAATCTGGACAGTTAATCAAGGAAGCTGTAGTGATTCCTCCTGTCTCTTTTCTTGAGTAGCAAAGCCCCAACCCCCAGGCCACACCTCAGACATGTAATTTTGAGACAGTTTCCTCAACTTTGCATTGTATGCTTCTGACATTTGTCAACAGTCCAGTTCTGTGTCTTCCTGGACCTATTCGCTTCCTTATCTATTCATCTGAGCTTCTCTTCTTCCCTGGCTCCTTTCTTCTAATAGAGAGTCACAAGATGGGGGTAACGAACAGACAGAATAATGACAAAGTAATGGGCACATTTATTACTATCATTATGAAATACTTTATTTGTAATCTCTACAACCATCAAAGGACTTGAACTCACAGCCCAGAGATCAAGAGTGGCATGCTCAGGGCACCTCAGTGGCTCAGTCGGTTGGGCATCTGACTTTGGCTCAGGTCATGGTCTCACGGTTTGTGCGTTCGGGCCCCATGTCAGACTCTATGCTGACAGCTCAGAGCCTAGAGCTGGCTTCAGATTCTGTGTCTCCCTCTCTCTCTAACCCTCCCTCACTCATGCTCTCTCTCTCTGAAAACTAAATGATAAACATTAAAAATTTTTTAAAGAGTGGCATGCCCTATCGACCGAACCAGCCCCACAGCAGACACATTTGATTCCTAAACCCTCCTGGGAAAAATTAAAATGTTGCTGCAGTAATCTTGAAGTTCAGGGGGTGGAGGGCAGCAGAATGCAGTGAAGAGTGATTTCCAGGGCAGAAAGCACCCTGCTCTCCGCTGGCTATTCCCAAGGTGCAGCCGTGGAGTCTGGAGGTCACGGCCATTGGTCGCTCCCTTGTCTGAGCCTGACAGATAGTGTGCCATCGTGGCGCACTGCCATTGTTGGTTTCACACTATTGACCCAGGGGGATGAGTTACCTCATCACCTATCCTGTGCAGAAACCGCCACTTGCTTCCCCTGCATGGGCAAATATTTACCAGCTCTGTGGACATCCAAGTGTATCAGCATGAAGCAGGCAGATGGCAGTGTGGCCAAGTCAGTCTGGGGACAGACGCCAAGGGGCACAACGGCTGCACGTCTCCTTGCTGTAGTTGTGGCAACATTAGGAGAGAGAGAGAGAGAGAGAGAGAGAGAGGTGTGAACTCTTTGGGACTCAGGTTGGTGTTCAGATAGTTGTCTTCTGTATAATCAGACTTGAAAATAATCTTGGCCTCAGTGACAGGTTTGTAGATTCTGTGAATTTCCTGATTGTCAAGATCAAGGCCTAGGAAAGAGAAAAGAAGGGGGGAAGTAGGGGATAAAAGAGAGAGGGGAGATGAAGAAGGAAGAGAGAGAGAAGAAAGTTCCTCCAGGAAGGAGGGGGCTGCCTGAGTGACAGATTTGCTTCCTTCTGCTAACGTTCCTGGGCCCTGGGGACGTGGCTTGCTTTCCTGATCCAAACTAAAACACAGGAATGGCAGGGTCCCGTGGAGAGAGAGAATCAAATATCTAGGTGAAGTGAATTATTAGATTGTTCTTGCAAGCAGAAACACACCTTCCGGTAAGGGTGTGGGACCCAGGTAAAGCCCTGAGCCTGAAAAGACGGGAGATCAAAAATCAGGAATACACACAACATTTGTTGACGCATGCGTTACAGCAGCCCTTGACTTGTAATCCTCACAGTAATCATGAGAACGTGGTATTCTGATCCCCTCTGGATAAGGGAGGCTATCTCGGCCAGAAAGGGTCAGTGATCCACCTAAGTCCCCACAACCGGTAAATGACACGGCCAGGCATCCGTTATTGTCTGACTCCAAATCCTACGCTCATTTCTCCATAGGATCTTTACTGCCCCTTAAGCCCAGAGAACAACAGACGTGGGCTGGAAACAAGTCTAAGAGCGAACAGCACCAGGGGCCCAAAAGCGGGCAGAAGCGGCCCCGACTGGCAGGTGGTGAGGAGAAGGGTCTGGGTCCAGGAAGGCTGGGGAGGAGGCCGACCGGGATCTCGAAGGCTCCTGGCTCCCACACAGCCCGCCCCCGCCTGCTGGTGGCACACATTTCCTCCGATTTCACATCCATTGTTCCGCCTCTATGACACGGCCTTGCTGTCTATCATAGATGGAAATGGAACTGGTCTGGAATGGTTTCCTCTCCCCACAGTCTTCTCGGATCCGTATTGATAGATGACTTTCAAATATAATATCCTTCCGGATAGGGCAATCAGGCTGATCCAGCCACTTTAAGAGCCAGGACTATCAGGGTTGTGGGGTTTTTTCCCTCCTATTTTAACACCAGAGACAACGCGTTTGCCTTTTCCAGTCCTCCAAGGTTGCCTAGTCTAAAAAGTGACTCGGTTTCCCCGGGCCGTCTGACCCTTCGGTTGGAGACATGTGGCATCAGAGCTCTTGCTTCTCCGGAGCCTGACTTCGCTTGACCCCGGTCCCAGCCTGTGGCCAAGTGACCTCGGGCTTTGCGAAGGCGGGTGAGGAGGGGCGAGGGCCGGCCTCTGCCCATGCGGGCGCTTGCCTTCCTCCCCGGCCTTCCTTGCTGGTTTCTAGAACACACACATCTCTCCTTGGCTTCTTTCCTCATCTGCCGGAAGGCCCACCTCCTGCTGTGCTTCCGGTTTTGATTATGACTCGGATACCCCGTGCTGTTTCTTTTTGTTTTTGTTTTTGTTTTTATACCTGTAACCTGATGCGTCTTTCAGGCCCCTGGACAGGCAGGCCCATATTTTGCTTTTGTCTTTCTCTGTTAGTGTAATTAGCTATTTCCGTGGCCTGAGAAATGTCTATTTCTAAGATTTTGGAAACTCTACCCCGAAGATGCTCTTTTCACCAAGTTCTTTCTGCTCCTCTCTCACCGGTATCCAAACAGCTGCTGTCTGGGAGCTTCTCCTTGGAGCCGGTGGGACCTTTGAAAGTGAACTGACCCGAGTGGTCCGGGAGAGTCGCCTGGTCCAGGCCAAGGACTTATTCCCACCTTGAGGACCGCTGATTAACCGGGTAAATTCCACCGCTGTCACATTGGTTTCCATCACGGAATTAAATTCCTTTCCATCCGCAAATATGCTTTCCTGACACCCCTGACCAGAATGCGTATTTTCCTTCACCCCATGAATGCTGTTATCTGAACGGCTGT
This sequence comes from Hyaena hyaena, assembly GCF_003009895.1. Lineage (NCBI taxonomy): Eukaryota > Metazoa > Chordata > Mammalia > Carnivora > Hyaenidae > Hyaena > Hyaena hyaena. Next base: position 1,045,664 of record NW_024081212.1, on the reverse strand, counting down.
TATTTTCACTGTCTGTAGGACAAATGCAATCGAGGAGTGGACCCAACGATTACTTCACCTTCTATATTAGTAACTCATTTACAGAAATTATTTGCTTCTTCTTTTTTTTTTTTCTATTTGCTTCTTAAAAGGCCGATTCTTTCTCACCCTGAGGCACCTTTTCACAACACGAACCTAGCAACCTGTGTCATATCTGGAACATTTGAATTGGCACAGAATTTTTTTTTACACTGTTTATCATCTGGTGAAGGCTTTAAGGGGAAAGTGTCAACATAAATTTGGAATTTCCTGACTCTTGCAGAGTTGAGTTATAATCTTGACATGACTAGAAAGGAAATCTTAAAAAAATATTTTAGAGTGTTTTATTGTGGAAATGTCCCCAAACATTTTCATCCCATTTTCCCAGAGAAACCTGACAGTTTAGGGAGGAGGGAAGGAGAGGGGGTGGGGGCGGGGGGGAGAGAACAAAACCCAATGGCCACATCCTTGAACTCTTTTGTGTGTTTAGAACAATGTCCAGTTAAAATCAAACAATATTGCTGCTAAATATGTCTAAAATAGTCCTTGGTAAGTGCTCCTGCCCGATGGAAGAAGGCTAAGGGAAGGGCAGTTTGTAGAAGTGCTGAGGGCAGATGTGATGAGGGCCGGGACCTCTCCGAAGCGTGGGCTCAGCGCGGAGCACCGAGGTGGCCAGGCACAGCAAGATACAATATCTTTGCAATAACCTTGTCATCAGCTCCTTCGTGGCCTGGGACTTTAAATCCCCATCTGAGTGCAGGGTGAATGCCATCCCTGCGCCCAAAAGGAAAACACCCCCCTCTCCCCCCTCCCCTGCAAGGACTGGGGGTGGGTAAGGCTCATAAAGGAGAAGTCATGAAGTCTGGCTTTCTGGCCAGATTTCCTCTGGAAGGTGAGGTGTGGCCGGCACTGTGTGTGTGTGGACCGCCCGGGAGGGGACACACACCCTGCCTTCAGACGGCAGGACCTCAGCCTGGCCTCCGGCCAAGGAGCCAGACGCCAGGCCCGGGCTCTCAGCAGTGGGAGCGGTCGCTGTGCCGGCTCATACAATGGTATTATCTCAGGCCAACCGTGGCTGCAGAAACTCGCAATGCTTCCTGTCTTTGCACGCGGCACAAACTGTCCGATTTCCAACAGCTTGCGGACACACTCTCTGGCGCTCGGTCGCCAAGCTCGGTGTAGAAATGTCTAAAGCCACTTCCTTGGGAACTGCAGACGCTGCAATGCCGTAATCCATTGTATTTTTACCCCCCCTGGAAGGACTTGCACGATCACAGAGTCACACGGGGATAGTGTAACTCTCAAAACATGTATGTGATGTAGGCAAACGCCCGGAACCTCTTATAGCAGGGGACGTCAAGGAGCAGTCTTGAAATATTGATATTAACACCACGTACGGCAATATTGATTCGTGGTGGCCCATCATCTTGTTCTGCCTCCCGCTTTTGGATCTCTGGGCTCTTCTTTTCTCGTACAAGGAAAGCGACCGGACAGAAACGCCAAATCTGGGCAAATGTGATGGGGAGAGCTTCCTTTCAAAATCTGGTAATAACTTTCTGCATATTTCAACTGAATTTGCTCTACATGGTTACGGTACTCTCAAACACAGTCCTTGGATTTGATTATAAAAATGTAAAGAGCCATTCAACCCTGGTACAACCAATGTGTCAACAAGCATGAGAAAAATTTGGTGTTTTCTTTTTCCTTTTTTTCTTTTTAAAAATTGATTTGGTAGTCTCGGCTTAGGAATATGGCAGTTGGGTTCTTAAATATGTGACCATAAGTCTGTCAAATGACGCACCGATGCCAGAACGTTGACAGCTTTTAGCAACCAGCTCCCAGAAATCAGGGGTTGAATTCAACAGTTACCAGAAATGCTTTTAAACCTTCTCCTTCCAGGTCAGGAAGTTTTGGGAAGGTCGTGGACTTGTGCGGTGTGCTACTTCAGAACTGCTGGCTTTGCCAGGACCCAAACCCTCTGCTTTGGCTTAACGGGAATCCTTGCTAATAGGGTGACACCCACTTGCAGTTGACCTGGACGCCAAGAGCTCCAAATCGTGTGTCAGATACATTTGCTTCCTCGTTCGTGAATGATGGTGCTTCTCTCTGGCCCTCGCTGTTGTTTTTCTGGCCAGGACCCAGCAGAGTGCTCACAAATGTTTCACAACCAGCAACAGACACCCAGGGTGAGAGGCATTCCCCACGGTTTTTAAGGAGATGAGCCTAGAGATGTAGCGTCTTTTAACTATGAAATGTTTCAAGCATATAGGACAACATAGGGAATCATACACTAAATGTTCACGTACTCCCCAACCTGCACATTTTGTGACCGTGACTTCTGACTTTTCTTTTAAAGAAAGAGCGGGTACCCCTCTCCCACCACCTTCTCCTTTCTCCCTGCACAGAGGTGACTGGCTGCTGGCTGAACTTGGGGTTTACCGTCCCTGTCTGCAGGATGGACTTTCTTCCAGCACTCATGGCCATGTAGAGGCTGCTATCTATCCTTGATGCAGGTTTCTCGGCACTTTGAATACTCTTGCTTCTGCGTTTCCAAACGTGTTTGTACACACGATATGTAATACTGCTTTGAGTGTTTTAAAATTTGGATATACATTGTATCTAATGCACGTAACCTTTTTCATAAGTTGTCTTGAGTTACAGTCCACATCCTAGATAGTCCATCTATCTCAAGTATTCAATGTAATCATTTTTAATGTCTTCACAGAATGGCACCACAATGAATTTTAGAACATCTTCATTACCCACCTCCCAAAAGCCCTACACCGATTACCTGTCACCTCCCTTTCTTCCCATCGCCCCCCAACCTCCCAGACCTAAGCAATCATCAGTCGACTTCTCCTCTCTATGGGTTTGCCTATTCGTTTCACATAAATAGCATTATATACTATGTGACTCTTTGTGTCTGATTTCTTTCGTGCAACATAATATCTTTATGATTCATCCATGTTGTTCAGGTATTGGTACTTTATTCCTTTTTATTTTCAATTGCTTCATTGTATGGAAGTATCACTTTTTATTTTGGTCACCAATCACTGGATATCTGGGATTCCCCCCACTTTTTGACTATTATGAATCATGCTACAAATGAACATTTTTGTACAAGTTTTTGTGGGACCACGTTTCAGTTTGGGGCGAACATATCTAGAGCAGATGTGCTGCTCTGTGGTAAATCTATGTTCAGTCCTTTAAGGAGCTGCTAGACTTTCCCAGACAAGCCCGCATCATTTTACATTCCCATCTGCAGTGTATGAGAGTTTCAATCTCTCCATATACTTGTCAACATTTGCTACTGGAAGATTTCTTTATTTCGGCCATCCTAGCAGGTGGTGTGAACTGGTTTTCATTCGCATTTCCCTAATGACTAAAAACGGTGGCATTTATCTGTGACATGTTTTCATGTGCTTGTTGGTACTCTGTATATCTTTTTTGAAGAAATATTGATTCAGATCCTTTGTCCGCTTTTAAAATGGAATGACTTGTCTTTTGATTACTGAAGTATAAGAATTCTTTATATAGTTTATTTTATTTTAAATGTTTATTTATTTATTTTGAGAGAGAAAGGGAGGGAGGGAGAGGCAGAGACAGGGAAAGAGAGAGAGGGAGAGAGAGAGCATCCCAAGCAGGCTCTGCACTGTCAGCACAGAGCTCAATGTGGGGCTCCTTCTCACAAACTGAGGTCATGACCTGAGCCAAAATCAAGAGTCAGACACTTAACCAGCTGAGCCACCCAGGCGCCCCCTTTGCGGTATGTTTTTAAGTGTTTGTTCGGTAAATACCTAGGAGTGGGATACCTGGGGTCTGAATGCATGCTGTAAGGTTTATTAGATATTGTCAAATGGTTTCCTTTCTCATAAACAGTGTATTAGAGATCTCAATTTGATAATACTTGGTATCATTAGACGTTTATTTATTTATTTGTTTGTTTGTTTATAGACAGAGATAGCATGATTAGGGGAGGAGCAGAGAGAAAGGGAGAGGGAGAGAAAGAGAATCCCAAGAAGGCTCCACGCCATCAGCACACAGTCCAACGTGGGGCTCGAACTCATGAAACAGGAGATCATGACCTGAGCCGAAACGGAGAGTTGGTCGCTTAACTGACTGAGCCACCCAGGCACCCCGGTATTGTTCGACATTTAAATCATAGGTATTTAGATGAGCATGAACTTGAACGTTGACATGGTTTTAAAATGTGGTCTTTACTGATTGTCAAACTATGGTGGCCTGCGAGGGACAGGAGAGCTGCTCATGCTGTTTTATTATTTGTAACTCAGAGTTAAGAAAATGTGGCGATAAAATGTATCCACAGCTGTGGAGACCCTGGTAGCAGTACCACAGTATGAGCACCTGTGCAGAATGTTTGCAGGGCTCCTCTGCATGCCTCAGTCGGCTGTTACATCACTGACCACGTAGACCAGACTAGACTTAGTGTGGAGCATATTTTAAATCTGCAATATGAACTTCTGCTATTGATTGGCATAAAGTTCTAGAACTTGGTACTATAAGCCCTTTGCAGATTCTTTAGCCCCCAGAAGCCCTGGGAAGAGCAAAATAGGTTCCATTGCCATTTGTTTAGTCTTGTTGCTAATAATTCCAATTCCTTCAGTACCCCAACTATATCCTAAGTTATATTTAAGCATAAGTCGGCATAATATAATATTTTGCTACTAACTCCAATTCCTTCAGCAACCCAACTATATCTTAAGTTATAGTTAAGTGTAAGTCAGTATAACATAATATTTTTGCAAATAAGAACACTTTAATGGAGGACAAAGGTTTCTTTTTTCCTTACTAGAGTTTGATTCAAAAGGAGACTAAGAAGAAGTCTCAATTTGCATTGTGAGAGCTCTAAAATTTCAGTAGTGTTTTCAGGTGAGTTCCTTGTATGACTGTTGATCTTTTTATTATTATTATTATTATAGTTTATTGTGAAGTTGGTTTCCATATAACATCCAGTGCTCATCACAAGTGCCCTCCTCCATGCCCATCACCCATTTTGATCTGTGGTTTCCATTGGCATAGGTAGAATGTACAGTGTAAAGCAAGCAAACAAAAAACAAATAATGAAGTGAGGAACTTTCTAATGGCAGAAGCTTCATAAATGTTGGGTCCCATAATTACACAAATGCTGCTTTAAAGTATATTTTAAAAGACATTTTCTCTTCCAGAAGGCTTATGGTAACACTGGGCTCAGCCTTTCACACATAATCATTATATCATTTACTCCTTACAAAAACCTAAGAGTCAGACATTACCCTCACTTATCTCAGCTTAGCTGTTTGCTAGAATCTTCCATAGGTTTAGTGAGTGATATTAATTTAGGCTCTGAAAATAAATTAAACTTTAGAGCCCTTAGATATTTCCCTCCAGCAAGTTTTTGAAAGCCAAAATGATTCAAGAGTTTGATTAAAGATAGTTGATCCTTTTAGTAGTACCACGGAGCATTCTCTTTCAGAGAAAAAGGTAAAGTCAGGAAATCCTAAGATGTTCTGTCTAAATTCTACTTCACTGAAGTGGTGAAAGATTAAAGTTCAGCCACAAAGTGATTTTTCATTGAAAATTGGGTAGACTCCAGTTTGCACCAGATTTTTTGGCCAGACTCTTTTATCTCTCTGGGCGGAGCTCAGGGCTCTCTATATAGTTGGTGGAAACTTGCCCATCAAAGCTCAAAAGAGGGGTGGAGAGGAGAGGTTCTGACCCCTGTCCCCAAGCCAGTGATGGTTGTTTCATAGGCTTTGTATCCAAATGGGTGTGGATGGGCTATTGGTCAGACATGGACCGTCACGCCATGCAGGAAGGGACTCAGAGTAGACCAGGGACAAAGATGTCTTCCTTCACAGGCCCTGTGGTGCTCAATCTGTGCGTGATCTGCTTCTTACGTAGCTATCAGGAAATTCAGAAGACGTCTAGTTGGCATTTTATCTATATCCCACATTAGCTCTGTGCTTCAGATTAGGGATAATAACAGAACTGTCCCATGGCAATTATATTAATACCAAAAATTTTAAAAAATAGTTCTATCCAACAGGGCTAATGTGATTCAATGAGATTCAATGAGATTATAAGTATATAGTGCAGGAATCGCGCTTGGAAAACAAGAAATGCTCAATAATGGTTAGATAGGATTATGCTTATATTATTATGAGTGATACATCCAATAAAGTCAGAGGAAAATACATTCATTCTTAATGTACCCAAAATATTGTTTGGTTAAACCTTTGAACTTTTTTTTAAGATTTTAGGTTTTATCTTTTTTATTTTTTTAAGCAGGCTTTATGGCCACCGCAGAGCCTAGTGCAGGACTTGAACTCGTGAACCTGAGATCGAGGCCTGAGCTAAGATCAAGAGTCAAATATTTAGCTGACCGAGCCACCCAGCCACCCCTAAGCCTTTAAACTTTTTAGAGATTATTTAGATACATTCAATTAGATGGAAAATTGATGTAGGTCTTCTTAATGCGTAGCCATTCAACTTAAAAATAAAGAAAAGTAATTCTACCGTACACAAATGTAGTTTTTAGTAGGTGGTTTGTAAATCTGAATAGTTTTTATGGCTTCAGGACATATGTATTGATGCAGAAAGTCTGTGGATTTATCTTAATACTAAAAAATCAGAAAGCACATATGCTACTATACCAACGTGGCAAAAATTTTTAAATATCATAAAAATTAAGTCTGAGATAAAAGCCACAAAAATATGATTTTACTGGATTCACACTACAGAGTCTGGATTTTTAACTTCCTGACTATTTTTTGACTCCTACAATTAAGAAATGGCTAAGTCAAGTAAATAGGGTTTCAAACAACTTAGGATTAATTCCCCCCCCCTTTTTTTTTTATCAACCAAGGGAATTCAGAACACACACACACACACACACACACAGAGTTCCCTCCCCCCCTCCGCCCCAATTAAAATCGACTTGGATAGTACCATTTCAGAGCATGATTGTAGCAAATCTAAGTTTTATCTAAATAAACACTTCTCCACGATTAGGGTAATTATTACATAATTATGAGCCATCACCAAAACTTACATTGTTTAAGAGCAAGTGATCTTTCTTTTCAAGAAGTGGCTTATGAATGTTTTCTTAAGTAAATTATAATGATAAATCACCAGTAATATCTTAAATAAATATCTTCTAACATTTTCCCCTTGATTTCCATGCCTGAAGTGAACAATTTATTTTAGGAGGATTATTTCTGCTGACAAGGAAGTTAAAAAAAAATCACTCTGCTGAAGAAGGTTTCCTGATAATCACAGAATCTTTGAAAGCTTGGCCCTGGATATCATTAGATGACAGTCTAACCCCAGGGTCCCCTCACTGGGAGGAAACCCGGGTGAGCCCTGAGTCCCCTCATTATGGGAGGCCATGCCTGCCAACACTGACCATTTTGGAAGAGGGGAAATCTGAATAGAAGCATAAATAGCCACCGGCAAATTTCAGGAAATAGCAGTAAGGGAGTCACCAAGGTTGTCAAGCCTCAGCTTTTTTGATTTGGGAGGTGAGATGAAAAAGCAGGAACCATCCTTTAGCCCTTCATGAAATGGGAAGGTTGGCGGCCCGGCTGACGGAAAAACACCATGCTTCAAAAGTTTCTAGAGAAGAACAATTAAGACTATGATTTGCTTCGGCTTATAAACATTTTTTTTTATATACAGTGTATGAATCACAAATACATAGCTTGACTACTTTTTCTCTCTCAGTCAAATTGTGGTAGAAATATGTAAGGCGCCAAGTTTACGGTTTGAGCCATCTGCGGGTGTACACTTCAGTGTACACGTTCTTGGACAACCTCCACCACCATCCACCTCCAGGAGTTATTCATCTTCCCCAAACGAAACCCCGTACCTGTTCAGCACTAGTTTCCCATTTCCCCTCCCCCTGGGCCTGGATGGCCACCGCTCTATCTTCTGTCTCTCTGAATTCGGCCACTGTAGGTGTGACTCACACAACCTTTGTTTCTCAGTGCCTGGCTTATTTCATTTAGCACAATGTCTTCAAGGGGTAGTTTGATGAATCTTATCCCTGCAGAACCGCTGTGCTCATGTAGAAACACGACGTTGCAAGAACCAAAGAGGCTCCCTGTGCCCTTCTTTTGGGTCCTCACTACCCTTGTGTGATCATGACAGTGACCATGTCCTTGGTCAATGACATAGCTTGATGAAAAGAGAAGAGAGAAGACCAAGGTTTCTGTCTCTCTTCTCCCCAGAAGGAGAAACTGTATTTGGACTGTTTTGTGTGTTAGGCTTTAACCTACTCGCCAAGAAAAAAGCTTGGAAACTGTTGGTTTAGAAGGTGTTCATATTTCCACACCCAGATGGCCTGGAAAAGTGCCTTGGGGTTGCCCTTATTCTACTAACGCCCACTGCTGTGACTCTGTTGAGAGAGCATCTCCTTCAGGAAGCCTTTTCGAGTTGCTCATTGGTGACTTCTGGCCACAATTTGGCATAGCCCTACGATGGAATAGTATGCTGCCTTGAAAAAGAAAAAAATGCTGTCATGCTGAAACACAAACGAACGTCAAGAATGATATGCCAAACAAAATAAGTCAGTCACAGAAGGACATTCACTGAATGACTCCACTCATATGAGAGTTTTAAGTAGCTCTTACTTAAACAAAAGCAGCACCACACTGTCACAAGACTTACTATGCATACTTTATTCTCTGTTTTATCTGAAAGAAATTACTTACAAATCTTTCATTTTCACATTTCCTGATCTAGATACAAAAACCCCATATAGTGTAATTAGATAAAAAGTATGAACTATTCATGAATATTTACAAAGAAACAGACCTTTTTTTTTTCTTCTTAAAGCTAGAGTAAGTAACACTGGATAAAAACACATTTCCCATATTCCTAATATGTCTTTTATTTGGATGCTATTCTTGGATTTTTGGGGATTTACTATACATTCTTTTAGTCTAGGTTGTAAGAAAATCTTGAAACATGGAAGCCAAGAGGCGGGGAAGTCAAAAGTTTCCCTTTGTTAATTCCCCAAATGTCTGCAAGTAAGTTATTTTCTGATGGTGTCCTTACATCCAAAAAATGAGCATCTTTCCTCTTGTTTGTTTGTTTATTTATTTGTTATATAAAAATTTTTTTAAGTTTATTTTGAGAGAGATCTAGAAAGTGAGTGGGAGAGGGGTAGAGAGGAAGAGAGTCCTAAGCAGGCTCTGCATTGCCAGCACAGAGCCCGATGTAGGGCTGAAACCACAAACCATGAGATCATGACCTGAGCTGAAATCAAGAGTCAGACACTTAACCCACTGAGTCACCCAGGTGCCCCTTTCCTCTTGTCATATAAGAAGCTATCGAGAACAAACAGAGGGCTGATGGGGGTGGAGGAGAGGGGAAGGGGGGTGATGGGCATGGGGGAGGGCACTTGTTGGGATGAGCACTGGGTGTTATATGGAAACCAACTTAACAATAAACTATTAAAAAAAAAAAGAAGCTATCCACAAAGCCAAGGGAAATCCCCCAAATCCACCTTCTCCTTTAACTTTGGATTGTGAATCAAGAGAAAAGATATTAATTAAGTCAGACAAACAGGCCAAACTATTGAACAGATTACTCATAGAGACTCTTTTTCTTAAAAAAATTTTTTTATTATTTTTTATTTATTTCTGAGAGAGAGAGAGAGACAGTGTGAGCAGGGGAGGGTCAGAGAGAGAGGGAGACACACAATCTGAAGCAGGCTCCAGGCTCTGAGCTGTCAGCACCGAGCCTGATGCGGGGCTCGAATCCATGGACCGTGAGATCATGACCTGAGCCAATGCCGGATGCTTAACCAAATGAGCCACCTAGGCATCCCACTCATAGCAATTCTTATAAACACAATGAAACTTTAAAAAGTCATAATTTGAATACTATTAGATAGCTACTTATGGCCTAATCACAAAACATTTAAAAAGTCTAAGATTATGGATGAATTTTCTTTACTTCTTTGTATTGGTCAGATTTTTAAAAATGCTAATATATATTCTTTGTATCACTGCCTTATGCTATTTGAGAGTATGCTGTAAGCAAAAGAACTCACTTCATCTTGTTCCTGTGCAGGAAGCTAAAGTCAAGCCAGTGGGAACAGAGCAGTGAGCTCCACCTCTACCATTACCTCTACTCTACTGTTCACTTTGTAGCTACCTTGGGATGGGCAGGCATAGCTCTTATTTTCTCAGATACAAGAGCAATGAAATTGACCCAGACTTACCTAGCTTCCGGGAAATGAACAAGTGCTCTGATGAGAGGCCAGCACAGGAGATGAGAACAAAAATAGGAACCAAGCAGATTAGGCATCAAATCCAGTTTTCACCATAGTCTAACGGAGGAGGATGACAACCAAGTCAATCACGTGCAGTATGATCGTAGTTATGACCTCAATAAGCACAGAGTAATGGGTTCCAGAAAGGTATCTCCCCCATGCTTGAGTTTGAGAAATGGGGATTACAGAAACTGCTGGCAGGGGACATGCCCAACCCGAGTGGAGAAACATGTTCTGGGCCAAGGGAACAGCATGTGAGAGTGGCAGAGGTATGAGGGAGCAGAGCAAGTTGAGGGAATGCAAATTGTCCAGGAAGATGGGAGGTGAGAACACATTGTGGCTAAGTGGAAACATGTAAGGCTGGGAGAAGGATGATCATGGAAATTGTCTACTGGAGTCAGCAGCTGGGCTTCATCCTAAGGCTACTGGAGGTCCTCGAAATGCATTAAGCAGAGAGGGAACATGATCAAGAGGACTGGAGTGTCCTGTAGCAACGAGGAGATGAGGAGTGAAGACTGGGAGGCGCATGCGGCAGAAAGGAAGTGTGTCAAAAATCGGGTAGTCAGTCATCAGGCAATCAGTCCTGATGGCCTGTGGTGCAGAGCTGGGTGCTTGGCCCTTGTGGGCAGCCATGAGGGCAATACACGTCACCTGGCCCCGGTTTCCTCCCCAGGGTGTGGAAGAGGCCCCATCACCCAACCTGGGAGGAAGCAGGTCTGGAGGAGGAGACAGAGGGTCTGGTTTGGATGTGTTGGGTTGGATGTGTCTGTGGTGTGTCTGGCCCCAGGACAGAGGGTCAAGAGCCACTAAGAGGGCTCTGAGAGACAAAACAAAAATGGCGGTGCATGAGCTATGGGCAGGGAGGGAAACTCTGGTGAGATCGCTCAGAGAAAGGCCACGGCGTGGGAAGCCGGCCCAGGATGGCACTCTTAGAACAGGGAACACGTGAGGAGTGAGCAGAGGTGAAGTCAGTGAATAAAGCTGATACTGAAGACTCTCTTCTGAGGAGCCAGTGTGGTCAAGGTAAGCCATGGGCAAGGACCTTCCTGCCCTTCCCATCTGTCTTGGGAAGCCGAGGTTTGCACAAGCCTGGGCAGAACCAGGGACGGTTGGGGAAGGGCTGTGGTCTGGAGGCAGGCTGGGCACTGGGTCCCACCTGGCTCGCTATTGTACACCTGCGCCTGGAGCCGAGCGTTGCCCACCCAGCAGGGGAGAAGTTCGTTGCCCTGAGCCCTCCGGCAGCTGGCTGGAAAGCTTCGAGGTGCTGGCCCCTGGGAGGGCTTAGACCCGGGCCTGACCTGCTCATCTGTTCAGAAAGCCTCGGCTGGTACTATTAGTAGCACACAGTTCTGTTTTCTGAGAGTATTTTATACCATTGGGCCTGTGATGTAAACTCCTGTGTTTGGCTCTAAAAGTAATGATCATGCTTCATATTCGTTTATGAAACTATATTAAAATTAAATAGGGAAACTCCCATCTATTTTGTTTCCTTTTTTTCTTCTTCTTTTTAAAAAATTATTTATTTATTATTGAGAGACAGAGAGAGACAGAGCACGAACATGGGAGGGGCAGAGAGAGGGAGACACAGAGTCTGAAGGAGGCTCCAGGCTCTGAGCTGTCAGCACAGAGCCCGACGCAGGGCTCGAACTCACAAACTGTGAGATCATGACCTGAGTTGAAGTTGGATGCTTTACTGACTGAGCCTCCCAGGCACCCCCATCTATTTCTTTTTCGAACACTACAGTTTGGTTTGTAAAGGTAAGAAATATGTCCATTTCTTAAAGTGCCATAGAATTATTTTACTCTCCTGTTCAGAAGTGAGAATCTAATCACCCCTTATCTGACCAACTGAAAGGAGAAAACATCATGATAAGGTTATATTAAAATTCAGGGATTCTGAACTGAATAACTAGATTTTCTTCTTTCAGTGATTATGTAATATCTTCTTTTACAAGCAAGAGAACTATTGAACTTTAAAATAAAGGACAGATACATTCCTATTTCCTTTTTAAAAAAAATTTTTAATGTTTTTGAGACAGAGACAGAGTGTGAGTGGGGAGGGGCAGAGAGAGAGGGAGACACAGAATCGGAAGCAGGCTCCAGGCTCTGAGCTGTCAGCACAGAGCCTGACATGGGGCTTGAACTCACGATCCGCGAGATCATGACCTGAACTGAAGTTGGACACTTAACCTAGTGAGCCACCCAGGTGCCCCAATGCATTCTTATTTCTAAATAACACAGAATAAAATAAAAGAACTACATTTTATTTCATTAAAATTTTTTTTTATTAAGAAATTTTTTAATGTTTAGTTTTGAGAGAGAGACAGACAGACAGACAGGCAGACAGAGCACAAGAGGAAGAGGGGCAGAGAGAGAGGGAGACACAGAATCTGAAGCAGGCTCCAGGCTCTGAGCTGTCAGCACAGAGCCCAAAGCAGAGCTGGAACTCATGAACCATGAGATCATGACCTCAGCCAAAGTCCAACGCTTAGCATACTGAGCCACCCAGGCGCCCCAAAAGAACTACATTTTAAAGAAATGGGCCATAGGCCACCAGAAGGGAGGTGGGTGAGGGGATGGGCAACATAGGTAAAGGGACTTAAGAGACACAGACTTCTAGTAATTAAATAAGCCATGGAGAGGAAAAGTCCAGCCCAGGCAATATAGTTGGTAATACTATAATAATGATGTCTGGTGACAGATGGCCACTACTTCATCCTGATGAGCACTGAGTAATAATGTATAGAATTGTCAAATCACTATGTTGTACACCTGAAGCTACTCTGTGCTGACATATGCTTCTGTAATGAATAAAAGGGGGAACGAACCATAAAATAACTTGAGAAATCACTTTATGATTGAATGGAATGGAAATGTCTTACACATTGCCCCTGACACAGCACTGCCTGTTAAGGTCTGGGCTACCGAGATGTGTGTGCTATTAAAACAGGCATTAAAAAAAGAAATGAAAAGGGTCAGAGCCACTGCAAGATCATCAGTGACATATTTAATCCTGGTCAACCTTTCCAGCAATGTGTGAGGCGCTGGTGGTTCTTCAAATTGAGAAATTTGGCCCTCCTCAAATCACTGGACTTCCCACACCCAGTGAGAAAAGGTAGGGTTTTTTTCCCCCTGAATTAATCAATAATGAAGCCGCATAGGCAGAACTAGATTCCTACACCTGTAAATAGGAAGGAGAAAAATTCAGGTGTCTACACCAGCCCAGGCACTGGATATAGACACAGCACCAGCTGAAATGCATGGGACATTCTGTTTCTCCATTAAAGCTGAGTTAAGAAAAATGTCAGGTCGGTAATGAAGACAGACTGGGAGGAAGTATAATACAGGTGAGTCCAGTCTCCTCAAGAAAATTTGACAGCAGAGAGATTGGTGGACAGGGCAGTGGAAGGTCGACGTTGTTATTGACCAGCTACTATATCCCGTGTGTAGCGCTTTACACCTATTATGACATTCATACAAGAGAATGAGTAGGGCTTTCCCACTGGAAAGAGTGCCGTAGTCCTAGGGTTGGTTAACTGACATCAACATGAAACCAAACTCGGCATTAAACTTATTTGCAGAAGATGTCATAAGACTGCTTTTCTTTGTCTCAGATTTTTTGCAGGACCTTGAAGTTGAGCAAAGGAGACCCAGGTGCCTCATCTGTCGAGCTCGGTCTTGTGCCTGACTCACTGGATGGACCTCGTGAAATCATTCTCCATTTGTGAGTGCGTTTCCTTGCTGCTAAGATAAAACTAAAAATACATATTGTCTTCATGGGTTATGGTAAGGACGGGCTGAGTAATTTTTACTAAGAAATTGCAACGTTTTCAAGTAGAGAGGGGAGAAAAAAGTGTATTTCATCATACAGGAAATCTTTTGGGGAGTTGCCCGATCCTAAAATGACATAATATAAAATAAAAATCTTTCTCCAGCTTCTAAGCTTTGTTAGACCACGAGACAAAAAGTGTTGGAATTCTGGTGCTTTCTGACACTGGCCAGGACACGGTATGGTGGCAATATGCACTTTGGTTGTTGAAGACGTGGTGTGCTCTGGAGAGGGCAGTCCGCTTTCCTGTCCTGCTCTTCACACACAGGGCGGGTCCCCATGGACCTGATCCAGCCAGGCCAGAGATCTCTCATCTGCCTGTGTCCCAAAGTGTACTCTTTTCCAAGTGCTAAGCACACCAGTAATTTTTCTTTGGAATTTGTATGACTCCATTTTTCGGCTGCTACAAATCTCGTTTTATAAAGTGCTGGGTTTTCTAATGAAAAACATTTTTTTAATGTCTATTTATTTTTGAGAGACAGAGACAGAGCACAATCAGGGGAGGGATAGAGAGAGGGAGACACAGAATCCGAAGCAGGCTTCAGCTCTGAGCTGTCAGCACAGAGCCCGATGTGGGGCTTGAACCCACAAACTGTGAGATGGTGACCTGAGGTGAAGTTGGATGCTTAACAGACAGAGCCACCCAGGCTCCCCTGAGTTTTCTAATTTTAATCAGGAAAATTCTGCCCCACTCACTTTATATTTTTTATAATTTTATTCATCTCCCTCTAATTTGAGTGACCAATTCTAGTGGCTCAGAGGGTTTTGAGAGGGAACTCCGGAGAGTAGAAAGAGTCTAATATGTGGAAGCCAGGCGATGTATCCCGACATTGCTACTAACTCTCTGGTAGCCTTGGATGCATTACTCACCTCTTTGAACTTCAGGCTTTTCTGACCATACAATGGGGAGAATGGTATTAACCTTGCAGGGTGGTTACAAGCATTAGAGATCTTTGCTATATTTGCTTTATGAAATGAGCATATATTGAGTACCAAGTTCCTTACCAGGAAATATGGCTGCAAACAAGAGAAATACCCAGTTCTCATATAACCAACATTTTAGTGCAGAGCTGTATCTAAAGTTATTGGGTCTAGAATGTGTGTAAACAATCTGCAGACACGGTGGGCACCTCCACATTGGGTGCCAATGAGTTCTTCCTCAATCCTCCAAAAACAAAAACAGGATAAAGGAACGTTTTGAGGGGTCCTTTGGTCTCCTATTGCTTCCATTTTCACTACTTATTTGGACAACTGTCACTGAAGAGCTGGTTCCCATGTGCAGAGACTTCCGCTGGCACCGGGAACATCTAGGTGATCGGGGTGTGGCCTTGGCCTCGGGGCTGACAGTCGGGGAGGAGAGAGACAGGCAGTTACCCTGCAGTATGCTGGAGACTGTGGGTCCTTTGGAGGGGGAGTGCTTCAAAGAGCAGTCTAGGAACTATGCCTTGAAAGATGAAGGGAATTTTGTACAACGAGGAAGGGGTGGCGTGGTCGGGAAGGTGGAGAAGGCGTTCCAGATAGAGAGGACCGAGGCAAAGGCTTGGAGGGGACAGAGTCCTTGATGTCTTCAGTATGGAGTACAGAGGGTGGGGAGAAGGTGGGGGGCATGGAGATAAGAGTGCTGGGTAAATGAAGAGAGGCCAGCCTCACACACGTGCCAAGGAAGTTAAAACCTCTTACGTGAGGCTGAGATTTTCGGAGAAGGGGACGAACTGGAGACTCAGTGACACTGGCCAGAGCCTGGACCAGAGCTCTGGTCACCAGGAGAGTCAGACAGCGATGTCTGAGGAGGTGGACAGTGTGGTGGAGAGTGGCAGGGGTGAGGAGTGATGGGAGGGTGGGGCCGTGTCCTCCCAGGGAGGACAGTGAAGCCATGGATCTGCGGAGGCAGGAAGTGCAGTCTTTGATGACAAATGTCTCCGGGAGATCTTGCTAGCTCCGAGGCCCTGGGAAGATTACTGAACTATCTGTGCCTCGGATCCTTCTTCTAAAAGTGAGGATGATAATAATAGAACCTCGCAGAGTGTTGCTTCATTGTATGGATTAAAGAAAATAAGGCATGGAAAGCCTCCGAACAGTGTCGGGAGCATCCCAAGTCCACAGGAAGGGCCAGCATGGAGGCTCTTGGAGAAGAAAGAAGGTCAGGAGGACCGGGAGGTCTCCTTCCGTTTCCAGTTACACGAGGTTGCTTCATGACTTTCAGAACACCACAGTGGTCACCTCGTTGAAGAAGGTAACCTCCACAGGGGAGGCTGTCTCACTCTCTGCTGGCTGCACAGAACCCGGGCGACTCCCTTCTGAACAGATTTGTGGAATCTGGGTCACATGGGACAGTGGACCCCACTTTGGCTTCAGGGCTCGAGCACAAGAAATGTAAGTGAGAATGTGAAGGCCATCGATCCTTGTGGGTTTTTCCATCTTCATCCCATGTCAGGGACCAAGTGGGATCCCCAGTGAGATCGTGAGGCATGTGCAGTTTGTTTTTACCCAAACTGCCACCAACTTCTCTGATGTTTTCCTAAGATCTATTTCTTTATAATTTTTAAAAAAAATGTTTATTCAGTTTTTTTAGGGATAGAGAGAAAGACAGAGTGTGAGTGAGAGAGGGGCAGAGAGAGAGGGAGACACAGAATCCAGGCTCCCAGGTGTCAGCACAGAGCCCAATGCTGGGCTCGAATGCATGAACTGTGAGATCACGACCCTAGCCGAAGTGGGACACTTGACTGAGCCACTCAGATGCCTCTCAAGATCTATTTCTTTTAAGTTTTTTCATGGCACCAATGAATAATAAATTTTTAGTGGATCATTTGAAACGTATACATACCCTAGGAGGACTTGGGTGGCTCAGTCAGTTAAGCATCTGACTCTTGATTTCAGCTCAGGTCAGGATCTCAGGGTCATGAGATCAAGCCCCATGTTGGGCTCCGTGGTGGGCATGGAGCCTGCTTAAGAGAATCTCTCTCTCTCTCTCTCTACTGCACTCTCTCTCTCTCAAATAAGTAAAAAAAATTAATTCACTAATTAAAAGTATACACACCCTAAATGAGAAATTGATGACCAAGAAAGACATTTCAGAGTCATCCTGTATCTCTCACCAAACAACTGAGCTTTCCAAATTAGAAAGTCAGAGAGGTTTGCTTGTCTCGGGCACTGACCACTCTTCATTAACGACTTGCATCTGGTTCTTCCTCTCCATCCTTATGTCTGCCTTCATTCTGGACACATCCACCCCTGTGACCTCCTTGACCCAATGACCTTATTCTCCGCTGGGCCACGGCTTCCCGTTCTCACGGTGCAGAATGTGAAGTCTGAACCATGTTATCTTTTGAAACTGTTCCACCTCTAAAATCATGAATCAGACATCCTCCTTGCTGGTCACAAACTTGTCACTGCAACTTCTTGTGCAAAGATTCCCACCACAAGTGTCCTTCTGCCCGTGGGTGACTTGCACACCTCCCACTTTCTCTCTCTTCCTGGGCCTCTCCTCTATTCACGTTCCTAATGTTCAAGTTGGATTCTGGGGCCCATGACACAACCGCTTTCTGGTACATCCCTCTGCCCTCCTTTGTCTGCAGATGCCTAGTGAATTCAATTCACTTTTTTTTAAGTTTATTTTTTTGAGAAAGAGAGAGACAGCAAGCAGAGGAGGGGCAGAAGGAGAGGGAGAGAGTGACTCCCAAGCAGGCTCCACACTACCATTACAGAGCCTGATGCGGGGCTCAAACTCATGAACTGTGAGATCATGACCTGAGCTGAGATGGAGAGCTAGACACTTAACCAACTCAGCCACCCAGGAGCCCCTAGCGAATTCCATTTTTTTTTTAATGTTTTACTTATTTTTAAGAGACACAGAGAGAGAGACACACACACACATAGAATCCGAAGCAGGCTCCAGGCTCTGAGGTGTCAGCACAGAGCCCAATGTGGGGCTCGAACCCATGAACTGTGAGATCATGACCTGAGCCAAAGTCGGACGCTGAACCGACTGAGCCATCCAGGGGCCCCCGTGGTGAATTCAGCTCTGAATGAACTCAACCATACTCAGTCTCCAACCTTGCACCAGGCTGCGGAGTGCCACTGTTGGGACTTTCCCCAGTGGGGCAGTATGCCCCATCTCTCCCTAATTGACTTTGCTTCATATTTCATAAAGACATAGAACAACCGGACAAGACCTTTCTCGACTTCATGCCATCAAATCAACACTGCCACCTGCATCTGCCCCAATGTTCCCCTCCTCTCCATAAAACTAAGTGGCTGTTTCTCCTTAAAATAGACTTATTTTCCATCTGCCCGGGACTGAAGGTACTGAGCAGTGGTTTATGGTTGCAGAGACGTGGAGCTTATTGGCGACCTCGATGGGAGCCATATTGACGTGGAAGAAGAAGGAACCAGAAGGTGGAGAAAACAACAGAGCAGCTATAAGGCAGTTCATTTGAGAAATCTGATAATGAAGAGAGGCAGTCACTTAAGGGCTCTCTTCCAAACCTTAGGCTATCAGTGATTGCCCTCATCATTCCCCTGGTCCCCTCTACCCATTCCTTTCTGACCTCAAATATGCAAAGGCCTCTGCACCTTACCCTTGTAAAAACAGCGACACAAAGCAGAAACATAAACCACGCTTGTACCTTGCACACATCAGCTATTGGCCTATTATTTGCTTCCCTTCATAATTAAATTTCGACAATGGCTGTCTGTAATGATCTTGTTGCCTTTTCCACTTTCTGGTTCCTTCAAATCTCGCTTTAGTATGGCTTTTATTAGGGTCACCAGTGATTTCCAGATGAGTGAAACCCAAAATCACTTCTCTGTCTCCTGAGGTGTTTCCCTGAGGCAAGCCCTCAGGGTAGAATCTTGTAGGTTTGGGAAAGTCATTTCCAAAGATGATGTGATCAGCTTGGCAAATCGACTCCCCATTTACTGACTGTATAGTCTGTACGAAGCACTCGCTTGAGCAATGGGACTTCACAGAGACACACAGGACGTGGCCTATTATGCTGGGCCTACGGGCCGGCACCGTAAGGAAACAGTGGGGATGCACCGAGCTCCAAGCAGTAGGCAAGGGAAGCAGACATGGCTTTACCAGGGCAAGAGGAGGGCAGGAAGGGCAGTGTCTGAACTGGAGGGCCTGAATGACCGGGGGGCAGGGGGGCGCACGCCAGGCTGTGGAAGCAAGTGCAGAGCAAGGGGCTTTGTCGCTGCCATGATATTTAGGGAGCTTTCTGGCACCCAAGACACCAAAAGCTGTGGCGGAAGTGACGATGGAGGGAAGGGCAGACATGACCGGTGGGACGGCGATCTCTGACCAGGACCGCACAGGTGCTCACAGCAAGGACGCTGGCCTCTTGCCCTCTCTCCATCCCAGCGACATCAGGATCACTCTATTTAATCTAGGTATGGTCCTGGGTGGTAGCAGGTGCTGAATAGATGAGGAAGGATTGACCATTTTAGCTCACAAAACTTGTCACAGTACTGGTGTTGTTTTCATCTAAAGCGCTACTGCATCTGATGTGCTCAGAACACAGTTAGGCACAGTGTTTAGGAGACAGCGGGACATCATGGTTGAGCACCAACCTACAAGACTGGAGGCCCAGGGTTTATGTCCTGGCTTCACTATCCACCGTGATGTTAGCCAAGTTACTTAGCTTCTTCATACCATGTGTGCACTGGGAGCTCTGATCGTGCCTACTTCACAAGGTTACCATGAAGGTTAAGTGAGTTTATATGTGTAAAATACTTAACTCAATGCTTTGTCACAATTCACAAGAATTGTTTGTATTACCACGCATGGCAGGCATGATTAACAAATATTTTTAATCATTTAAATTGTGGTTAAATGGTTATTGACCATTATGATGAAATTTTCGAAGAGCTTGGACTCCTAAAGCCCCACCCCTGCCCTCACCACTGCATCTTTTTCCTGGCCTAACCATAACTTCTGCTGACTTGAGATTCACGTCAGCCGTCAAGCGTGGCTGTCAGCTGATGGAAGAGGCACGGGTAGTTGTTAGCAATCCACAGACCTAACCAAAGTCAAGACAGCCCTTCGTCCTTCTTGGAAGTATGAGTGGATAACTCATGTATAAACCAGCATGGAATTGCATTCCAGAAGGGCTAAAGAAAGAACCGCTTGAGGTGTGCACCCTGGAAGGTTCACATGACTTTCTCCCCTGACGGTCAGCATTCAGACTGATGGCTCAACGAGTCCAAAGAGCGTGTGTCTTTAAATTTTGCAAAACAGTATCAACCAGCAGTGTGGAACAACAGAAAGCAGTTGCAAAGCTTTCACTTTTAAAGCGTTTCCAAGCACCCTGCCCTTTTCCTAAAGGACTCTTTTCCCTTTTATGGATGAGCACCAGGCTCCAGGACAGTGTAAATAGAGTTTCCTGTTCCAGGGAAGTGCTGGCTCCTGCAGGAGCCCAGGGGTCCTTGGGGAAAAGTTGATAGGAACTCTGAGCTGTGTGTGACCCGAGGCCCAGGAGTCAGCTGAGCCAGCAGGGAGGGAAACACATTTCACAGCCCCTTTGTGCAGACGGAGGTCCCAGAAGCACTTCTGGGAAAGTAAGTCTGGTGCCATACACACAGTCCTTGTGAAGAATGTCAGGGAAACGGGCCGGGCTGCAGAAGGCCATTCTCAGATTAGACGCCCAAATCTTGGACCTGTCTGCTTTGAAGAACCAAGAGATGTCTGAAACTCCCACAGTCTGGGGATCCCATGTTTCCTATGCATGGAGATTTAAAAATCAGGAAAAGCCCAAGTTGATCTCGCACAACCTTAGTCCAACAGCAGGTATTTTTTGGGGTGCTTAGTGTTCACACACTACTTGCGTGCAGGTGAAAACCCACTCTCCTGTGCTTTTCATTGGTAATAGAAGCATTACTTGTATGTGGTTGAATGTATGGGCCGTCGATCTGATGACTGTGCTCTTTGACTTTTGTGTGCTTCACAGTCTCACCAGTGGTGGGGAGAATGTAAACCAAAAAAGTGGAACTTATCCTTTTAGATTCACTTGTAATGATATTATGACAATTATGAGCATTATTTGGAGGACAGCTACCATTTACTGGGTACTCGCTTTGTGCTAATCAATGAATTCAGCCAGTAGTCTCCATCGATAAAAAGAACTAAGAATGACCCGACCAATTGTGTTTGCTAATTTAATATATATATTAAATATAACGTATGCAAAGGTACACCTGTAAATCATAAATAAAAATGCAAATGAAAGTAGTGACATAAGTAAACAAATGGAGGTTCTTCTATTTTTGTTCTGCATGATGGTGGCTTGCCTGCTCATGGAGTATGGGCACCTCAGTTTGGAGAGAGCTCTACAGATATTGTACAAACTGTTATTGTTTCCATTTGAGAGATGAAGGACCTGAGGGTGAAGATCTGAAGAGGTGAAGCCCTTGTCCAAGGTTGCAGGGGTTTCACTGTGGGACAGGCTGCTGTGCCCTCTCGGTGACCTCATGACCTCACTCATTTCTGTAGCTGTACCTCCAGGAAGGTGTACAGTCATGTTAGTGGATTCATATTTCTGCTTCTGCGCCATCTGAGTAGTACTCAATGATTACTTAACTGAAGTACTTAACTGAATAGTATGTAACACGAGGTGTCCACCTGTGTTCTGCTCTTATCATGGAGGTCTTCACAGCGGACTGAGTCAAATTTGTGACATTATTCTTGGCTCAGACAAAAATTTCAGGATGAATTGAGATTTCTTCATCTGAAGCTTTCTTTATTAATCAAGAAATGAAGCCCAGATATTGGGCTTCTTATGGTTAAGAGTAAGCCTGGAACTGAAATTGGAATTAAGAAAAGGGTTCCATTTAGAGTAGCCTTAAAAAAGAATAAAATGTTGGGGCGCCTGGCTGGCTCAGTTGGTAGAGCATGTGACTCTTGATCTCGGGGTCTTGAGTTCAAGCTCCATGTGGGGGATAGAGTTTACCTCAAAGGAAATTTTTATGATTATAAAGGGGCGCCTGGGTGGCTCAGTTGGTTGAGCGCCTGACTTCGGCTCAGGTCATGATCTCACGGTTTGTGGGTTCGAGCCCCGCATCGGGCTCTATGCTAACAGCTCAGAGCCTGGAGCCTGTCTTTGGATTCTGTGTCTCCCTCTCTCTCTGAACCTCTCCTGCTCTAGCTGTCTCTCTCTCTCTCTCTCTCAGAAATAAATAAAACATTTAAAAAAATAAAAATAAAATAAAAGAGGATAAAATGTTTAGGAGTAATGAAAGCAATGCAAAACTTGTGTTTTGGAAACCATAAAACATTTTTCAGTGAAATCTGAAAGTTCTAAATCAATGAAAAATGACTGATGCTCATGGATTGGAAGATTTACTGTTGCTAAAATAGTAATACTACCCAAATTCCTCCACAGACTCAACTCAATCCTTATCAAGGACCAGCTGGCTTATTAGAAGACGTTTATAAACTTATCCTAAAATTTAATGGAAATTCAAGAGATTGAAAATAGCCAAAACAATTTTGGATAGGAAAAACAAAGTTGGAGGATTCACGCTTCCCAATTTTAAAACTTACTGTACAAATGAGGTGCCTGGGTGGCTCAGTCAGTTAAGCCTCCAACTTCGGCTCAGGTCATGATCTCACAGTTTGTGGGTTCAAGCTCCACATCGGACTCTGTGCTGACAACTGGAGCCTATAGCCTGCTTCAGATTCTGTGTCTCTTTGTCCCTCCTCTATTCATGCTCTGTCCTTTCTAAAACAAACAAACAAACAAACAAAAAACCTTACTGTGGACAATAGCAATCAAGATAGTGTAGTACTAACGTAAGGCTAGACATACACCAATGGAATTGAACTGAGACTCCAGAAATACACCCTCACGTTGATAGTCCGTTGATTTTTGACAAGTGCACCAGCTCTTGTGGGGAAGAAAGCTCAGTGGGGAAGGAAGATATTTTCAACAAGCTGTGCTGGGACTACTGGCTATCTACATGCCCAAGAATGAAACTGGACCCTTACCTCACACCTATAAAAAAAAATTAATGCCAGATTGATCGAAGACTTAATGTAAGAGCTAAAGCTATAAACACCTAGAAGAAAATAGGTGTACATCTTTATGACCTTGGATTATGCAGTAGTTCTTATATATGGCACCAAAAGCACAAGCAAAGAATATTAAAAAAAAAGATAAATTGGACCTCATCAAAATTCAGACTTCTGTACTTTGAAGGATACTATCAAGAGTGTAAAAAGGCAGCCCAAAGAATGGAAGAAAAATTTTTGCAAATCGCATATCTGATAAGGTACTTGATTGTACAATATTTAAAGAACTCTCACATTTCATGAATAAAAAGGCAGGTTAACAACATAAACCTCAAATAGCCCAATTTTAAAAATAGGCAAAGGATTTGAATAGATATTTCTCTAAAGGAAGGGACACAAATGGTCAATAAGCACATGAAGAGACGCTCAACATCACTAATCATCAGAGAAGTAAAAGTCAAAGCTACAAGATATCAAGTCATACTCATTAGGTTGGGTGTTATAGCAAACAGACAAGACCAAACAACATGTGTGTAAGGACGTGGAGAATTTGGAACCCTTGTGCGCCGTTGGTGGGAACGTACAAAGGTGTAGCTGCCGTGGAAAATGGCACAGTGATTCTTCAAACACATAAAGAATTTCAGTATGATCCAGCAATTCCACTCCTGGGTGTATTCCCGGAAGACTTGAGAATAGGGACTCAAACAGGTGTTTGTACACCAGCATTATTTGTAATAGTCAAATCATTTGCAATAATGCACACCAGCATTATTTGTAATAGCCAAAACGTGGAAGCTATCCAAGTGCTCATCGACTGATGAAAGGATGAACAAAATGTGGCATATTCATACAATGGAATATTATTCAGCCTTAAGAAGAAAATTCTGACAGATGTTTCAACATGGATGAACCGTGAAGATATCACACTAAGTGAAATAAGCCAGCCACACAGTATTATTGTATTATACACTTATACAAAGTGCCTACAGTACTTATAGAAAGTATCTATGGGGGCGCCTGGGTGGCTCAGTCAGGTAAGTGTCTGACTTCAGCTCAGGTCATGATCTCGTGGTTTGTGAGTTCAAGCCCATGTCAGGCTCTGTGCTGACAGCTCAGATCCTGGAACCTGCTTTGGATTCTGGGTCTCCCTCTCTCTCTGCCCTTCCCCCCTGAAGAAATAAACATTAATAATATTTAAAGAAATCACAAAGTACCTATGGTACTCAAATTCCTGAAGACATTAAGTAGAATTGTGGTTTCCAGGAGCAGGAAGAAAGGGAGGACAGGAAGTTATTTTTTAATGGATACAGAGTTTCAGTTCTGGAAGTTGAAAAAGTCCTGGAAATGGATATTGGTAATAGTCCTACGACACTTTAAATGTACTTAATGCCACAGGCTTTACACTGAAAAAATGGCTAAAACGGTCAATTTTATGTTATGTATATTATACCATAGTGAGAGTATAAAATAAGAAAAATAAAAAGGCAACCCAATTAAAATATGGGCAAAGAAGCTGAATAGAAACTCCTTTAAAGAAGATAACACAAATGACCAACAAGTATATACAAAGATGCTCAGTATCATTAGTCATTTGGGAAATGCAAATCAAAACCACAATGAGATAGCACTTCATAGCCAGTAGGGTGTTTCTAATCGAGAAGACAGATATTAAAATGTTGACAAAATTGTGGAGAGACTGAGACCCTCCTACACGAATGGTGAAAATGTACAATGATCCAGCTATTTTAGTAACAGTTGGGCAGTTGCTCAAATAGTGAAACACAGAGTTATCATATGATCCAGCAATTCCACTCCCAATTATATACCCATGAAAAAAATGTACACATATGTCCACCCAAACCTGTACATGACTGTTCACAGCGGCATTATAAAAGATAAGAAACATCCCAAATGGCCATCAACTGATGAACCAATAAATAAAATGTGGTACACAAACAATGGAATAGTATTCTACAATAAAAAGAAATAAAATACTGATAAATGTTAAAACACAGATGAACTTTTGAAAACATTATGGGAAGGGAAGGAAGTCACTTACGAAGGTCTACATATTATATGATTCCATTTACAGGAAATATCTGGAAGAAGCAAATCTATAGCGACAGATAATTGATTAGTGGTTGCTCAGGGTTAGGGGGATGGGAGTAAGAATGGATCGGTATGGGGTGCTTGGGTGGCTCAGTTGGTTGAACGTCTGACTCTTGATTTTGGCTTAGGTCATGATCCCAGGGTCATGGGATTGAGCCCCAGTTGAGGTGTGGAGCCTGCTTAAAATTCTCCCTCTGCCCCTCCCCCCCACGCCCATATGCACACATACTCTCTCTCAAAAAACAAACAACAAAAAACCCAAACAGACAAAAAACAAACCAGAAAGCAATAACTCACTCATTTAAAGTGTACAATTCAATTGTTGTGGATATAGTCACAGCGTTGTGTTTATCACAATCCATTTTTGAACATTTTCATTACCCCCAAAGAAGCTCCTATGTTTGTGAAAATGTATTTCCCAGACACAAGAAAACCCGTGTTATTATTTCTGTTGCCTATAATAGATTTGTTCGTTTTCAATGGACTCACAGCTAGTTTGAAAAGTTCTCAGTGTTAATTTTTACTATGGTCACTATGGGTAGCTACAACCCACAGAAACAAAAACTTCTGGTGGTTCTCAATAACTCTAGAGCATAAAGAGTGCTGAAGGCCAACGGGCTTGGAAAATGCTGGTTTATGTCCCCATCATCTCGACTTCCTTAAATCACCCACATCTCTCAGCTTCCCCACCATGTGTTCTTCTGCTATGGCTTTTCTGAAGCTCTTCTTGATAAAATTACCCACAAATTCTGCCTTTCAGTGTTCGTTTCCTATCTTGTTTGACCACCCTTAAGCCTCTGACATTGCTGTCCTCTCCTCCTGAAAAATCTTTCTCCCTCAGATGTTGGAGATGCCACCCCTTTCATTACCTTCTACCTTTCTGCCTTTCCATTCCCCTCTGCTTTCTTACGAATTGGCGACACTCCTCATGTAGGTTATTTCTTTCACCGCTCTATGTAGTTCCCCGGGGTGGGGGTGGGGGTGGGGGTGTCTCATTAAATCTTTGGCTTCAGTTGCTGCCGATGTGTCAGCGATTTCCGAGCCCGCATGCTTTCCTGAGCTTGATGGTCCTGTTTCCATAAGAGCGTTAATGTTGCACAAGCATCTCAGAGAGAGCATATCCAGCTGAAACTCAGGGACTTCCTTTCCCCAAACTCAGTCTTTGGTTTGGGTGAGTAATATTCGTATCCATTTATTTGAAACAAATTTTAAAATCTGCAAAACAATGATTAACAAATTGCAAAGGTATCTGAGTCCTTCTCTTCCTCCACCGCCCCGCCCCTATGGGCCGTCCATACATCCACAAATGCAATTCTAGCTCCCAAACTGCTCTCCTATCTGTTCTTTGCTTTCCTTTCCCTTATCCGTGTCTGCACTGTCTCTTTCCTGAACTACTGCAACTGTCCCCTTGCTCTGCTGGCTTCATTCTTCAGAGCTATCTTTCCAATTGGCACGTGTCCATTGTGACTTCGGCGTTTTAGAACATCTTCCACATTTTCTCCTCCTCTACAGGATAATTTGATGCTTCTTAACCCGGCCATGGCACATGAAGTCCATCTTTATTTGGCCCTACTCAGCTTTTTAGCTCTGTTTCTTGTTACCCCCAACGTCTCCCCTACTTCTCAGCCACGCGTCGTGGTGCACCTGTGCCTTTACTTGGCGGTTCGCTCTATCTAGGGCGTCCATACTCTCTCCATCAGTAGAATTCACCCTGTGTATCTTCTTCTTTTTTGTTTTTTCCAGGTCGCTTCTTATAGGTCACACCCTCTCTGGGATCTTCCCTCTAGGTCAGCGCAAGGCACATTTTCTTGCTTTATCTCGCAAGCTCAGAAAACCATTTGAATCAGCCCTTATCGCGTCTGGCTGTGTTGTGGGTATTTGTTTACATGTCTGTTTCCCCACTAGACTGTGAGTGTGGGGCTGAGCCTCCTCCCCGCTGAGCAGCTGTCCGGGCTCACCCGCAGGGGTGCAGTTGGTTGGGTTGGGGGGGGGCATCAAAACAGTGTTCCCGTGTTTCCTCACTGAACCAACAGCAGAGAAATTCATTCCTCTTCATTCTTCAGTCATGATGGGAATGTGGACTTGCCTCGTCATGGAGAAAAAGAAGCACAAAAATGGGTAAATCTGGTGATGCAGGTGAAATGGAGTTTCCTTCTCACTGAGGGATCTAGGATTGTTCTTGCCCCTTTGTTTGCTTCCTCTCCTAGATTAGCGGTGTGGACAAGGATTCTGAGAGGGAAAGATGTTGGGATGAAAGAACTCATGGGGCAAGAAAAGGGAAACCAAGCAATGGTGCGCCTGGGTGGCTCAGTCGGTTCAGTGGCTGACTTCGGCTCAGTTTGGGCTCCTTTCGGACGGCACAGAGCCCACTTCAGATCCTCTCTCCACCCCTCCCCTGCTCATTCTCTCTCTGTCTCTTTCTTTCAAAATAAATAAATAAACTTAAAAAAAAAACAGGTAAGGTACTTGGAGGAAACAGTACTGCCAGGGCCACAAGGGAGATAGAAGAATAAAAAGGGAAAGCATTGTGGGAAAGAATGTACAGAAACGGGACCAAAGAATAGTCTACTCGCTGCCAATATGGAGCTACGGGGAGAAAGAAATACAGGAATGAGAGGAAACCAGGACAGGATGCGGCTTCGCAATTCTTTTTCAGGCCCACACTCACGCCGCCTCCTTTACATTGTCTCTCAAGTGTGTGTCCACCCTGACTCCAGGTCCATGCAGCTCTCCTCTGAAAGGCACTTCTGGGTCAAAAGGCCAGAGCCCCCACATCACAATAGGAAACTGCCTTTACTGGATATATGCGCCTTCCTAGGAACAAAATCTGCTGACACCTGAATCGTTTGATGACATAGTTTCAATAATTCAGAGTTTGACTTAAGATATTGATGAGATGCTTTCGAGGACCCCAAATGTTATATTCAGTTTCTTCCATCTGATATATTTATATAGGATTTAATAAAATCCTATGCCAAATATTCACGTTGGTGTCAAAAGTCAGAAAAATCTCTTGTTAAAAAAACATAAGAGATCAAGGCTACTGTTGGTCATTGCTTTGGTTAAAGAGCGATGGAGCTTTAATTTAATCATAATTTTAAAATTGTAGCATAACGTAAGGGCTGAGCTTATAAATCCCTCATGTTTTTAAATGAAAGCTTTCTCCAGAACTGGAAGTTGTAGCTGTTTCATAATAAGCTACTTAGTGAATGAAATAGATCCCAAAGTTAAGAAAAGTGTTATGTGATGTTTTAAAAGTAAGATATACCTTCTTATTGAACCCACTAGTAATACATGCTTGGTTTTGAAAGACATCACACTGAATCATTTTGAAGTGAGCAAAAAATAGGGACGTCTGGTGGCCCAGTTGGTTAAGCGACCAACTCTTGGTTTCGGTTCAGGTCATGATCTCATGGTTCGTGGGTTCGAGGCCTGAGTCCAGCTCCGTGCTAACAGTACAGAACCTGCCTGAGATTCCCTCTCTCTCTCCTCTCCCCCCACTCCCCCCAGCCTGTCTCTCTCTGCCCCTCCCCTGCTCATGCTCTCTCTCTCAAAATAAATAAATAAACTTTGTCATCAGAAAATACAAGAAACTAAATGTTTTGCCAAGACATACTCATTTTCAAAGTACTCTCCCGTCAAATGTGCAGGCCTATAGAGGGATCTGCATGTATATACCCTTAGTCAGAACTATTCGTCTCCTATTTCTATTTTTAGTTTTCCAATGCCCAACTATGAACTAAGCATTTAGAAACAAGTAATTTCATGGGTTCTATCACTCCAGTAATGGTTTTCTTTTTTTAATTAAATTAATTTTGAGAAAGTGCACAGGAGGGGCAGAGAGAGAGCGAGAGAGAAAATCCCAAGGAGGCCCTGCACTGTCAGAGCCTGATGCAGGGCTCAAACTCACAAACCGTGAGGTCATGACCTGAGCTGAAATCAAGAGTCTGATGCTTAACTGACTGAGCCACCCAGGTGCCTCTGTATTGCTCCAATAAGGTCTGGTCAGTTCTGGCTAATGATTGTCCATTAGAGGGAGATGAATTTGTGGGCAGTAAATAGGACATTTCTGTCAGATTTTGTGTTGAGGTTAATAGTCTTCCTTAACCACTACCTGCCTTCTTCAAACCCCTCAACCCTTGTACCATGGGACTAGCGAGTGTGTGAGCCGGAAGGGAGTGGGGAAATGTGGGCCAGCTCTTTACCTGATGCACCAGGAAATCGCAGGCCGGAAGGGGCAGCTACTTGCCTGCAACCATTCAGCTGGTCTGGGGAGGAGCCAAGCGTGGAGCCCGGGTCCCTAACTGAAGCACACTCTCTGTCACCTGCTTCTCTGCTTATCGGAAAGATCGTACCTTTGGTATTTCCCAAAGTCCTGGATGTTTTTTCAGATCCATGAGCCGATTCAGTGTTAGGACTGGCCATTCAACCATCTTCTGTGTATGCTGACAAGTGGTGAAAGAAGGAAGCAGGTTGGTGCCCAGAGAATAGACACTACAGCACAGAAGCAACTTAGCTTAGCAGTCAAGGGCAAAGGCTGGCCTCGCACTGCCTGGTTCCTCCACCAGCTGTTCCAGATGCTAACTGCTGTGTGACCCAGGGCCAGTTTCTCGGTTTCTGGGGGGCTGAAGGAACTAAAGCCCTTACAACCATGCCTGGACCACAGTGAGTGCTGCAGGTGCTAGCTGTTCTGCAAAGTGCTAATGGAACCCCTTTTATTTAGAAGCCCCCCAAAATTTGGTGACACCTAAAGATGTCTTGTGTAATCGGTCATCTGTAAAGACATGTGGGCTTCTACTAATCTTCGCACAAGGAAGATCCATCTAGGTCACTCATGGCTGCTAACTTGCATTTTCCATTGTGACCCTGACCTATCCACTTAGGAACAAAATCAGTGATATTTTTAGGGCTGTAAATGAGCCAGCTCATCTCCCTCACAGTCTCTCTCAAATGTAAGACACCCCGGTTCTCTGAAAAGCTAGAGGTGCTAATTACCTCATTCCAACCTGCATTCCACACACCCATTCATTGAACTTGAGAAGGAGATTCTAATCTTCAAATCAGTTTGAGCCAGAAGGACCCCAAGGTCAAGAAGAAAGATGACCCGAATCACCCAAAGATCTTCCCTTTCTCTCCATCCCCACAACAACATCTCAGGTTTATTAGACAGTTGGTCTGTTGATGTTATTCATTTGAAACAAAACCCTGGGTGTGTGCCTTTCAGAGAACCACGAAGATCAACAAAGCTATACATAGATCAGAGTAATTTGCTTAACAGCCAAGAGCTCCCCAAAGACAACCCTTACACGGATCTCACAGAAGAAAGGAAGCCCTGTGCTTCCTTATTTTTCCAGCACCCTTGGCCCGTGAGTCAATACACATCCCCTCCATAGAGTTGACTGTTCAAATAAATATTGACAACCCATACTGATGATTACAAGAACTTCGACTTGTATCATTACAATGATTTCCTTGTAGTATCAGTATTACGTGTGTTTATTATTTAGTCTTCATTTTAAGCATATTTAAGGGGCACCTGGCAGGCCCAGTCAGTGGAGCACGGGACTCTTACTCTTAAGTTTGTGAGTTCGAGTCCCGTGATGGATGGACACATTACGTAAAAATAAATCGTAAAAAAAAAAAAAAAAAAGAGGGGCGCCTGGGTGGGTCAGTTGGTTAAGCGTCCGACTTCGGCTCAGGTCATGATCTCATGGTTCGTGAGTTTGAGCCCCGCACTGGGCTTTGTGCTGACGGCTCAGAGCCTGGAGCCTGCTTCAGATTCTGTGTTTCCTTCTCTCTCTGCCCCTCCCCTGCTTGTACTTGGTCTCTTTCTCTCTCTCAAAAATAAATAAATATTAAAAAAAAAAGAAAGAAAGAAATGGGTCTATTTGAGAGTAATGCATATTTAAATGAACAGTGAATTAGCAAAAGCAAAACATCATTTATGCATAGTCTGAAAATTCTACATGCAACTGGGGCATGGTCAGTTTGAACTTAAAAACAGACAGATTAGTAGGCATTCATGCAACGCTAATGGCTTTCTCATACTTCCTTGATGATGTTATAATCACCTATGGAAATACAGAGAGCCATTTCCCATCCGCCCGACACAAACATGTCGCCTCCTGTTTTGTGTTTCCTCACGGTGACAGGCAGCCCTTCTCCAGTGTTTCCGGACAGTTTTCAGTCCTGAAGTAAAAGTTGTTTTTTTATTTCTCCTTAGGTCGTGTGAAGGAGTGCCTCATAAATCCCCACCTGGCACCTTTTTTGGAGAATTGAAAACAGCAAAGGTTAACTGGAGCTTTGGGCTTAAGTCAGGGGCTTAGTCTGCTTTGTTTTTTTATGACCCCCCCCCCCGATGGTCCTTCCATTGTGCTTCCCATAGTGGCCTGGCCCCTCTCTTCTCTACTGCTAAGCAGGGGCCAGCTTTCAGATTTACTCTGGTATCTTTTCCCTACTCTTTATGTGAACCCTGAAAGGAGAAAGTAGGGCTCAGCAGTGGCTCACCTTTGGTCACGGGAGCCCCCTTATCCAGGGATGCTCAGGGGTCTGTTCCTTGCGGGGAGGCGGCAGAGCCATGGCAGGCTGCTTGTGCAAAACTGATGAGAACGTGGCATTCGCGAAGCCAGCATCCTCAGAGATCACTGCCAGAGCTACGTTCCTCACCACGGTCACTCCACGGGCTGCCAGCCACAGTCCCAGTAGCCACCCTGTCCCCAGCCCCGTGTGAGAGAGACCAGCAGCTGGGTCGACTTGGCATCTTATAAAGACCAGCTGACTAGGGAAAACACAGATTTCCAGACAACACGATGGCTTCACCAGAAGTTAATTTATTCTCAGTCTCATCATCTCCTGAAGCATTTTGCCTCTGACTGAGTTTCAGGGTTTCATCACCAGGAAAGACTTCTCTGTTCTCGGGGTAACTCCAGGGCTAGGGCAGGGTCGCCTGTGAATGCCCATCCCCTGGCTCGGTTGTTCCTTACCATTTGTGGACTCAGCCTTTGTTCCTTGTGACTCACAAGGTCCCTGAGAGCCAGAAGTAGGTCTTCTTTACCATTCCATCTCCTTGCCTAGCGAGGCTCATCCTGAATGAATGTGCAGCAACAGCTACACAATGTAGGTGCCTCCCTGGAAAACCATAAGAGACTTATAACTACAGAGAAAACACTGGGGGTTGCTGGAGGGGAGGTGGGTGGCAGATGGGCTAATGGATGATGGGCATTAAGGAGGGCACTTGTTAAGTGATATAAGTCAGGCAAAGAAAAACAGATACCATATGTTTTCACTCATATGTGGAACAGGAGAAACCTAACAGAGGACCATGGGAGAGGGGAAGGGGAAAAAATAGTTAAGGAGAGGGAGGGAAGCAAACCATAAGAGACGCTTAAATACTGAGAACAAACTGAGGGTTGATAGGGGTGGGGAGAGGGGAAAGAGGGTGATAGACATGGAGGAGGGCACTTGTTGGGATGAGCACTGGGTGTTATATGGAAACCAACTTGACAATAAACTATATTAAAAAAAATTAATTTTAACAGGGCGCCTTGGTGGTTCAGTCAGTTAAGCATCTGACTTTGGCTCAGGTCATGATCTTGCAGTCCATGAGTTCCAGCCCCGTGTCAGGTCTGTGCTGACAGCTCAGAGCCTGGAGCCTGCTTTGGATTGTGCCTCCTTTTCTCTCTGCCCTTCCTCCATTCACACTCTGTCTCCCTTCCTCAAAAATAAACATTTAGGGGCGCCTGGGTGGCTTAGTCGGTTAAGTGTCCGACTTTCGCTTAGGTCATGATCTCACGGTTCGTGGGTTCGAGCCCCGCGTCGGGCTCTGTGCTGACTGCCAGCTCAGAGCCCAGAGCCTGTTTCAGAGTCTGTGACTCCCTCTCTCTCTGACCCTCCCCTGCTCACACTGTCTCTCTCTCTCTCCTAGAAAAATAAAAATAAAAAAATAAACATTTAAAAAAATTAAAAAAGGAGGGCACTTGTGATGAGCCCTGGGTAATACATGTAAGGATGAATCAGGGAATTCTACTTCTGAAACCAAGACTATACTGTATGTTAACTAACTTGAATTCAAGAAAACCCAAAACCAAAAAACCCCCAAGCTTCAGACTAGGGACTCTAGGTATCTCCGTATCCATGGCCCTTGGATGTCATGCAGACGCAGTGACATCACTGAATTCACTCTCCCCTCCCCCAGGGCTGCTTCTGCTCCTGGGCCCCTAGTCTGTGGTCACTATTTGTTTAGTTGCCCAAGCCTTGCAACTGGGGTCTCAGTAACTCCCCACGAGATGCCCACCCCACAGCTGCCACCTTTAATCACGTACCCAAGTTCTGCCACCTTACTGTTCACATTTATCAAGTATTCTTTATTTGTACAGATGGGGTCTTAATTTCAACAACCTGAATTAATACAGCTGTTCCCGAGTCGAGGCCTTGTCTTCAGTGCCGCTGCCCTCCATCACTAGGGATGGAGTGTCCACTAGGGATCAACTGTCACAAACGGTTCAGGAGCCCCACTGCCTGCTGGAAGGAACCAAGCAGCGTTACATGGTTTCAGAGGCCACTGCTCTGTCACCCTGTCACCCATTCCTCCTAGCTCTGCTCCCTGTGCCTGCCTTACATTGGGAACCCTCCCCCCGACACCCCCCTCACCAACATTCTCCCTCCTTTTGCTTTGGTGCCTCTCTACCTCCTCTCATTAAGCCAGCTCCAGGGCTGAGACAGAAGGGAATGTGGCCCCTCTGGCACAGTGACTGATTCGGGCTTGGCTGTTTGTCTCCAACAGCCCAGTGAACAACCAATCTTTGGACTGACCAGTAGGTAAAGACCTACTGGTTAATAAGAGCACCTTCTGCCGGGTTTGTATCACATGGAATCTGAACCTGGAGCCACTGACGTGTTGGGGCGCTTGGATTCACACTTGCTCAAGCCACTTGCCCCGTCTTCTCAGTTACACAGGCTCCCTTTTTCTTTAAATCCATCTGAGTTCATGTTTCTTTTTAACCAGAGACTTGACTATCGCAGGTGGCCACCTAAGACCCTTGGTGATGGGCTTTGCTCTGTCTTCTTACTTCCAGACTTGCATAAGGTACCTCCTTTTCTGGAATTTTCCTTCCTTCAATAATTCATTCTCCAATAATCAGCTGCTAAGACTTTACTCTCCTGAGAGGCTTCTGCTGACTCCCTCTGGCTCCCTGATCATAACCTTCACGCAGCACTTACCATGCTATGGCCCAATTGCCTGTATACTTTTTGGAGACTGCCTCTAGAATTCAAGCTCTCTAGGCTGGGATCATGTCTGTTCATTGTTGTTCTCTAGAATCATACACACTCACTAACATGGATGAAAAACCAAAGCCTCAAAGGGAAATAAAAGAGAAATTATTATCTTGGTTTCATTTAAAATGTGATCATGTATATTAGAAAGAACATTTCCTTTGGTTAAATCATAGAGAATGATCTGGTCAAGGCCAAGATTGGAAGTAAGGAGACCAGTTGCAGTCTTTGGGTAAGAAGGAAATGGCATGATGATTCACGACAGTATGAGTGGAGATGGAGAAGAAGTGATAGATGCAAGATATTTGAAAGATATAAAGTTTGAGGGAATGTGGGGTAAAGAGAAGAATGAAGTCCATGTGAGTCAAGGTTTCTTGTGACATGAAGACCTACAAGGAAGAAGAGTTTTGGAATTAAGAAAGTTAGTTTTCTTTGTTTTTTTGAATTTTTAAAAAACTGAGATATAATTTATATACCATAATATTCATCCTTTAAAAATATACAGTTCAGGGGCACCTGGGTGGCTCAGTTGGTTAAGCATCTGACTTCAGCTCAGGTCATGATCTCACAGTTTGTGAGTTTGAGCCTCAAGCTGGGCTCTGTACTGACCTCTCGAAGCCTGGAGCCTGCTTCAGATTCTGTGTCTTGCTCTCTCTCTGCCCCTCACCTGCTCAAACTCTCTCTCTCTCTCTCTCTCAAAAATAAACATTAAAAATTTAAAAAAAAATTAAAAATAAAATATGTACAGTTCAGTGGCTTTTAGCATATTCATCACCATTATCTAATTCCAGAACATTTCACTATTTCTCAAAAAAAAAAAAAAAGCCCAGAACCAAAACAACAAAAAACCCGATCCCATTAGCAGTCACTTTCTGTTGCCCCATTGCCCCAGCCTCTGGCAATGATTAACCTACTTTTATAGATTTGCTTATTTTTTATATTTCACATAAACAGGTTCATTTAATATATGGTCTTTGCGTCTGACTTCTTTCATTTAGCATGTTTGCAAGGTTCATCCACCTTGTGGTATTTTCAATACTTCATGCCTTTTAATGGCTAAATGATATTCCATAGTGTGGATATATCAGTTTGTTTAATCAGACATTAATTGACGGACACTGTATTGTTTCCATTTTTAGTTAGCGTAAATAGTGCTACTATGAACAATGGTATACAATTTTTCAAAAATTTTTAATGTTTATTTATTTTTGAGCAAGTGAGAGAGTGAGAGAGAGAGAGAGAAGAGAGAGAGAAGAGAGGAGAGAGAGAGAGAGACAGAGAGAGAGAGAGAGAGAGAGAGAGAGAACAAGCAGGTAGGGGGCAGAGAAAGAGGGAAACACAGAATCTGAATGAATCTACAGGCTCTGAGCTATCAGCATAATGCCCGATGTGGGCCTCGAACCCACGAACCATGAGATTGTGACCTGCACCAAAGTCAGATGCGTAATCAACTGAGCCACCCAAGCATACAGTTTTTTTTTATGTAGACACATATTTTCAATTTTCTTGGGTATAAATCTATGAGTGGAATTGCTGGGTTATAAACAGTAACTCTGTGTAATTTTTTTTTAAGAAAAAGCTTTTTAAAGTTTATTTATTTATTTATTGTGAGAGGGAGAGTGGAAGAGAGAATGAGCAGGGGAGGGACAGAGAGCACCCCAAGCAGGTTCCACACTGCCAGCACAGAGTCCAATATGGGGTTCAAACTCACAAACCCTGAGATCATGACCGAGGCCAAAATCAAAAGTCAGACACTTAACTGACTGAGCTACCCAAGCGCCCCATCCTGCCAGGAACTGGCAGGCTATTTTCCAAAGTAGTTGTTGTAAAATGAAGGCTCCAATTTCTCCACATCCTCATCAACACTTATTATTGTCTTTCATTTTGATTATAGCCATCCTAGTAGTTGAGAACTGGTATCTGATTGTGGTTTTGATTTGTATCATCCTTATGACCAATGATATTCAGCTTATTTTCATGTGCTTTTTTTTTTTTTTTGGCATTTGTATATCCTCTTTGGAGAAATGTATTTGGCTCATATGCCCATTTTATTATTTTTTTGTAGATGGAGGACAAAATTTTATTCTAAAAACGGATTTCAGTAACAATAGAATAATAAAAGAGAGGAAAAGTCAACAAAAATTTGCTTTAAATTTTTTTTCACAAAATATATAGGATTGTTGCTGTAATACACTGCCAACTCTCATGTGTCAGTATTTGAATGATTCACTTTATTAATTATCCAAGGAAATTTTAAGATCATAGATTGGTTACTGCCTAATATTTAGAAATACACGTGGATTGCTTTGAACATGAAGTAAATACATTCTCAAGGAATACGAACAAATTTAAACCTTCACATGCCTATTTTAAATGGGGTTGTCTTTTTGTTAATGAGATGTAAGAGGTCTTTCTATATTCTGGATTCTAGATCCTTATCAGATATATGATTTGCAAATATTTCCTCCATTCTGTGGGGTTGCCTTTTTACTTTCTTTATAGTGTCCTTTTAAGCACGGAGATTTTAAATTTTGATGGAAACCAATTTATCTATTTTTCTTTTGTTGCCCGTGCTGTTGCTGCCACGCCTGACAAACCATCATCCACTCCAAGGTCATGGAGACGTAAGCCTCTGTTTTGTCTATGAGTTTTGTAGATTTAGCTCTTACCCTTAGATTTTTGATCCATTTTGAGTTAATTTTTATATATGATGTAAAGAAGAGGTTCTTTGGCAGGTAGATATTCACTACTATTCAAGGAAAAAATGATTTTTCCCCCCATTGAATTGTCTTGGCACCTTGTCCAAAATCAATCAACCATAAATATATGGGTTTGTTTCTGGCCTTTCAAGTTTACCCATTTGTCTATCCTCATGTCAGTACACAATCTTATTGACTGTAGCTTTTTAGAAAGTTTTGAAATTGGGAAGCGTTGAATCTTCTAACTTTCTTTATCTTTTTGTTAAATGTTTGTTTATTTTGAGAGAGAGAGAGAGACAGAGAGAGGACAAGCAGGGGAGGGGCAGAGAGAGAGGGAGGCACAGAATCCGAAGCAGCTCCAGGCTCAGAGCCAGCTGTCAGCACAGAGCCCAATGCAGGACATGAACTCACAAACTGTGAGATCATGACCTGAGCCGAAGGAGGATGCTTAACCAACTGAGCCACCCAGGTGCCCCACTTTCCTTACCTTTGTTAAGTGGCTTTGGCTGTCTGGATCCTCCAAATATCCATTCGAATTTTAAGATTAGCTTGTAAATCTACGCAAATAAATAAGTTGGGATTTTCAAATAAATTGTGTTGAATTTGTAGATCAATTTGGATACTATCGGTATCTTCGTAACATTTCACCTTTCAGCCACGAACATGGGATATCTTTCTATTTATTTAATTAATTTCTTTCAGTAATGTTTTGTAGTTTTCAGTGTACTTGCACTTCTTTTGCGAAGTTTATTCCTAAGTCTCTTGTTATCATTGATGACACAGAAAATGGAATAGTTTTCTTAATTTCCCTTCAGGATTATTCATCCCCATTGCATAGAAATACAAGTGAAGTTTTAAAAATTGACCTTGGATCTTGGAATCCTGCTGAACTCATTTATTAGCTCTAGTACTTCTGTGTGTGTGCCTTGGTTCCATTTTTGGAAAATTAACATGTAGGTGTCTAGTATACTGTTGAACACAGTGGTCCAGGGCTCCGGACAGAATCTGGATGGGTTGGGAATTCTCAGCTCTCATGGGAGTAGATGAGAGCAGAGAGGTTGTGTTTCAGGGAAGAGGAGAAGACTGAGAGATCCTCAGGAAACACCACCAGGCAGAGAAAAAGGACTCTGAAGGTCACTGCAATAACTCTATGTTCATCTAACAATTAAGGGTGAAAATTTATGGGTTTCCACCCCCACTCCGAAGTCTTCTGATACATTTTTCCTGATTCCAATGAACTCAGGTGAAGAGCCCTTATAATAACTTTTATCTCAACATTTTTTTCAAATAATATATAAAAATATTGCTAAACATTTTGAAAACTGACTACTTTATAATATCATTCATTATTGGTGGTTACTATGACCATTTTAGGCCAAACTTGGGGATTGAGGTCATGTAACCATTTATCTTTTAAAATATCTTTAACAAGATTTTTATTTAAGGGAATGGAAAGCTAAAAATGCCACTCTGGAATTGTTTTGGAGGCCAAATTAAAATAACAAAATAATTAACCTAATTAATGGCAGAAGTAGAAGACTTTGGACTTTTCTACTCTTTTTCTTTTTAAGTAGGTTCCATGCCCAATGTAGGGCTCGAACTCATGACCCTGAGATCAAGAGTCGCATGCTCTACCAATCGAGCCAGCCAGACGCCCCGGAATTTGGAACTTTCTATCTCCATTTCCTCTTGACTGTTTTTTTTCATACTTGACATTCCTTTTACCCCCACAGAGCAGGCTCACATCTGCTGTGTGTTTTGCTGTTATTGATACGGACGCTCCAAAGTCAACAGATGTTTTCTGTTGTCAGAAGTTTTTCATGTTTCCTTTGGGTGCATTCCAATGCTGGATAAAGATATGTGTGGCTGAAATGGCTTATCTCTTTCATAGGACCAACTGGCTAGAAGATCCCTGAGCCATGTTGCCAGGGAACTCTCCATCAGTCTGTCCATATGATTCATCAAACTTCCAGGACCGAGTTCCAGAGAGTGTGTGTTGTATGATGCACCATGTGGCAGTATCTACATGGAAACACACTGATTCAACACATTGGTCTCTAGCCGTATCTAGGAATTGTTTTTGAAAGGAAATAGACACAGAACTTGGTAGCCTTTCTTTGATTTCTTACTAAATTTTTGGTGAGGAGTTCCAAGAAGAATTTGAAGTTTGATTATATATTGCTAAGCAGAAGCACATAGTTCAAAGTATTCAGATAGGTCACATTAGAAAGATGCGTTGGAGGTCAACCAGTTTATTTATTTCTACCATGATCCAGTCATATTGAAAGCAAGTCCTAGATACGTCAGAAAAATAAAGAAATAATCAAAATACTGAATTATATGAAGACCTACAGGTTCCCCGAAATTGTTTCATGTGCTTAATTACATCTTTATTTAAAAACATGTTTGGAATTTCACTAAATGAAGCCCGAGTGCTCTAAATCCCTAATTTCAGTTGTAGATGATATTATTTTCCCTTTCAAAGTCATTAAAGAAGATCTTTCCAAAGTAGGAAAAGAGTACTAGTGTGTTGTTAAAAGTGAACTATGGTTTATACACGCAAAACTCATTTGAGGGATTGAAGTATTTTTTCTCATAGCCTAAGTGGCCCATCCCTTTTGCAGGCTCAGAACCCTAAATGCCCCTTTTTCACGTCAGGAATTATTTTACTGAATTGCTCAATAATAATCATATTGGTTTTCCTTTCATAAATAGAATTAAAGTCTGACATTCTTATAATAAATATCAAAGTTAAAATGTGTCTAAAGGCCTAATATCATCAACTTTGGCCAGGAATTCTACTGATGTAACAAGAAAACCTCAGGCCTTTCTGCTAGGGTGTATATGTTTTTTAAGTTTATTAATTATTTTTGAGAGAGGGAGAGGGAGAGCCAGTCACTGGGGAAGGGGCAGAAAGGAGGGGACAGAGGATCTGATGAGGGCTCCGTGCTGACAGGAGACAGCTCCATGTGGTGCTCAAACTCATGAACTGTGACATCATGACTTGAGCCTAAGTCAGATGCTTAACGAACTATGCCACCCAAGGGACCCCTCTCCCAGGATATCTGAGGCAACCTGAGGTAAATCCACACATGTGTGAATTATGGAGAGCAAAACTAGGCCAGATGGGAACTTAATACATTCATATTGTGTAAAAATTAAGTCAAAGGACGTTGATCAGGGCTAAGAGGGGACGTAATCTATAGAATAATTTGAAAAAAAAAAAAAGAATGTTGTTGAGTTTTTTAGGTTCTCCCTTACAAGAAAGTTCTAGCAGTTTGGACATGTTTCAGTACAAAATAGGCCATATTTCTAGATTTCTGATTCCTTTCGGGCTGTGATCAGCATCTTTGTATGGGACTGTCACTGTCTGGGCTGCCTGAGAACGAATCAACAGACATAACAGCCCCTGTGCTCAGTGTTCTTGGCGACCAGCCTCCTTCTCCACCCAGCCGGCTCCTCCAAAGCCACAGCACGTCCACCTCATGGCTCTGTAGATGTCCCTGTTCGAGCTTGGTTGCCCTCACTGGCACCCAACGTCATCATCTCCCTACAATGGAGTGGGCCAGCCCCTCTGAATGGAGGCCTTTCCCCAAGGGACATTAGTGCTGTGGCCTCCATCCATTGTCCCCTCTTCCCTTTCCCCCAGCCGTGGCACCAACCACAAAGGTGGCTTTAAATGGGAGTCCTGGGGCGCCTGGGTGGCTCAGTCGGTTAAGCGTTGGACTTCGGCTCAGGTCATGATCTCATGGTTCGTGGGTTTGAGCCCTGCGTCGGGGTCTGCGCTGACAGCTCGGAGCCTGGAGGCTGTTTCAGATTCTGTGTCTCCCTGTCTCTGACCCTCCCCTGCTCAAGCTGTCTCTCTCTCTCTCAAAAAATAAAAACAAAACATTAAAAAAAAAATAAACGGGAGTCCTGAGCCCTGTCATCCTTAGACTTGGTGACCTCTCTCAATCCCTTAAGTGCCCTGCCCTGCCACCACCCATGCCAAAGTCTGGCAGTCTATACCTCTTGAACCTTCAAATATTCCTCAGATTTACTTTGATTGTTCACAAGTGGCCCGTTTTAGCTCACCTCTTATCATCCAGCAGGCTGACTAGTGCAATTTCACTGGGGTAGGTCGGGGATTGCCTGATTGCTTATTTTAGAGAAAGTAGATCACACGATAGTAGAGAAATCTCTCCTTGTGGGGTGGAAGTTGAGATGCTCAGACTCTATAACCCCCCCTAACTAAGGGCTTCTTGGACGATGACTGAAGCCTTTACTGTGGAAAATAGTAAATAGCATCATGAGGCGGCAAATGGTTCTGAAGTATCAGACCCCTCCCTATACCAGGGATACTTTTCTACCAATATTTGCACTTGGATCTCCGTTGCATGCTTTAAATTCACAGACAAGGCCCAGCGGGTGCATTCCACACTGTCACTCCTCTTCAGCCTCTTCCAGGGGTAGGAACCCCCCACCTCTCACCCCACTTCACCCTCCACACTGAGAATAGGAGATACTCTTGCTTCCACAAACTCAGACAAGTCAGGCAAGGAGCAAAAGCACCTGGGATTTTCTGTCCATCTTCCGACGCCTGGCAGGCAACACGTGCACACAGAAGGAATTGCTGCTCTTCGAGAATTCAGCATTTTGTGGCCACATTTTCTCCTTTCTTCTTCTAAACTCTTTTATCCACCAAAGTTGTCAGATTTGGTACTCTGCAACCCCTGACTTGTATTGCCTTTTGAGAAACAAGGGAAGACTGCAGAGAGTCACTGAGAAACTGCTGGACTGAATTTCCCTATAGGTAATTCTTATCAGCTCAAATATGCCGCTGCTCTCCTAACATGTTTGCTTGTTTCCAGAATGTGTGTTTTCTTTTTCATCTTGTGGCATAGTTTATTTGTTTTAATATAGAGGAGCACATATTTAAATATATATCTTCTACCAGGTTATTTTATTTTAGTGAGATAATTAATAATATTCAAAGGGAGGGAATCAATTAGCACTATCTTGAAATGTATCAGAAATATAAGCATTGGTAAGTGCAACCAAGCCTTTGGAAGTGGAATGGAAGGAAGGAAGGCAGAAAGGAAGGAAAAAAGGAAGGAAGGAAAGAAAGAAGGAAGGAAGGAAGGAAGGGAGAGTAAGGAAGGAAGGAAAGAAGAAAAGAACAAATAGGAAAGAAGGAAGGAAGGAAAGAAAGAATGAAAAGAAACCGTGCCCTCAGAGAGCCTCTTAGTGATACTTTAACCAGCCCCTGCTGCAGACCACTTCTCCTGGAGCGGCTTTGATGTGGACCTATTCATTGGCGTGGTTGCTGTGTTTACCTTTGTCAACTGCTTTCCCTCCAAAGGGTAGCTAAGGATACCACAGAATGACTTGATGTTGTTAGATGTTTAGTTTGACATCGGCCACGGTTAACACAAGGGTCAGCGTAAGTGCACAGAAGGACACACACCGGTGAGCATTACAGGAGTCTCTGTTCCGAGCGCTCTGCGCCCGCCATCGCGGTGAAGGTCACCACAACCGTACCAAGTGAGCACCATCATTGCCAGTTTTAACGACGAGAGTCTCAAACGCACACAATTTATAAATCGCAGGCCAAGATCGGAAATTAAACATTATGTTACACGAATGATGCTTATTCCTCTCTCATTGGCTCCTTTCCCCCTGAGTTTGTAATGCATTATTTATTAAGACTGGAAAGAACAAGAACTGGGTTGCTTCTTACAGGACAAAAAATGACGGACAGAGGGATAGAAATCACCCCCCTCTCCACCTACAGTCCCGGTGCTGGCACCCTGATGCGGTGGGTGGCTCAACTCTGATTTCAGACTTTCCATCTTGACGGGAATATCGAGATCCAGTTCTCCCACATTAACCCTGTTTCCTCTGCTTCTCCAGTGTCTGTCACTCCTGAGGGTTCAGCGTGTCCTTCAGGTTTTCTTAGTCACCCACATTCCTCTAATCCACTCCTTTTTTTTTTTTGCTTAAATTAGCCAGATTTGAGTGCTGTGGCTAGCACTCACAAAAACCTTCATCTTTGGAATTTTTAGGCAATTCAAGGCATCGTGCATGGCATCAGCTGGTTTAATCCTCATGATACGTCCCTCCTCAATTTGTTCATTACGACCCTGAGATACCACAACGTGACTCTTTCAAAGGATGTAACTAATAACTGGTGGCACTTACAGAAGTCCATCATTTTGGACCCACAGTTCTGAAATCCATGCAGCTCTAAGAACTACTGACAAAACCTGGTCTGAATGGATGTATGGTTATTTACAGTCTTCATATTACTTCGTGTAAAATTCAAGTTGACGTGACAAAGAAAATACATGCTCCTTCTAAGCTTCATGGACTTTGGGCTTCATTCTTCTGTGATGAGCCTGTTGACCTACAACCATACGGTCATCAACCAGCTGATACGTCCTTCAGATGAATGTCAACAGCTTCCAGTGATGGTA
Organism: Hyaena hyaena; assembly: GCF_003009895.1. Lineage (NCBI taxonomy): Eukaryota > Metazoa > Chordata > Mammalia > Carnivora > Hyaenidae > Hyaena > Hyaena hyaena. Next base: position 1,001,995 of record NW_024081212.1, on the reverse strand, counting down.
GGTAGTCAGGGGCTATATAGTCTCTCTCACGCAAACTTGAAAATCTTGGGCCAAATTCTGCCGAACACTTGAACGTTTAGCGCGTATATTTAAAAAGTCATACTTTCCGGCCTTTTATGCCCAGAGAAAGCTTCCCTTTCTGTCCTCAGAACACCTCAGTCCACAGAACACCTGCATGATAGGTTGCTATCCTGTGGTGAGTGCAATCATATGCTGATGTGAGGCTCACCAGAGTGGGACAGATCCTTCTGCCGGCCCACAGTCTCTCATCAGAGATTCTTTTTTTTTTTTTTAATGTTTTATTTATTTCTGAGAGAGAGAGAGACAGTGTGAGCAGGGAAGGGTCACAGAGAGAGGGAGATACAGAATCTGAAACAAGCTCCAGGCTCTGGGCTGGCTGTCAGCACAGAGCCCGACGCAGGGCTGGAACCCATGAACTGTGAGATCATGACCTGAGTCGAAGTTGGACGCTTAACCGACTAAGCCACTCAGGCGCCCCTCATCAGGGATTCTAAAATGAAAACACACAAAAAAACACACCATCAAAAATCAAAATTATTCTGTGCTGAAGTGTTAGTGTTTGGTAAGAGAGTGCTGTCCCAGACCTCTCTGAGTTATTAACTAATGTATAGCATTCGCATTGTAGTCTCTTTCTACTCAGCCCCAAAGGCTCTGAAAAAGGAATTAAAATCCTATCATTTCTTCATGCAGAGCAGAAGGTCCAACTAATCCTTCTAATCACTAGTTATCTTGAATGCCGCAACTTTCACCAACAAAAGATTATGTAGCGCATTTTATTCTAATAGATGAATACATTTTGGGTACAGATCTTAGGAACGTACTCCCTGCTAGCCATTTCCACAGTGACGTTTCGGATTCAGGTACTAGAAATGCTCGCTAACCATACTTGTTATGTATGTGAAATAGAATTTGCATAGAAATGATCATCATTAAGACACTGACATTTTAAGAAAGGTCAGCTATTTGATGTGGAATCACTGTAAAAATTTATTACAAGCCAGCCATATTTTAAAATGGGAAAGTTTAAACAATGTTTAGAAAATACTAAGCATCATTTAAATTGTATTTGAAAACCTACAGGAGTGTGATTGCAACCAGCAAAAAATCATTATTAACAGGGCTCCCTACCCCACGGCCCCACCCAGTTTCTTCTTTTCCTACTGTTTAAAGTAGCATTGCTTGGGGTCACTGTACACAAACACAAATCCAGTCTGAGCACTGAAACAGAAACTGTCAGTGATTGGTTAAGTGATAGTTATCTTCATGATATATTATATATATATATATATATATATATTTTAAGCAATCAAAAAACAAAAACTATTCAAATCCATAGATTTGGATTTGGAAAATCCAATAGGTCTCCAAGAATGTCTGATCTTTCCTAAAGACCATGAACACTACTTTGAAAAACATTGGACAATCATGTGAATGTGTCCTGTGTACCAAAAGGTCTCCTATCTTCAAGTAGTTCCCTGGGGTGTGATAAAAATGTAAGTATATTTGGTGTCCAATGGAGTCCTGCCAAGAAGGACAATAGTTACTTTTTTCAACATTTATTCATTGTTGAGAGTGAGAGAGTCAGAGCGTGAAGGGGTGAGGGACAGAGAGAGGGAGACAGAATCTGAAGCAGGCTCTGGGCTCTGAGCTATCAGCGCAGGGGCCGATGTGGGGCTCAAACTCACGGAGCACAAGATCATGACCTGACCTGAGCAGAAGTTGGATGCTTAACCGACTGAGCCATCCAGGTGCCCCAACAATAGTTTCTTATAAATGCTAAATAAATTAACAAACCTAAATTGCTAAGTTTAGTAACTGAAAAATGTGAAGTAAATTAGAGTGAATTAATGTGAAGTAAAATTAGAAAGTAAATGTGAAAGTGATGTGAAGTAAATGAAACATGAACCAATACAGTTTTAAATGAGCCAATAAAACTGCAGTGTATTTGATAGGAATCTAATTCATTTGAAACTTTAAATGTTTAGCTTTTATCACTTGGAAGGAAAAAAACGTAAAGAAATCTCGTCTGTTGCATTATCTGGAACTATTAAAAAATATTTTGCTCATTCTGTCCATATATTTTCCATGTAGTAGTAGTAAACATAGTGGATACTTTCTACTATAGGAGGCCATGCCTGAAAATATCCCAAATGGTGTGGGGTGGGGGAGGTAAGAGAGGGGGACATCTACCTTGGTAGTAAGTTACACTTAAGGAAAGACAAAAAGAATGCAGGGGTTTTTGCCCTCATCAAGAATGCTGGAATGTAAAGAAAGCTTGCCCTTTTTCACAAAAGCCAGGAAAAGGTTAAAAAAAAAAAAAGCCTTACAAAGCTCGACTGATCTAGGACTAAGGTGAGATTCTAGAACCAAAGGTTCAGCATTTGGTTGAGGACTCTGGGATAATTCTTATATTATTGCTAGTTTATCCAAAGCCAAGAAATTTACAAAAAGAGTTGGGTTGTAGAGTACAGGGTTATTTGTTTTGTGGCTATATCTCCCATATAAGATTTTTTTTGTAGGTCAGATTGAATGATAGCCTGGGGCTTACTTGTTTGACATAACAAACCCTCAATGATATAAAGCATCTCACGTAAAAATGAAGTTGATCCAAAACACTATGCTCAATATATAATATTGTTGTAATGTGTAGCTTTTTAATGTAAAAAATCAGTTTTTAGATTGTTTTCAATATTAACGTAACAACAATCAATAGGATATGTGTGTTTATATAGACATAATATTTAAACTATATAAAAATATATATAATATTTAATTAAAAACAGCTTTAATAATATAAGAAATACATACAAGTGACTGAATTCTGTCCTGTTCTCAATCATTTGTTTGGTTCTGTAACTATCTAACCTGGAGTCAAATGTAGATTTCTCTCTGCTGTTATTACATTTGCTTTCTTTTAAGTGTTCCAGAAATAAAGAAAAACACCTCCAAAGTTTTCTTAGCTCCTTCTAGGTAGATTCCGGAGGGTTTGATTCCATCCTAGACCTGAAGGGCCACCCGAATAGCAATAAGAAAGGCTTTTCTTATCGGATATTTGGGCAAGTCAAATCTGTAAACACGTCCCTGTTGGTATCAGTTTAATTGAAAAGAGTCCATTTTCTCGCAAAGATTTTATTTAGGTCCCCTCCAGAGACTATGTCTCTTTCCCAGTGGAAGACTTTACCTGTTCGTATGTTATGGGCCACGTAAAAAGGGATGAAATTCTTACTAAAGGTCTAGCGCCACCTATTGGTCATTAAGTATACAAGGATTCTTGGTGGCTGACATTCTCACCAAAGTGGAAATAGAAGTGATTTTGATGATTTTTTTTCCAATTTATATGTCCATATGCATACTTTACGATGACTGCTGTATTTAAATATTGATGGTGATACTGAGTTATTTTATGTTATGGTTTGTATTATTCAGTTTCACGATTCCCTTAAAGCAGCACATGCAAGGACAGTTTACTTTTCAATAGTAAACAGAAAACGGCAGAAAGATCTAGAGTATGAGGAACACATAGTAACATGACATCTTCATATGCTGTTTTTTATACTTTGTCTTGAAATGCTATTGTCGCCCACAGCCCAAAGTGCCCTGATTGTAACTATGTCGTTTAAAACAGCCTTTGGATTGTTTTTCCCTTGACATCCAAGAGTTTGAAATAATAAGGTTATTTAACTACAATCGCTTATCTGTGCTAGGAAAAAATGGGCCACAAATGGTGCCAAGACAACTGGATTTCCACAGGAAAAGAATAAAGCTGGACTCTACTTCACACCATAAACAGCAATAATTAACTAAAAAAATGGATAAACACCCAAACTAAATGTGGCATGTACATACAATAGTTATTCAGCCCTAAAAACTAAGGAAATTCTGACACATGCTACAACATCTGCCAACCGTGAGAGCATTGTGCTAAGTGAAATAAGCTTCATTTAGGAGACAGTCAAGTTCATAGAACAGAAAGGAGGATGCTGGCTGCCAGGGACTGTGGGGAGGGAGATGGGTGTGTGTCATGGTTAGGAGTTTTAGTGTGGCAGGCTGAAAAGAGTTGCAAAGCAGCGTGGATGTACTCAACACCGTTGAACTGTACACTTAAAAATGGTTAAAATGGGGGCACCGGGGCGGCTCAGTTGGTTGAGCGTCCAACTTAGGCTCAGGTCACAATATCACAGTTCATGAGTTTGAGTCCTGCATCCGGCTCTGTGCTGACAGCTCAGAGCCTGGAGCCTGCTTCGGATTCTGTGTCTTCCTCGCTCTCCACCCCTCCGCCACCCACGCTCTCTCTCTGCCTCAAAAATAAATAAGCATTAAAGAAACTTTTTAAATGGTTAAAATGATCCATTTTGTTATGTGTATTTTACCACAATAAAAGATAAAATCCTAAAGATGGATCAAACAGAAATGTAAGAGCTAAAACTAAAATTTTATAGTTTTAGCTATAAAATTCATAAAAGGAAGCATAGGCCTAAGTTTTCATGACCTTGGTTTAGGCAAAAAATGTCTTATTTATGACACCAAAAGCACAAGCAGCCAATGAAAAAAATACACAAAATGGACATCAAAATTACCAACTTCCGTGCTCCCAAGGACTCCATCCAAAGAGTGAGAAGACAACTGGGGAGAACCATTTGCAAATCATATATCTGATAAGGGACTTGTATCTAGAATACAGAAAGAATTCTTGCACCTTAATAATAAAAACACAACCCAATTTCAAAGGGGCTTAAGAGTTTGAATAGACATTTCTCCCAGTAAGATATACAAATCACCAATAAGCACATGAAAAGATCCTCAACATCATTACTCATTGGGGAAATGCAAATCAAAACCACAATGAGATGATGGTGCATACCCGCTAAGGTGGCCCTAATAAAAAAGGGACCCTAATAAGGGACGCCTGGGTGGCTCTGTCTACTTCAGCCCAGGTCATGATCTCCAGGTTTGTGAGTTCTAGCAGGAATTGGGCTCTCTGCTGTCAGCACAGAGCGCACTTGAGATCTTCTTCCCCCCTCTCTCTCTGCCCCTCCGCTGCTCACACACATCCTCCCTATCTCTCTCAAAAAGAAACAAACATTAAAAAAAAGAAGACTGCTAATAACAAGTATGGGCAAGGATGCAAGCGATTGAAACTCTCATATATTACTGGTAAGACTTAAAAATGGTGCGACCGCTTTGGAAAACAGTTCAACGGGTCTTCAAACGGTTAACTATAGTTACCACGTGGTCTAGCAATTCCACCCCAAGAAAAATGAAAATGTGAGTCTGCACCAAAACTTGCATAGATGTTCATAGCAGAATTATTCAAAATAGCCTCCAAACAGAAACGACCCACCCACCTACTAACTGATGAGTGGGGAAGTAAAATGTAGCACACCCCTACAATGTAACTGAATCCACCAGAGAAATCACTGAAGTCACTGAAATGTGCTACAACATGGACAAGCCTTGCTAAGCAAGGGGAACCAGCCACGAAAGACCTCTTAGTACATGATTCCATTTGTACGAAATGTCCCAAAGGGCAAAAGACAGAAGTAAGTTGGTGATTTCCTAGGGTCATGGAGGTCTGGGTGGGGGGCATGAGGGGAGACTGCTCAGAGCTTCTTTTTGGGGGTGATGAAAACATTTTAAACTTGACTGCTGCAGATATCTGTGAATATACTAAAAGCTACTGGATTATACATTTTAAAGGGTGAATGGCAGGATATCTGAAACATATTTCAAAGAAAGCTGTTGTTAGAAAGAAGAGAGTGGATGGGTCACCACTACATTCACCATTAATCTGTGAGCTTGACTAAAAGTTTAGAGCGGGTAAACCTCAAAGAGAACCACCAAACACCCTTAAGGTACTAAGGCATACAAAATAATTAGTTTATATTTAGTAGATGGGAGGTGATTATAGTATTTTACAGCTCCCACATCTATTTTGTTACAGCAATTTCCACCAAAATTGAATACGGAGACATTGTCTGACAATCCTCTAGCGCCATTCATTCTTTACAACAGGCAACAGTGAACAAGTGGCTTGAAATTGTCCCCCAGCTATGACCACTGTCCCTTCCAGGGATTGTCTTTTGTATATGTTAATTTCCTAAATGCACGAGCTGTTATTTTCATTCAGAATGTTAAAGTTACCCCAAGGTAAGAGCCTTGAAAAAGTCTTGCTTTTCACAGCCTTTTCTGCATTAGAAGCTTAAAGAATCCCTAAGGCAAGGCTCCTCTGAGCCAGGCCTGAAGAACCTTCGAGGTGAGAATTTCCTCAGCTGCCTGGTAAAAATGCAGATTCAGGGAAATTACCTCAAACCTAGCATACCCCCAGGTGCTTTTTATGCAAACTAGCAGGTATGGGCTTAGAAATATTTTACTTCCCTACTTCATCAGGGAGGTAGGAGTTTTGAAATCGCATTGCCATACGGAGGATTACAGAATCGTAGAATGTGAAAATGGAGAGGCACTCAGGAGTCACCTTGTGCAACCTTCTCATGTTATGGAAGAAGAAATGAGATGATTAAGCCCAGAGGCATACACCTATTAGGGGCACAGCCGGGACGAGACGGAGTCCAGGCGTTCTGATGCCCAGACCAGGGTCCTGACTCAGTTGGGGCAAAACTACATGAATTGGGTCCCCTGGAGCACATGAGCCATCCATCCATAGTTAGCTAGAATCTTGAAGCTTAATTCTGCATATCAATAGGGTCCAGAGAGGAGAGAAATGAAACAGTATGAGAAAGAGGTCCCCGTAAAGATGATATTTTAAGATTTTCTTTGCCAGGACTCTTATATTCACCAACAAAAATTTAAAGCTGAATATGTAGCCTCTAAATAGGATTTCATGCTGTCTCGTAAAACATTATGTAGATATATGTAAATAAGAAAGCTTAGTTCTGTATTTGTAGACTGTTTCTCCTTTTCTTTTTAAAATTTTTAATGTTTTATTTATTTTTGAGAGAGATAGAGACAGCTTGAGCAGGGGAGGGTCAGAGAGAGAGGGAGACACAGAATCTGAACCAGGCTCCAGGCTCTGAGCTGTCAGCACAGAGTCCGACATGGGGCTCGAACCCACGAACCGTGGGATCATGACCCGAGCTGAAGCCGGACGCTTAACCAGCTGGGCCACCCAGGCACCCCTGTTTCTCCTTTTCTTGTTACACACTTGTGACTCCCCATTAAGAGTTTCCTAAGTGTTGAGATTCCTCCACAAAGCAATTTCATAAGATAATTTTCTCTCCTTCCTTCTCTCTCCCTCTCCCTCTCCTCTCTTTCTCTTTCCTTCTTCTGGTCTTGGAAACTGGCCAGCAAGATTATTTATGGCTCTTAGTTCACATCACACCTTAATAAAAAACAGGAGCAGTCTTCCTTTGTTTTCGCATTTCAACAGCATGGTAGTTACAATTTGGCTCCCATCCGAAAGCCTTCTCCAGGGCTAACGGGCTGTGCCGAGTATATACATGATTAACTAGTACAATACGTGCAGCAAAGAAACCAGGTGAGAGATTTATTGATTCTGGCTGAAACAAATTGAAAAGTAACCTTGAACACTTTGTGAAGTCCATAATGAGTTCCACAAATCAACTGTGGAGCCGGTTTAGCACATCCATTTAGTTGAGGCAAAGAGCCTGTGTTTGATCTCACTTAATAAAGTAATTCCAATATAAAAAGTAGGTCAAAATGATGACATTCTAAAATTCCAAGGGGTGTGTGTGCATGTGTGTGTTTATTAAGAGAAACACATTTATTTCAAATAGGTTTAACGACTTGGGTAAAAGATGACATCTTGTTAGATCTTTTGGGGGTTCCTTCTACTGACGAAGGTTTTGTAATCAATTTGTGGAAGCAGTAAGGGAACCCGAGTAAAGCTGATTACAAGTAAAATTCAATGACTTGGCCTTTCTAGAAAATTTCTCTGCCTCTCGGGAGTCAGAATTCAAACTAAGGCTGTGAACTAGAACAAAGAATTATTGAGTGTAGTTGATATTTCAGAACAGAATTTTGCTCTGCTGATATCTACCTCATTTGACTTAAATATATTAACTGACAATTTTAAGAGGCTAGGTCTTCTGAAATTAACTAGAAGCTTAAAAAATCTGAATAATCAGATCAGCATAGAGAATAGTAATTATTTAATGCTCTTGCATCAGTTAACTCTGTAAATTCACAAATGGAGAGGATGTGGGTATTTGAGCACATATGAATGATCAGGATGGTAGGGACACAACTTAAACCTCCAATTTTTCATTGTTGAGGTTTCTGCTGGTTTGTTTCTTTGGTTTGGGAACCGTAAAAGGAATATGTCAAATATATCTTCCCTTGGGTCTTCAATTTTATTCCTAATGTTTTTCAGTTTAGGTTAGCAATTATTTGGTTCTCTGGGAGTAGAGAATTCTGTATGGGAAGGTCATAAGGAGGTTAGAGCGGGTACAGGTGAATCATTCAGTTAGCCATCGGGAAGTTTGATCCTTTTTAAAAAAATTTTTAACGTAAATTTATTTTTGAGAGACAGAGAGACAGAGCATGAGCAGGGCACAGGCAGAGAGAGAAGGAGACACAGATTTCGAGGCAGGCTCCAGGCTCTGAGCTGTCAGCACAGAGCCCGACGTGGGGTTTGAACTCACAAACTGTGAGATCATGACCGGAGCCGAAGTCAACTGCCCAACTGACTGAGCCCCTCAGGCCCCCCAAGTTTGATCCTTTTATAAGGCTGCAATCTCCTTTTTTTTTTTCCTGGCCAAAAATAAAAATGAGTAAGTTCCCCAAAGTGTGGGGTGATAAAAGAATCAAAAAGGAGTGGAAGTTCTTCATTCTGACTGCAAACATACTCCTTGTTTTGGTAAAACAAACAAACAAAAAAACCCCACAGATTTAAAAATTAAATAGTAAGCCCTTGGTTTATTGCTCACCACTAGAACTCTCACTATCTTCTCTAGCAAATGTTTTCAGACAGAAAACCTACCACAGTACATTTTAGAAAAATAGTTCTCTTTGAGGCAGGAAGGACAAATAAGATGTTTAATTAGATTAAAAAAAATTATTTCTAGGAGAGAGAGAGACAGCGGGAACAGGGGAGGGTCGAGAGAGAGGGAGACACAAACTCTGAAATATGCTCCAGGCTCTGAGCTGGCAGTCAGCACAGAGCCCGACGGAGGGCTCGAACCCACGAACTGCGAGATCATGACCCAAGCGAAAGTCGGACGCTTAACCGAATAAGCCACTCAGGCGCCCCGGAAGGACAAATATGTTTAAACAGCAGATGGTCAAAACATTTGCCAGCCGTCTGTGTGGTGGAGGAGGCCGCCCTGACCCACATCTGTAATGACTCGCTTTGTAAGGGACCAGTAGCGATCTTGCACCAAGCAAGAACTCAAGCGATTTCTACTTTAAGCCAGGTTGCACTCATCCTTAAATCCGAAAGCCCTCTGGCTTGTGTGCAGCTCAATTTGTAGAGGAAGAATGACTTTCTTTGTCATTATGAGTCCTCAGAAAACTAGAGAATGCATTTTTGCACAGAACACGGTCATGTGCCTTTTAAATCCTTTTGTGAAAATTCTTTGTTCCTCTTCTGTAAGAAGATGACATATTGACTACGGAGGAAAAGTTTCTCCTTCACAAATATTTTTCAAGTTCACACAATCCCCAACCTTATTTAATATCACTGAGCATGACGCTGGATTTTTCTGGAGTATTTTATCAAGTCCCCAAACGAACAAATAAGAGAATATCTGGTAAAAATACACAACCAGGACACATTAGGAAAATGGAAAAGGGTTGTGTGTTCAAACTCTCTTCCCATCTTACTGTTACTCCAGTGTCGTTTTTAACTTGATCAACTTAAAGTAAACGTATCTTTTTGTTTTCCTTTTTTAAAAGTTCATCAGTATTCCAGCCATAAACTTTAATTGCCATTTAATTTTAATGAAACTGAGAAAAAGAGAATGAAAACTCATTTTCCCCATTCCAGGCAGGAAGGCATAAAGAGAAGGAACACCTCATTTAGGATCCTGAAGCCCGTTTGTACAAAGCTTTAAGCAAAATTCTTTCCAAAGTAACTATAAAGTCAGGTTGAAAATAAGACATAAAATAATAAGTCAAGTTTAAAATCAAACTTGTCCGATGTTAAAATTGTCCTATGACTAAACATAAATCCATTAGTTTATGTGCTCGGACATTTTTCTATAAACTACTGTGGAAGAGAAGAGAATTCATTTACTGCTAATATGGAAATGAGCCTGTGGGGAGGTTCAGGGGGGGACAGAAGGAATAATATCCTACTTGGTGCGATCCGAGTGTCTGCTATCCTCCAACCAGTTTTCAATTTCAAACAAAACGTTTAATACCTGTGTCTTTTCTAGATTGTCCCTGAATTCTAATTAAAAAATTTTTTTAAAATGAAAATTTGTTTATTTTTGAGAGAGACAGAGACAGAGAGGCAGAGCATGAGCAGGTGAGGGACAGAGAGAGAGGGAGACACAGAATTGGAAGCAGGCTCCAGGCTCTGAGCTGTAAGCACAGAGCCTCGAACTCACAAACTGGGAGATCATGACCTGAGCCAAAGTCGGACGCTTAGCCAATTGAGCCACCCAGGTGCCCCCAAATGATACTTTTTTGTATCATTTCAGAATACCTGAAAGCGTTAAGACTCTAGCAAGTGAAATAAACTGAAGACAACACCCCCCCCCCCAAAAAAGGATTTGAGAATGCCAAAAAGATGCCAACTCCTTTTTCTACCATTCTTATCAAACTGCAATGATAATTAATTAGCATTTATTAAGCATTTACTTGGTGTCCCAAAGTGGTGTAAGGAGGTATAAAGTGGTATAAAGAGGGGTCAGAATAGTGGTCAATTTTTAAAATTATTTTAATGTTTTTATTTATTTTTGAGAGAGAGAATACTAGTGAGGGAGGGGCAGAGAGAGAGGGAGACACAAAATCTGAAGCAGGCTCCAGGATCTGAGTGGGGGCTTGAACTCATGAATTACGAGATCATGACCTGAGCTGAAGTCAGATGCTTAACGAGCTGAGCCCTGTTCATGTGCCCTGGAACAGTGGTCAGTTTTTAAAAGATAACCAACTGCAATATAGTGTGGCCTGTAATCCGTTAGCAAAATTTTGAAAGATAGCAGGGTGCTGGTTAGCTCAGTTAGAAGGGCATGCAACTCTTGATCTCAGGGTCATGAGCTCAAGCCCCATGTTGGGTGTAAGATTTACTTAAGTAAATGAATAGTTTATAAAAGTTTTTGAAAAATGACTATGGAAGATATAAATAATCAATTCTTTCCAGAAGGAAGACATGTAGAAATCACAGAAGGGTATAAATTTGAAGAAAAATTTGAGTTCTAATTTTCTCCCTTTGGCAAAAAGACATTAAAGATGGCAACATCTGCTTTATGGAAAAAGTGATAAGATGAAGGTAAGAAGATGATTTGCTCTGAAGTTTTGTTATTTTATAAATAATCAGGGCCTAAGAACCTAAGATATCTTTTTTGCTTGCTTTTTTTGTTTTTGTTTTTTTTAAGGAATAATAGTACTCAGGATACCATACATTTAGACTAGCACACATTACAGTCTTCCTCTATGTTGGAACAATTCTATTATATCATTAACACCTTACTACTTTTACTATGTAAGCAGTATTCCTCCTTGGGAAGAGGACCATGGGAAGGCTTGTAATACAGATTCCCCAGGCCCTCAGGAGGAGTCCGGGAGTCTCTGCTGGGTGCACTCTACCCTTGGGGTCCATGTTGGTAAGCTAAACTTAGAATACTGTGTTACCATATTAGTCTATGGATAGAAAGTATCACTGTAAAAATACTAAATGAAAAGCATGCTGACCTAAGTGTTCAAGCCAGGCTGGAGTGCTCACAGTAACCTAAGGCAACTGGAGCCCTTCAAGCACTAGCAGAATAACACACAGGCCAACAGGAAGATGGTAGAATTGGCCTTTTTACGCCATGTTAAACATGTGTGGAACAGTAGCAAAAGCATAAATCGTGAAATCAAAGGATCCAATCCTTCCTAGATTTGTGACTCTGGGGGTCATTTTATCTCTTTGAACTTCATTTTCTTCTTGTGGGGGGGGGAAGGAAGCAGTATGAATATCTAACCGGTAGGGTTATTTTGAAGATTAATTTGAAGTATGTATATAAAAACACTTTGCAAAGTACAAAGTATAAATATTACTATTATATTTTGCAAAAAAACAAAGCACTTTTCCTCATTCATGTGCTTTAAAATGCAATATCCCCTTTAAAAAAATGAACTTACATACCAGAAGGGAGGTGGGGGTGGGGATGGGTGAAATAGGTGATGGGGATGAAGGAGCACATTTGCCGTGATGAGCACTGGGTGATATATGGAAGTACTGAGTCACTATATTGTACACCTGAAACTAATATGACACTCTGTTAACTAACTGGAATTTAAATGCAAACTTTATTTATTTATTTATTTATTTATTTATTTATTTTTTTACAAATAGTTTATTGTCAAATTAGTTTCCACGTAACACTCAGTGCTCATCCCCATAAGTGTCCTCCTCTATGCCCATCCCCCCCCCAACTTTATTTATTTTTTAAATGTTTATTTATGTTTGGGGCACCTGGGTGGCTCAGTCGGTTAAGCGTCTGTCTTCTGCTCAGGTCATGATCTCACAGTTTGTGGGTTTGAGCCCCACATTGAGCTCTGTGCTGACAGCTAGCTCAGAGCCTGGAGCCTGGTTCAGATTCTGTATCTCCCTCTCTCTCTGACCCTCCCCTGCTCACACTACCTCTCTCTCAGAAATAAATAAAACATTAAAAAAAATTTTTTTTGAAATGTTTATTTATGTTTGAGAAAGAGGGAGAGAGAGAGAGAGGGAGGGGCAGAAAGTGAGGGAAACAGAGAATCATAGAAAGATTTTGCTCTAACAACATTGAAGACATTTGCTGATGCCTGGCTTAGAGAAAATCTACTGATACATGAAATGGTAAAATAAGATAATTTGAAGATTCTTTGAATAAGGTCATTTGAACTCAAGAAAGCTATTTAGAAAGAAATTTAGAACTGGGGCCCCTGGGTGGCTCAGTCAGTTGAACACCCAACTTCGGTTCAAGTCATGATCGCAGAGTTTATGGGTTTGAGCCCCAAGTAGGGCTTTGAGCTGACAGTGCAGAACCTGCTTCAGATACCCTCTCTGTCTCCCTCTCTCTCTCTCTCTGCCCCTCCTCCGCTAGCGCTCTGTCTCTCAAAAATAAATACATATAAAAAAAGTAAAACTGAAGGAATGTGAGTCCTCCATTTAAGCACCGTTAAGCTTACTGCTAATTGCAACTTAGAATGGAAAGGGTTTCGGATGAATAGTTCAGTATCTGCCTGGACAATGCAATTTCCCCTCAATGAACAATTTCTAACCCTCTATCTGAACAGAGGCCTTAGTATGGTAGGAATAGGTAAGAGATACAAGCAATGACTCAGTATTCTTATATGTAAATGTTTCCCATACACAGAAACCTGTGACCACAGCTGTTTGTTGATGGTGATGGGAACACAAAGGGAAGATGGGACTGAAGGGCTTTGTGACAGCCAGGGCCCCGGCATACTATGTAGCTGGGAGTTAGGATGAGTCGGGGACGGTGTGGAGAGTTTGACCCCAAAGCCTGATCTCATTAGAAAGACACGCGGCACCTCCCGAGTCCAGGGGGGAGCTTAGGCCATTACATGTCATCTATAGGACAGCATGTGTGTTGTCACAGCTCCACGCGCTTTAGGTAAAGGACTACATCCTTTAGCTTCTGGTACCAGATTCCCTAGATTGGTTATTAGAAATGTCACGTCAGTTTCTTCATTGGTAAAACAGAAGACGTTTTATATAGATACAGATATAGATATAGATACAGATACAGATATAGATATAGATACAGATATAGATACAGATGCAGATATAGATACAGATGCAGATACAGATACAGATGCAGATATAGATACATATATAGATATAGATACAGATGCAGATATAGATACAGATACAGATATAGATACAGGTAATTTAGATAGATGATATGTAGGAGTATCTATGGTTAATAGTATAGGCTTAGATTTGGCAGCAGGAGAAAGAATTCGCATCTGTGACTTAGGCACTGGCCATTAGAAGGGTAGGTTAACCTAAAAGGTCCAATTCTCCCTTACCCCCTTGCTAGAGTTTCCTGTCCAGGACTTTTATTCCTTGTACATCCACACTAAATCCAGGCAGAGGGGCCGAATGCATTTGTGCTTCTACTCACCACGGCACACAGCCTCCCTGGTCCGCAGTAAATAACGTCAGCAAGGGGTTGTTGATGTGGTACTTCGCAGTGATAGAAATTTTCATCTAATATCACTTTTATAATCAGTTTGTTAACTCCATTAAAAAGAATAAAGGGGTGCCTGAGTGGCTCAGTCAGTTATGTGTCTGACTTTGACTCAGGTCATGATCTGCGGTTGGTGGGTTTGAGCCACGCTGTGCTGACAGCTCAGAGCCTGGAGCCTATTTCAGATTCTGTGTCTCCCTCTCTCTGCCCCTTCCTTGCTCGCACTCTGTCTCTCTCTGTCTCAAAAAGAAATAAACATTCAGAAAAAATTTTTAAAAAAGAGTAAAGAAAGGGGCACCTGGGTGGCTGAGTCAGTCGAGCATCAAAGTCTTGATTTCAGCTCAAGTCATGATCCCAGGGTCGTGGGGTCGAGCTCCGTTGTGGGCTCTGTTCTGAGTGTGGAGCCTGCTTGGGATTCTCTCTCTCCCTTTCTCTCTCTCTCAAATTAATTAAGTAAGTAAGTAAAAAACAAAGAAGGACTAGGAGCCTAAAATTGCAAAATGAGAAAAAGGCTGCTGTTTTAAGGCCCCGGGCTCTCTGAGGTTCTTGTACGGGGGGGTGGGGTGGGGGGGTTTGGGGAGGTGAGTCTGGGTGCCACCCCACCCAGCCTGCAGGGACAGAGAGAGAGAGAGAGAGAGAGAGAGAGAGAGAGAGAGAGGGATCTGCAAGTAAGTAGGTTGGAACTGTGGTAGCAATTTGAGAGTTCAGTTGACATCTGAGCAAACTTTTAACAAAAAAACGTGAACTACTTGTTCCGCCCGACCTTGTTAGCTCATTTTTCTAGTGGTGTGTTTTTATTGTATTTTGAAAGTATCCATGCATGACAGATTGGAAATAAAGAAAAAAAAAAACCGATCCTTCTCTGCAGATAGTTTGAGAAGCTGTGCCTTAAAGAACCGTTCATTTTGATCAGCACTGCAGCTAGAGTCATTTTCTCCCTAGAAGCAGGGCCCGGGCGTAGAGAGAGGGGGCGGGGAGGGGGTGCCTGTCCTCAGCTGTCCCTGGTGTTTGCTGTGGGCGTAGCAGTCTTTCTTGTCAACCCGCAGGTGGCTTGCTAGAGATTCCTTCTTCCCAGCTCCCGGTTCCAGGTGATAGCTATGGTCTCATCCCCTCAGCAAACACCTTCAAAGAGCCAGCTGTAGATATGAAGTGGGCGGGCAGCTTGGCTTTCTCCAAACACAGAGAGATTGGAGGTGCAGGGGAGGGTGCAAATCATATTCCTAATCACAAACAAACACAATTAACCGGCAACTGGATTAAGATATCTAATCAGTCAAAATTATTTAGAGGCTCTTACGGCCATCACCCTTCTTTTGAAAGCTCTTGGTTACTCTGTGAGATAATAGTCTGTTAATGAAATACATGTCCACTGGGGACATTCCTCCCCTTAAAGTGACATAAGGAGGCTTCAATGAAAGCAATAAAAGCTCTAAGGGGGAAGAGTGTGCTAGAGAAATGACAAGACATGGAAATGGATAGTAAGACACTAAGCTGCAGTCAAAAGCGTCCCCGGTTTTGGTCCAACTGGCGGCATCGGGAGTCCCTCCACTGAGCTCAGTCTGAGGCAATCTTTCACTCACTCAACAAATCTGGCTCAGTTTCCCTGATGTGCCTATCACCACCCGCCCTGGACACAAGGGATCCAGGAATGCCCAACACAGAGAACATCTCAGGGAGCTAGCATTTTAATGGGGAGAGCGGTGGATGGTAGACAGATAGATATATAATATGATGACTGCCGGGGCGCCTGAGTGGCTTAGTCGGTTGAGCGTCCGACTTTCGCTTAGGCCATGATCTCGCGGTTCGTGGGTTCGAGCCCCACGTCGGGCTCTGCGCTGACTGCCAGCTCAGAGCCTGGAGCCTGTTTCAGTCTGTGTCTCCCTCTCTCTCTGACCCTCCCCTGCTCAGCTGTCTCTCTCTCTCTCCTAGAAATAAATAAAAATATTTAAAAAAAAATATGATGACTGCCAACAAAATTATAAAGCAGGTGAGAGAACAGAGTGACAGATTTGTTGGGGAGGCAGCAGGTACCGGCTATTTTAGGCACGATGGTCTCAGAGTAGGTGTCATTCAATGAGGGAGCTCGTCATAAAAAATACCGGGGGCTTTCATTCCATGCAGAGGGAAGAGACTGTGGGCTTCAAGGAGGAAGAAGCTTGGCCCATTTTAAGAACACCGAGAGGCAGGTTGGCTGGAATATCGTGATGTAGGCACAGAGCAGTGAAAGGTAGGGGTAGAGCGAAAAGGTAAGAGCTAGTTTATGTGGGACCGCACAGGCTACCACAATGGACAGGATGCCTACTTAGGAACTTAGGCTGAACTGGGATTGGTGATTAATGTTTTGTTTTGTTTTGTTTCTGAGAGAGAGAAAAGACAGCATGAGCAGGGGAGGGTCAGAGAGAGAGGGAGACACAGAATCTGAAACAGGCTCCAGGCTCTGAGCTGGCTGTTAGCACAGAGCCGGACCGGGGCTCGAACCCACGAACCATGAAATCATAACCTGAGCTGAAGTCAGACGCTTAATCCCAGGTGCCCCTGGGATTGGTGATTATATGCTACCCTTGAGCATCAGAAATGTTCGCTATTAAAATGTACCCAAATCAACTGCTAGCCAAAAGCGTTGAAAAGCATTTACATTACTTGAGTTTCTAAAAATTTTTTAATGTTTTTATTTTTGAGAGACAGAGATTGTGAGTGGGGGAGGGGCAGAGAGAGAGGGAGGCACAGAATCTGAAGCAGGCTCCAGGCTCCGAGATATCTCAAACCCACAAACCGTGAGATCATGACCTGAGCCGAAGTTGGTCGCTCAACCGACTGAGGCACCCAGGCGCCCCAATGTTACTCATCTTTATAAATATGCTACTGTAATTCATTTGTTAAATAGGATAAAATAATTACTGGCAAAATCAGACTTGCATAAGTCCTTCAACTACCGAAGACTTAAACTTGCAAGAATTAAAGCTTCGATCTGAACAACTCTTCCACGACTCAGTTGGTATGTTACATAGGTTTTGTAAATCTCACTACATACACTGATGAAACCAGTTAATACATACACATATGATTCACAGTCATTAAAGTATTCATGCCTACAGTCCTTGCTTCACTAGAGGCTGCCCCTTCTTGCACTAGTATATTCCATCATCATGTTTTTCTGAAGAAATAACCCTGTAACACTTTCTTCCTTTAGATTTGGAAAGAGAAAAGATTTGCTCAGGAGAGAAGAGCCTGTTGTGTGCCCTGGGCCGTCCACGGCCACTGAACTTGTACCAGGTCTCTGTGAGGGTTGTGGGGATCAGGGTAGGGGTGGAGGTATTGAGGTGGGCGATGGAGATTCGTGGTGCATTTCTGGATTTATGCTGAGAGAAAGCAGCCCTGGAAAGGGCAGTTTGGAGAGAGGTTGAGCCCATTTTAAAGGCTCAGAGGTTGGTCTTCATTTTAACATAGTTCCACTGAACTTTCTCTCTCATGCTGAAGATGGAAATGACTCAGGGGAATTCAGTCATGCATAGAAGCGTGTAAATGAGATTGGTGAACCTCTGCACTCTGGGCAAGTCATGAATTGCTATGCATTTTTCTCTTCATTTAAGATCACGAAGAGTAATGCTTGTGTGGGTGTGGCTGACAGAAGGGAGAGGCAATATATTTATGTAGTATTTCCTCAAAGCGGCCACAAATTCCTTGAACACTTATAGAAAATGTTATTTAATGCTGATTCCTCTTTCTTCCTTACAGATTTTAGTAAAAGAAATCCTTTAAGTCAAGCCCATCTCTAGTTTTCCTTTAGCTATGACTGAAAGCCCAAGGGATATATTTTTTAAATATTTTAAAGTAATCTCTGCACTCAGCATGGAGCTCGAACTTACAACCCCAAGATCAAGAGTCACATGCTGTGTGGACTGAGCCAGCCAGGTGCTCCTAGGTTTTTGGTTTTAAAGATACAGTCTTGTAGTTCTAAAATATGGGTGGCCTCATTCAAAACAAACAAAAATAATGTCCTGTAATTTTTTTAATGTTTATTTATTTTTGAGAGAGAGAGAGAGAGAGAGAGAGAGAGAGAGAGAGAGAGAGAGATACAGAATCCAAAGCAGGCTCCAGGCTCTGAGCTATCAGCACAGAGCCCAATGCGGGGCTCGAACCCACTAACAGTGAGATTCTGCCCTGAACTGAAGTCAAAAGGCTTAACAGGCTGAGCTACCCAGGCTCCCCTGTAATTTTGCTTTTACGTTATTCCTGAGGAATTTGCCAGAGAGTAAAGATAGTAAAGAAAAAGACGTTGATATTATAGTTTATGGTCACCTTTTATACTTAGAATAATTTTCACATAAATTTAAACATGTAATTCTTTCTCTTGCTTCTAAACATGGAAAAGTGGAGTCTGAGTAGACATGTGCACAGAGGTATGTATGGGCCTGGGAGCCAAGAGAAGGCAGGTGGAGCAGTAAGAAGACTGATTATAGCGAGCAAATATGCAGATATATCGAGGGTGATGGGAACCAGGTTTCTTACTCTTGGAAAAGGGATTTACAAACATGGAAAGTTAGTGGGCTAGAAAGAACTCTGAGATGTTGGATTGGAATTGGAGGTGTCTTCAAGGAACTCATGGTTTTCATAGACTTTAGAGGCAGATAAGGAAATATTGTAGATGTACGTGCATATGTACTTGCACACGTGGATGCAGGTCTCCTCGCTGTCTGCTGAGTGTATGTGGAAGCAGTGGTACCCGGTATCTATGACAACCCAGGCCCTGGCTGCTAAATGCCATCCTCCACTGAAAGATCCTCTCGGCATGTGGAGAAATGAGTGAAGCAGGGCTAAGATAGGAGACATTCAAGATGAGCCTGAATATCTTGTTATGCCCAAAAGTAAGGAAATACTCAAAGATTGATAAGGACACAGTCAGAGGATAAGGAGCCAGTTCGAAAGGTGCCCAACTTTGAACACCCAAACAAATAGCATTAGTTCAGGATGACTATCTATTGAATAAAAAAGAAACCATGAATCGATCCTGACATAAATAAATAAATAAATAAATAAATAGACAAACTTCTGTATACTAGAAGGAATAAATAAATATAGAAGAAATGATAGGAAAAGAATATCACCATTTGTCATCCATTTAGTGGATGCTAAGGCAGGTAGGTGGAGGTTTGAGGAGGAGTAGGCTAGGAGTATAATGGCAGAATTCCTCCTACAAAACCTACTTCTCAGTTGCAGAGGGGAAAATGATGATGGGAAGGTGGAGAAAATTGGCAGATATCAGTGTCATCAGGTGAGCGAGGCTAACTCCCAGTGATGCTAAGGGCCGACATCTAGCCTCCCTGAGAAGGAGGTTTCCCGCCAAGGATACACGAGCCCATATCAAACAGATGGAACATCTTCTGGAATGAAAGCCCTGCATACTTCACAACTATAAAGGTTATGAGAGACAAGAAAGACTAGGAAGCGAGGAACTGTTTCCGATGGAAGTCTGAAGAGATACAATAACTAAATACAATATACGATCCTGGACTGAACGTTGGACCAGAAAAAGAGTTTGTTGGAGTAGTCTGCAAAATGTGAATTGCGCATGGGGCTTAGAAGGTGGTGATGTAGGGGCGCCTGGGTGGCTTAGTCGGTCGAGCGTCAAACTTTCGCTTAGGTCATGATCTCGCGGTTCGTGGGTTCCAGCCCCGCGTCGGGCTCTGTGTTGACTGCCAGCTCAGAGCCTGGAGCCTGTTTCAGTCTGTGACTCCCTCTCTCTCTGACCCTCCCCTGTTCGCGCTGTCTCTCTCTCTCTCTCCTAAAATAAATAAAACATTAAAAAAAAAAAGAAGGTGGTGATGTATGGTAGTGATGTTTATTTCCTGATTTGTTTGGTTGTTCGGTGGTTACTGGGAGAGTGCCCCATGGAGAGTATGTAGAATGAGGGGGACATCACGTCACAGCTTGCTCTTAACTGGTTCAGGAAAAAGCTAACGACATGCATACATACATGTCTATGTTTTATTATATAAGATATAATGTAATACACTGATGTATTACATAGTTATGTAGCATCCATAACGTATTGGTATATGTTAAAGATGACGAATATATGTATGGTATATTTATATTGTTCTACACATGTACACATTTTTAGAAAGGGAGAGTGAGATAAAGTAAGTGTGGGGAAAAGCTCTTGTTTATTGAGACAGAAAGGGAGCAAAAGAGATAAAATGCTATCAAATTGTCTTAGTGAAGGTGATGCAGTTTTTTATACTATTCTTGCAATTTCTAAGTTTGAAGTTATTTCAAAATAAATGATTTTAAAAGAATGCTTGAGTGTTTATATACACGCATAAGTAAATAGTGCTTTCGTATATTAGGGTATTATGTGATGTTACCTGTGCAAGACATTTCCATCTCCACAATTCCTCACTAGGGTACTTATAGAGAACCTGGAAAAAATGCAGGGCGTGGGTAATGCAGCCCCTTTCTGCCCTAAGATTCTGTAAATGTCAGGTGAACTGCAGGGAAATGTGACACAGAAAGAAAGTATAAAAAAGAAAGAGTTGTCCATTTGACTAGAAATTCCAGTTGTAAAGTAACCACTGAAATAATCTATTAGCTTTACTAAAATAATGGTTATCCAGTAAATCCGTGGTCTTAATTCATAAAAATAGCATTTGCTTTGCCCTGGATCAAAGCTAAGACCTTCTGCATAGTAATTAGTTTAAAAAAACAAAAAGCTTTTGCTCTAAAAACAGCAGCATTCCATTATAGCCCTAAGTAGTACAGTCTTCTCTGCAATGTCTACTTCCATTACACTCAATTTGCTATTTTTTTGATACCAAGAACCTTTGGTAAATGTGTATATACCCAAACATTCATGGACACACACACACACACACACACACACAGTTTCACACAGTGCTACTACTTTGCAAAAGTCGTTGTGACTTTTGTTCTTCTCTTTATCTGGAAAAGTTGGGATGCCATGAGGTATTATCCTCTTCTCTTTTTGAGGACACTGAGGAAGCAGTGTCACTGAGTCACCGTTTACCCAGTGGTGAGTTACTAAACAATCACAACTAGACTTCAGAATCTTTTCATCACACTACACTGAAAGATCCAAGCAAGGTTTGTACGTGTGGGATCATTCTTCCTTTAAATACATGTGTACAGGCATAGCTACCAAAATTGAACTTTGTCTCTATGACTTTAGAACAATCTAGTTCTACCCAGACAAGTACTGGCTACAAGGCGTCTCTTTGCATTTCAAAGATTTCCTTTTTTTTTTTTTTTTTTTTTTTTTTTATTTATTTATTGAGAGAGACAGAGAGCACACATGTGTGCGCAAGTCGGGGGCAGGGGAAGGGACAGAGAGAGGAGGAGAGAGAGAATCCCAAACAGGCTCCACACTGTCAGTGCAGAGCTCAATGTGGGGCTCAGTCTTACAAACCATGAGATCATGACCTGAGCTGACACCAAGAGTTGGGCACTCAACCCTGAGTCACCAGGCGCCCCTGCATTTCAAAGATTTTCTAATAAAATACTGAATGTCTTATGAATCTATGCATTCTTTCCCTGCCAGTCTTCAGTTTCCGAAGGCTGACATACAAAAAGCAAACATATTTTTTACCACCGAAGTTAAAATGGTCATAGTCACACGTAATTGCAAAATGCACAATAGTTTATAGGACTCTCTAAAATCGTTTGCCAATAGACAATTTTGATGAAAGCATGACAATGTTAATTACTACTAGTTGTAACAGATACTACAATATTATGACACTCCATTAATTTTTTTTTCTTGAAAACACTTCTTTAGTTGTTAATAATGCATTTACCTTCGTACTGTGGTAGCTTTTTAAAATTTATTCTCCTAGGGCACCTGAGTGGCTCAGTCGGTAAAGCATCTGACTCTTGTTTTTGGCTCAGGTTATGATCTCATGGTTTGTTGGATCAAGCCCCGGGTCAGGTTCTGTGCAGACAGCCTGGAGCCTGTGGGAATTCACTCTCTCCCTCCCTCTCTCTGCCTCTCCCCAACATGTGAGCGCACTCTCTCTCTCTCTCTCTTAAAATAAATGAATAAATATTTTAAAAAATAAAATAAAATTTATTCTCCCAACATGTCTTCATATGCTAGCATGCATTAATTTAAATTTTATTATTTTTTAAAAAAATTTTATGTCTTTTATTTTATTTTGAGAGACAGAGACAGAGGGGGAGGAGGGGAGGGGCAGAGAGAGAGGGAGACACAGAATCTGAAGCAAGCTCCAGGCTCTGAGCTGTCAGCACAGAGCCCGATGCGGGGCTCGAACCCACAGAGTGTGAGATCATGACCTGAGCTGAAGTCAGACGCTTAACTGACTGAGCCACCCAGGAGCCCCTAAATTTTAGTATTAAATACCTGTGTAACACTTACCATGTCCCAGGCCCTATACTAAGCAGTTTGTGACATTAACTCACTTCATCCTCATAAAACTCTCTGAGGTTATTCCTATAATTATCTTCCATTTGACAGAAGAGGCTTACAAAGTAAGTAATATGCCCAGATACAGAGGTAATAAACTGGAGAATGTAAATTCAGTCCCAAACAGTTCAACTCCCAAATCTGTGCCATAACCAGTCAATGTTCCAGGATGCACTGACAATTACTTGTTGATTAAAAGAATAAATTATTCTCTTGTCTCTTAGACTGGTTTGGAAGCATTAAGCAAATTACCCAATTGCTCTGTGCCTTAATTTTCCACTTTGTAAAGTAGAATTGATATTTGCCATCCATTACTTTCCCAAACAGCAGTGAGAATGGAGAGAATTTATTTTACCTCGCTGCTACATGTATGTTGTTATGCCTTAAAGACGTGGTCAGCAGGAGGTCTAGAGACTAATAGCATAAAACTTAAGATGTGACAAGACCCCCCCCCCACCAAGAATTGCAATTAGCTAAGTCTCTTTCAGTTTGAATGAATGGAAGTACTGAGGTAGAGCTCTGAAGACCTCAACTTCCTTATATTTGAACTTGACCGCCACATAAATTTGAATTGTTTTCATTTTTCCAGCCAAATTAGAATTTGTTCACAACACACAAATATAATACAAATACTATTTGTTCAATGACACTCAAAATAAATGAGATGTCCTCTAGGGCTTAGATTATGTGACTGAATAAAAACACCTAGTGGCAGATCTTCCAAATGAAAATGCTTTCTTGTTAGAGCCCTGCATCTCTGATATTACAAAAATGATCACGACCCAGTTAGGGGCCACACCGGAAGCTTCTGTGCAAGAACCATCTCTAACTGTCCGCTGTCATTACTTCGTCCCTACAAATACCATCAGGTCCTTCACTGGCTGAAGACTTGACCTGGAAAGAAATTCAAAACAAGACCCACCACTGTTAACAAGGGCAAACACGTGCCCCAAGCATCCTGTCATTTGACCCCTGAGCACATTTCCTGTGCTGTTCAGTCTCAATCTCCTTGTCTGAAAAATGGGGATAATAACGAAGGCTCCCTACCTCCAGGGCTGCCGTGAGAATCAGACGGGTTAATGTACATGAAACTTCTTTGTAAACTGTCCTCTACGATTACGAAGAAATTAACACTGAAGATTTTGGTTGTAAAGATGCATCAAGGTAGAAATTTGTTTATGCACATGCGAATATGGATGTTCCTGGGCTGGACCTTCCTGCTTCTGATTCCACCCCCTCTGCTGGTTCAGAAAAGCAGTTAAGACGAGTGAATCCGGGGCGCCTGGGTGGCTTAGTCGGTTAAGCGTCCACTTTCGCTTAGGTCATGATCTCACAGTTCGTGGGTTCGAGCCCCACGTCGGGCTCTGTGCTGACTGCCAGCTCAGAGCCTGGAGCCTGTTTCGGAGTCTGTATCTCCCTCTCTCTCTGACCCTCCCCTGCTCACGCTCGCTCTCTCTCTCTCTCCTAGAAAAAAAAAAAAAAGACTAGAGTGAATCCTCAGGAGAGGTGAGATTTCAGGTGCTCAGTGACTGAAGACCTGCATGATGAAGGAGAAAGGGAGAGAGAACAGTGCAGACTGTAAAGAGAACTGACAAAGGTTTTGGCCAGGTGAAAGAAATGGAAGAAGAAAATTTAGAGCCACAGAGGTCAACTGAAGACTGACTGCCAAAGAAGCCGGCAAAGACTCCCAATATTTTCCCTTCTGCTTAGAAACTTTGGAATTCAGAGTCACCTGGGGTGGGGGTGGGGGCTCAATTGGTTAAGCGACCAGTTTCAGCTCTGGTGGTGATCTCATGGTTGGTGGGTTCGAGCCCCGCGCTGGGCTGACAGCTCAGAGCCTGGAGCCTGCTTTGGACTCTATGTCTTTCTCTCCCTCTGCACCTCCCCTGACTGCGCTCTCTTGCTCGCTCGCTCTCTCTCTCAAAGTTAATAAACATTAAAAGATTTTTAATTAAAAAAAAGAAACTTTGGAAGCCAACTCAGGTGCCATTTCAAAATCTGATATGCTGGTGACTAAAGCTACACAGAAGAGCAGGTGGTGACGAGCGGCGTCAGGAGTGGCCTGTCCTATGACCTACAACTTTGATCACTTCCATGATCACAGAAGGCGCACCTCGCCCTAACCAACCACCTGCCCAAATCCAGCCCTGCCGACTAGGGAAACTTGGCAAGCCCGAGTTTTCTGGATGGAAAGGCCACTCTTACCTCGCTTAGAAAAAAGCATGTCAAGGTACCTGGCTTCCTGATGCCGGCATCACCTTTACTCGCCAGGCACAGATGATTGGAGTAGAGCGGGCCCAGAACCCCCCGCTGGAAGTGAATAAATCAGAGAGGAAGGCGAATGCGCTGCACTGTGCATTCCTCCGAGGCAGGGGCCGTGACTGCTGTCCTTCGGGTGGGAGGGCAAGTGCTGCCCTCACAGTGGGCATGGTGCCCAGAGGACTGGTGGGTTGCAGCCCTGGCCTGTTCTAAGGCGTGGGGAGGACGGGAGTCGGGGGTCGGCAGAAGTTGAGGCACACGAGCCACGCCGCTACTGAAATCCCCTTTAACGTTGCACGGCAGATCTGGAGGCGACAGCAGAACAGTGCGCGCACGGAAAGTGGGGAAGGCAGCTCCGCCTTCACCCCAAACGCTGCCCCCCCCGCCCCCCCAATCTCCGGGAGTCTGAGGTTCTCTGTGTCCACCGGGAAGGAGCCCACACTTGACGCAGGCCCACGGATGGGGGCGGGAGGGGGTGCGGACCTCAGAAACACCCCCGCGGACGGGTTCTTCTGAGCAGGGAAGTGGGCCGGGAACAGCGCATTTCCTGCTTCTCCGGTGCAAACCCCAGGCGGAGCCAAGCGGGAACCGGGTTACGACCGAGGAGTCGCCAGCTGCCAGGGCGGGGCTCGGCGGCGGCCTCGCGGGCTCCGCGCACCGCGGGGGGCGGGCGACCCGGCGCGGAAGCAGCTCGCGCGCCTCGCAGCCTCGAGCGGCACCGGTGTCGCCAAAGCCCTCTCGCTGTCGCCCGTTTTCGGCCCCAGCGACAACAGCCGGCAGAGCTGGGGGGGGGGGGCGAGGGCCAGATGCCAGGGCCGTGGGGGGCTCTGACCCCGGGAAGGGGCAGCGGAGCGCGTGGCCGCTGCCCCCGGGACACTGTGACCTCCCCACCCCTTCCATCCCGCCCGCGGCCCCACGGGGGCCCGGCCCGGGGACAGGGAGGAGACGCGCGAGGTACCCAGACGCTCGGCGCCACCGCCGCCGGGTGGGCGCCGGGGCTGCGCGGGGCGCGTCGGAGGCGTGGGGCGGCGCGGCCCTACCTGGGAGGTGCGGAGCCCCGGCCGCGCTCCGCCGCCGCACGCCGCCTCCCGCCGGCCTCCCGGAGGCGGCCGCGGGCGCGCGATTTATAAATGCAAAGGCCTTATTGTTGTGCTTTGTTCCGGGGATACCATTGTCTATTCTTGCCCGGGGCCGGCGGCGCGCACTCCCCTCCCCGCCCCACAAGGCCTCGCTCCCCCGAGCCAACCCGGATCCGTCCGCGTGCCCACGGCCTTCCCGGACGACCTGAAAGCCCTCGGTCCGGAGGCCGCTCCCCGGGCTTCGAGAACACAGCAGCCTGCGGGAAGTCGCCCAGCCTTTGCCTGCTCCCCGGGGCTGAGCCGCAGCTCGTCACCTACCCGGGTTCACTTCTGCGCCCGCTGGCCCAAGGCCCCGAGTGGCAATGGGGCCAGTCGCTTCCTCGCCCAGCCTTTCGAGCCTCGAGCTGGCCTGGGGACCGTGAGTGCAATTAGTAGCCGGGAGCCCAGAGAGCCTGGACTGTGCAACGCAAATGCACCGGGCCGGCGAACTCGTTTGTCATTCCCTCCCCCCCCCCAACATCCCTCCCCCCCCCCCCCCCCCCCCCCCCCAATCTCTCGTGTTGAGAAAAGCAAGGCTCGCAGGAAACCACTCCGGATGTTTGCTGCTTTTCATGTGGCATTTGTGGCTGGCTCTGATAACGTCCAGAGCTAGACNCCCCCCCCCCCGAATCCCCCGCGTAAATCTCTCGTGTTGAGAAAAGCAAGGCTCGCAGGAAACCACTCCGGATGTTTGCTGCTTTTCATGTGGCATTTGTGGCTGGCTCTGATAACGTCCAGAGCTAGACTTCCAACCCCGCGTTGAGTAAAGAGACCGAAATAGAAGAGTCCACACGCACCGCGGACGCCCTCCCCCCAAAATACGGGACAAGTGAGTGATCAGAAGAAATTAGATGTAGGCGATGGTAGGTAAAAGGGACTAGTCTTGAAAAGGCACCATCATTCCTAACTGGCAATTACTTTATAACTGCCAGGGAGAGCATTGTAAGAAGTAGGGGGAGGAGCGCAAGATCGGAAGGTCCGCTCCATCCCAGGGATGCTGTGCTGTCGTTTGATTTCTCAATAATCGAACCCAACACAAGCAGTAGTCTGTCTCCAGGAACAAGTGCAGATAATAATGGATTCTTCCAGACTGTCTCCCCCATCGGTTTCTCTCAACGGCCTCTCCCTGGAATGGTGTGGGCCAGAAAAAATACAAAGTCGAAGAAAGTGTACAAGGGTAAATCCATGCATATACATTTTTTTGGACTCACACTTGGATTGAATTTCCTGTACCCAGTTTCATTATTATTATTATTATTAAAATAACTAATCAACTAGATTAATCTAGGCAGATAAAACAGTTTCTGGAATGGACATTGTCTTTGTGTAGTTTTTCGATCTCTAGTCTAAGGAAACTCCCTTGAGTTCATAAAAACTCTTGAGCCCATAGAAAATCTGTCTTGAGATCTTTGCAAAGATATTTAGCATTATCCAGAAAAATTAGAGATCTCCAAGAAAACAAGAAGCAAGGGGCTATAGGTTGAGTTTATTCTTTCTACTCCTATAGTTTCCTTATTTATCTAACCATTTCCAATGCAGTTATGCTTAGTTTTCAAGGCCATATTTATTTCAGAAAAGATAAAGCTGTAAACGAAAGGCACACAATCAGTTAAATTTGTTTAAGCCCAGCTGCTTCAAACCACCCATTAAAAAATAACACTTCTCTATGATTTTCGTAAGCAAATTAAATTTTTTTTTCCCCTGGGGTGAACCTCAGAGACCCAGGAAGTGGAGCCATTTTCTTAATTTTTCTGGTGTCTGAAGACTGGCTGGTGACGGTGACGGAAGGCAGTCAACACTTCACAGATCATCAGAGTCAAAGTAAAGATGGCTTAAAACGGGTGAAGGAAGTTGGGGAGGGGCGGAGGTAGCAATGGCAGAGAAACTCAAAACCAGGGCTTCCTAAGGCATCATGTTCCTCAGTTTTTGTGGCTGCTACTAAGAAGCAGACTTGATAGATGACCTTGTTACTCTAATTTCACACAAAAAGCTGCAGATTTACCTCCCAGATCCCGGATGTAAGCCTCAGCTGTCATCACATCGTCACAGTAAACAAAGAAAAACTGTCCTGGAAATTGATGTAGTCATTTCTTTGCGAAGTTATGGAATTGTGTAGAAACGGCTGTTACTTGTCTTCAAAAACACCACAATTACACAAACACAGTTTGGTTTAGCGATTAAGAGCGCAAAATCAGGGTGGACTCAGGCACCTGAATTCCACTCCTCAACGGCTGTGATCTGAGGAAAGTTCCTTAACCTCTCTGTGTCTCAGGGTCCTATCCTGAGGATACAAGTGTCTACCACACAGAGTTACAAGGATGAGCTAGTTTGCAAAGTGTGGAGGCGTGTGTCATACAAGTGTAATGGAAGGGCTTGTTGAAAGCTGAAAAGGTTTCAGATTTAAACGCAGGTTTAATCCTCATTCAGATTTTCATTTCAGACTAAAGAAACGTCTAGGAAGGAATCCCCTAGGAGCTACATTTACCTTGCTGTGCAAGGGATTGCTCTTTCCTCTCTAAACCGGGCATTTAGATAAATATTGCCTCTAGTGTTAGCCTCTCCTACTGAACACGTATGAAAATCTTTATGTTTCTAACACATTTCATGCACGGATAATTTGCAAGGGTGGCTTCCTCGTTATGAATAAAGGTTTTTAATTCCCTGGGATGACTGAATATCGGCTACAGAATGCCATTCCGTATTTGATCTTGGTTTAGCAATTAGAATTTACCTCGGACGTGGTATCTTGAGTGTAATAAACACAGTATGCAACTTGAATCCTTTGGGAGGACTTTTTAAAAAATTTATTTATAAACTTTTAAAATTTATTATCGACAGTCCGCACTGCATTGAAGAAAACACATGTGAAGAGGACCCCGGTGGGGTTCCCTGGATGATAGCTAGGTCACCAGCACTGAAATCCGTAGCTCCTAGAATAGCGTATGCTGAGTTTGTTCATCCCAAGGACCGCGGCCAAGTCCTTCTACCCAGCGGTCCAGTCGATGTTCCAGAAGGTTTTTCAGGAGTCCCTCTTCCCGAGTCGGAGGGAACGCGGCGCCAGAGCCCGGCTTCAGCCAGTTTCCCCAAGGGGCAGGTGTAGCCTTGGGCGCGGGGCCGGGGGAGGGGAAGGGGCGGGCGGGCGTGGGGTCAGCCGTGCCCGGGCCCGCGGCGGCCGGCTGGGCGTGGGCCTGCGGACGCCCGCCCGGCCCGCCCCCGCCTCTCCATTGGCCAACAACAGCGCAGAAAAGGGCGCGGGGCGGCCGCCGGGTCACTCGGCCGGCGGGGACGCGGTCTGCGCGGTGGCCTGCGACCGCCTGCAGCCTCCGCGGCGGGCTCGCGCCCGGGAGCCTCGGGCCGCGCACCGGGCGCCCCCGTGCCACGCTCGCACCCCTCCCCCGCGCCGGGGGCGGCGGTGTGTCCGGCGGGGGGCTGTGGGGCGAGGCGCAGGGCTGGAGCGCCATGAGCAGCCCGGATGCGGGGTACGCCAGTGACGACCCGAGCCAGCCCCGCAGCGCGCTGCCCGCGGTGATGGCCGGGCTGGGCCCCTGTCCCTGGGCCGAGTCGCTGAGCCCCCTCGGGGACATGAAGGTGAAGGGCGAGGCGGCGGCGAGCGGCGGGGCGCCGGCCGGGGCGGCGGGCCGCGCCAAGGGCGAGTCTCGCATCCGGCGGCCGATGAACGCCTTCATGGTGTGGGCGAAAGACGAGCGCAAGCGCCTGGCGCAGCAGAACCCCGACCTGCACAACGCCGAGCTGAGCAAGATGCTGGGTGAGTCGGCGCTGGGGCCCCCGGGCGGTGCGAATCGCGGGGCGCGCCCCCGGCTCCTTCCCCGGGGCCTCGGCTCCCCTCCCGCGTCCCCTCTCCGTGCTCTCCACACGGGTTCTCTGTCATCCGTGCGCGGGTGACCCGGGGGGGCGCGGGCTACAACGACCCTGGGGCGGGGGGGGGGTGGCTTCCCCGCGCTTCCCGGGCGCGGCCGGGGTACCCCAGGAGCCACGCCAGGTCGGTCCTTCCGCTTCCCGGCTCCTTCCCCGGGCAGGGGACGTTTGCAGTTCTTTGCAAGCCTGGGTGCGCGTGAGCTAGGACTCGCTTCCCGGAGGCAGGGATGCCCTCAGCGGAGCCGACACCGCCCGGCCTCCCCAGGCGTTCGGCCTCCGGGGTCGCAGACTTTGCCTCCTCCAGACGCGGCGCGAGGGCCGCAGGTCGGGCCGCCCCCACGTAGGGGCCTCGGGGGGCGGGGGCGCAGAACGCCCGCCCGACGCCCCGTCGCCCCTTCGGTGCCCCCGCAGGCAAGTCGTGGAAGGCGCTGACCCTGGCCGAGAAGCGGCCCTTCGTGGAGGAGGCCGAGCGGCTGCGCGTGCAGCACATGCAGGACCACCCCAACTACAAGTACCGGCCCCGGCGGCGCAAGCAGGTGAAGCGGCTGAAGCGGGTGGAGGGCGGCTTCCTGCACGGCCTCGCCGACACGCCGGCGGCCGCGCTGGGCCCCGAGGGCGGCCGCGTGGCCGTGGACGGCCTGGGCCTGCCCTTCCCCGAGCAGGGCTTCCCCGCCGGGCCGCCGCTGCTGCCCCCGCACATGGGCGGCCACTACCGCGACTGCCAGGGACTGGGCGCGCCCCCGCTCGACGGCTACCCGCTGCCCACGCCGGACACGTCCCCGCTGGACGGCGTGGAGCCCGACCCGGCCTTCTTCGCCGCGCCGCTGCCCGGGGACTGTCCGGCCGCCGGCCCCTACAGCTACGCGCAGGCCGCGGACTACGCGGGGCCCCCCGAGCCGCCCGTGGGCCCCGTGCACTCGCGGCTCGGCCTGGAGCCGGCGGGCCCCGCCGGGCCGGGCCCCGTGGCGCCCCCCAGCGCCCTGCAGCTGTACTACAACGCGATCGGCGCGCCGGCGGCGGGGGGCGCGCGCGGCTTCCCGCTGCAGCCCCAGCCGCACCCCGCCGGCCCCGGGCAGCCGTCGCCCCCTCCCGAGGCGCTGCCCTGCCGCGACGGCGCGGACCCCGGCCACCCCGCCGAGCTCCTCGGGGACGTGGACCGCACGGAATTTGAACAGTATCTACACTTTGTGTGCAAGCCCGAGATGGGCCTCCCCTACCAGGGACACGACCCCGGTGTGACCCTCCCAGACGGCCACGGGGCCATCTCCTCGGTGGTTTCCGACGCCAGCTCCGCGGTCTATTACTGCAACTACCCGGACGTGTGACGGTCCCCGGTGCGACCCAGCCTGCAGGCCAGCAGCACAGTGTTACACACACTTCCCGGAGGAGCGAAGGAAATCCTCGGCCTCACGTTGTTGTGTTTTGTTTTTTAAGTTGCCTAGGCATATAATTTATGGTAATTTATTTTGTTTGCCACTTGAACCGTTGGGGGGGGGGGGGAGAAAAACGGTGAGGTTTGTTTTCAGATGTGTTCAGATACGCGCTTCCCACAGTCGCCTCGTCGAAGCCCGGTTGCCTGGTTCCAGCCGACCAGTTTTGAATACGTCCCCGAGTCACTTGCTCCGTTTTCTGAGAAGTTATTGATCAAAACCACTTTTGTCTTGGGTGTGTTTTTCAATCTTTAAAAAAAAAAATAAAATCTGGAATCTTTTTTTTCACTCTGCTGGTCCCTCTGTCACAAAAGCCAGTTTTTGAGATGAATGTTAAGTACTGGCAGCATTGGAAACATGTTCATGATAATTTAATATGTAGCTGCGGCGAACCTCTCCTCTTATATTGGTAGAACTGAGTTTAAAGGCTAGAGACTTAGAAAAGAGGAACGTTTGGTGTCTAAGGCTTTGGTTTTTGCAAGGACAAAAACCTGAAATGAGCCTGTGTCCTGCATTTCCGTGACTTTAGCTTCTAAAAAGTAATGGTTAATCTTAACACCGCAGGAATTTTAATTTTTAGTATATCGCTTTCACCAGACGGGAGCATCCAAGTCATTTTGGTTTTCGAGTTGACTCTTGAGAGCTGCCCAAAGAGGTTTTTGGATTTTTCTTCGTCTACATTTTCCCAAGAGTTTGTACACTCCCTCAACCCTGAAATTGCCAGCCCTCACATGTCTGCGCCTTGGGAAGTAGTGTTGCTGGGTTAAAAAATAATTTGAAGGAGTCACAAGAAGGAGTCAAAAGAAAATGCACATTGTGACCTTAACTTTTTTTTAAATTTATTTTTTTTTTAAGAGCATGAGCAGGGGGAGGGGCAGAGCAAATCCCTAGCAGTTTCCCCCGAGGTTGGTGCCCAGCCCCCCAGGCCCGGCCCCATCCTACCAATCCCGAGATCCTGACCTGGGCCGAGATCAAGAGTGGGACGCTTGACCGACTGAGCAACCGAGGTGCCCCCCCCCCCGCCTGCCCCGCTTGAAAGTTTATTTAGCATCATGACCTTAACTTGTAATGAAACTCCCGGTCTATAATTTTAATAGGATATTCTAGAAGTCGCGTGCGTGGTGCATAGCAGGTTCTAACACAGCAATTCTTTAACTTTAGAAACATCCAGGGAGGATTGTAGGTACCTTCCAAGTACCACTAAGCTACAGCCCTAGGCTGTCCCTGTCCTGCCCTTCTAGGGAAGAAACAGTCACAGGGCTGGAAAGTCAGGGGTGAGCCCCCCCCCCCCCCCCCCCGTGCTGCGGCACTCTCTACAGTGGCCCCACTGGCTTTGCAGAGTGACACGTAGTGGGTGGATGCAGAGGACTCAAGGGGCATTTCCTGCGCTGGGCGATTCGTCAATGCCATTTTGTACCAGGTCTGAGCCTGATCAAGCCTGTGAGCTGCAGTGCGGCCCCCTCCCCTCCCCAGGGAGGAAAGTGGGCACTGCAGGCTAGTAATGTGATGAAAGACGGTGACACGTGACCTTAAAACCTGTTTGTCCACTGTTTTTCTTTGTGCCAGGCTGTATCTGTGGGCACTGGAGGAACTTGCACGCTGCTGGTGAGAAACTTTAATTCTCCACGCTGGTAAACGCTATAGAGGAAAGGACGGGGTAGAATCGCTTAAAGCATTTATTTTGAACCGGGATAGCTAAGCTGAAGCAATTGGCTGGGTTCTTCTGAGAAATGGCAAGGGGTATGTTTACCAGAAAGGGCCCCTGGATGTTAGGAATGTTCAGGACAGAAAGCTTCAGCAAGGAAAGGGGAGTCTATTTTGTTAGGCACAACAGAGGTTACGTTAAAGATTTGAAATTCTAGGGTGAAATTCTAGGGGTGCCTTACTTGGTGAAGCCTCCAACGTCTGCTCAGGTCATGGTCACCCAGTTTGTAATTCAAGCCCCATGTCGGGCTCTGTGCTGACAACTCGGAGCCTGGAGTCGGCTTCAGATTCTGTGTCTCCCTCTCTCTCTGCCCCTTCTCTGCTTGTGCACTCTATCTCGTACATGTGCTCTCTCTCTCAAAAATTAAAAAAAAAAAAACATTAAAAAATTGAAATTCTGAAGTTTCCTCCTGGGTTATATCTACCATCTAATCCAATCTATTTGCCTCTAGTACTTTACCCTTTTCCACATTCTTTATTCCTCTGACCCTAGACAGGTTCTGCTTCAAGTCTGAGTTCCTTCCCAGATGTCCCCAGTTCCTAGTAGATGAAGTGGGCCTCACTTGCTCGGATTCAAGGCCATGTCTCCAGTTGAAATCACACCAGGCATTTTAGCACATACGTGGCCCAAGGAGACTAAGTTGGACCTTTGGCTGCTACGTCTCACAAAATTACAAAAGACAAATAGGGAAAAGAAGAAAGGAGAAAAGTAGAGTGGGGGGCGGGGGAAAGAATCAAAAGTCCTGGAGCGCCTGGGTGGCTCAGTTGGTTAAAACTGTGACTTTGGCTCAGGTCATGATCTTGTGGTTTGTGAGTTCGAGCCCCACGTCGGGCTCTGTGCTGACAGCTCAGAGCCTGGAGCCTGCTTCCGATTCTGTGTGTGTGTCTCTCTCTCTGCCCCTCCCCTGCTCGCATTCTGTCCCTCTCAAAAATAAATAAACATTAAAAAAATTTTTTTAAGTCCTGTTAAGTTACATTCTTAACTATTTACCAAGTACAGGTGGGAAAATATCAAAAAATGTTTAGGCAAGTCCAAGGCCTTTAACCCCAACAAAGAAGAAAGCTCTCACAATAATTCTTGGGAGCAGAGGCGGGCAGCCCATTCCTTTTCTTCCCTCAGGCAGACTCAGATGAAGTGGTCTCCGGTGCCAGCTATGACTGCTTCTAGTACACGGGGCACACAGGGCACTGCACTAAGCGTCAAACTCGTGTTTCCAGCTCAGGTCTAGCTCCCAGGGCCGTGGGACCAAGCCCCATGTTGGGATCTGCGCTGAGTGTGGACCCTGCTTGGGCATCTCTCTCTCCCTCTGCCCCCTCCCCTGCTTGCACGTGCACATGCTCTCTCTCTGGGGAAGAAAAGAAAAAAGTGTAGAAACAAATACATAAAAGGTTAAAGACACCTTGCTTCCCTCCCAACCCCCCACTGGGGAGATATGTCAGGAGGTAAAAATGCAGGGCCATGCTCCTGGCACTGCAAGCATTCTTCGAGGTCTTGCTAATCTGAATTCACCCTAGATGATGGGCTGAGGAAAGCTAGGAAGCTCTTTCTCAGAAGCGAGCAGGTGCGCACACACACACACATTTTAGACATAATTTTAGGCAGTTCGTGACCCCGGGCAACCCATCCAAGGTTGTGGGAATCTTAAGTCCTCAGATTTAAAAACCATGATGGTGATGTTTTGGTGGAAAGCATGGCCTCCAAACATCGAAGCAAAAAAAAAAAAAAAAAAAAAAGTTTCCTTTTATTTAAAAACACAAAGAGAGGTGTCAAGAACTCCTTCATGCTACTGAGTTACTTGAGATATGTGAATCAAGGAACATGGGGGGCGGGCGGGTAGGGGGTAGGGGTATGTCTCTTTCTCAAAGTAGAAAAGAAACCCACGAGGCGCCGCCCACATGAATGGATGAGTTTGCCTTGGTGCATGGTGGTGGCGGTAGCGGGTCCCCAGGGTTGGCCTCCATGACCTTACCTTGGGTTTTATATCCTTGTATATAAACTGCTTGTATGACCTGGGTGGGACTCGACACTCTAACCCAACAGAACCCAGCAGAAGCGATGCAGTGTCAGCTGGAGGACCATCCCCTGTGATAGCCCAGCAGGCAGTCTCTTGTACTCCTGGGAGCTCTGACTACTGGGTAGTGCAGTTACCAGGGGGTGAGACCATTTGGAGAGACCACTGGGGAGGAGAGGCCCTGTGACGACCCCTCCCCCCGCACCGGTCGATGTTAGCGAGCTCGGTCTTACTGGCCGCATCTGACTATGACTTAAGGGAGGCCAGAGGAACGAATGCCAGGAGGAGCTCCAGCAATCGACAGGTGGCAAAGATTTAGGAAAAATGGTTTTCGCGCACTACTGAGTTCTGGGTGAGCTTTGTTGTGTAGCAAGAGACGATTCAAATAGATGTTAGAGTTAAATAACCCTTTCTTATTGTTAACTACAGGAATGTGGACCCTGGTGGGAAAACCAAGAAAAGAGCATCAGGGCCTGTCAGAGACACCAGTATAGTTTTTTTTTTTTTTAATATTTTTATTTATTTCTAGGAGAGAGAGAGAGAGAGAGACAGCGTGAGAGGGTCAGAGAGAGAGGGAGACACAGACTCCGAAACAGGCTCCAGGCTCTGAGCTGGCAGTCAGCACAGAGCCCGATGCGGGGCTCGAACCCACGAACCGTGAGATCATGACCTAAGCGAAAGTCGGATGCTTAACCGACTAAGCCACCCAGGCACCCCAACACCAGTATAGTTTTAATGTGAAGGATGGAATGTATGTAAAACTTGGACACCTCTGTGATCTCGCCCAAGGCATAGAACCTTCTTCCCTCAAGCGACTCAGTGAAGTGACCACAGATACGAGCTAGAAACTGGTCTGTAAAAAAATATTAAATTCGTCTCAGTTCTTGCGATTTAATTTTGGAAGCAAATACTTAAAGGATACCTTGCTTGCCTCGAATCCCCACTCCCCACCCCTGCCCGGCTCCTCCTTACTTCTAGGTACTTTAGAAGTATGTCAGGAGGTAGGAATCCAGCCCTTTTATGAGCTGGGATATCCTGACTTGATGCCAGCAGAGTCTACACACCTTTGGAGACCCAGATAAAAAAAAGGAAGAGGGTCTTTTCTTTCTCACTGAGATGCTGACCACACCTCTATTAAGGCTACCAGGGTGGGTGTAGTAAATTACCAATAAGTTGTTACTTATTGAAGCAGCTAATAGATGCTATCACAACGAAGCTTTATCTTTCACTTATTCTTCTCTCAGAAGATTGTTGTACCTTTCATTGGAATCACACTGCAAAAGACATCATCAGCTTGTTCTTTACCAGCTTGCTGATATCAGAGAAGGCATCTACAAGCAAAAGGAATTCAGAACACACACAAAGGGGGTGTCATGAGCCAAAATATATCGTTCCTGTCTAACATTTTAAAAGGTCCCATTTCATTTTGTTTTTAATACTCAGAATTGTATGTCATATAATTGATGTTCAACATTCCCTTTCTCCCCCATCTCCCCTTTGATTCGTTTTGACAATGCTGGACACGAAGAGAGATTTTACATCCATTATGCGAGTATGGATTTATTCTTCCTGGTTAACTTCCTTCTGTGTCCAGAATATTTATCTGAAGAAAAGTGGTATTGATGTCCCTACCCCACCCCATCTGGAGCGGGATGAGGAATGTTTGGGTCCTGTTCTTTCACATGATGAGCCTGTGGCAGACACTTTTTCAGGTCCTCTGGCCTGGGAACTAGCTACCTCTCTTGTTTAATTTTGATTATACCCCAGTCCCCACCTTCCCTCTGATGAGAAAGCTGCTGTTTGCACTGTTCCCCTTGCACAAATACGGAAACCTCACCAGCAGCTTTATTCAAGACTCTGGATATTAAAAATTCTTAATGCAGTATAAAGCAATATTTAAATAGTATTTCTTAGTGCAGTATAAAATTCCTTAGCACTCGTATACAGCAAGTGCTACATAAGTTGTTGCTCTGATTAAGAGTGATGTTCTTTAACCTACCTCTCTCTACAGCTCAGGTCCAAACAACAGTCTGGCTTAATAAAAAAGAAAAGCACTTTAAAAAATCTTATTCTTGCTGAAGACATTTTAGACTTTAACCAAATTCTGAAACATTTTTGCCAAAGTCAAATTCATAACAAATATTCCCCAAACCGCTGTTTCTCTAAAAGACGGTTCGTGAAGTTATACTGAGCAGAAAGTAGCAGGAGAAATATTGCAGACAGACCCAGCTTTTTCCGGGATCGAGGTCCATGCTCGCTGGGAATATGTGCCCTCCCTTGAACCTGATCTATTGTTAAGCAAGGAAAAGAAGAATTGTGGCCAGCTTGCAGTAGGCTGAGCAGTTTTCTGGTCTGTCTGAGCCTTCTGGCTACAAGGAGGGCTCTTAGGGTGGAGATTGTCTGTTTTCACTTTGCATCACCTGACCAGGCACCTCATAAGTGCTCAGAAAATTGCCTGTGGACATGTTAGTTAGTGTCTCGGCTTTCCACTGGGGATTTGTGAAGAGCTCGGGGTTCCTGCTTTGCCACTCCTCTAGTTGAAACTGTCACCCATGGTCCTAACCCCTTTCTCCTGAAAACTGTGCCAGAACATCAAATTTAAGGACACAAGAGAGTAAGATATTGGAGCGAGGAGCAGAGAACGGCTGGACACGGCCAGGAGAGGCAGTGTTCTAAAAGAAGACTGCGTTTTGAGTCAGAAGTTCGTTGGGGTTAACAACTTAGCTTTGTGAATTTGGAGAAGTCACAAATCTTTTTCTGCACTCCAGTCTGCTCATCTGAAAAACATACGGATAGCGATAAAAGCCCTCACTTCCTCCCCGGATTGTTGTAGGGACCAAGTGAGGTTGTGCTAAAAGGATTGTGTCTGTGCCCCAGAAAATGCCTCTCCTTCCTCTGCCTGTCTTTACCTTCTGATTTTGTGTATCTCTATCTATCCCAGCAGACGAGGGGGACTTAATTTCATTATTCCATCGGAAAGGAGAAGACAATAGGAACTCGCCTCCCCTGGTGCTTTGGTTAGTGGATTGAGAATTTTACAGCCTTGTAGGACTGTCCATATTAGCCGGAAACAGACCATCTGTGTTTCACCTCGAACTTCCGGGCAGCTCAGCCTGTCTAATTATAAAATGAGAAAAGAAGTAATCGTCACTTGAAGAAGAACTTCATATAGAATGCCTCCATTCATACGAACTCCCATTCTGCATGAAAAGCTCAAGGTCTTTGTCAATGGACAGGTAATTGGGACACACTGAATGCAATATCAGGGCTGCTAACATTCATCACGCACACCAGCCTTCTTCCCACCAATCATAGTTTCTCAAATCCTGAATCGTATTTGCATGCTATTTTCTTTTTTAGGACTGAACAGAATTGGAATTATTGAAGGTGAATAAGCAGAGTGGAATGAGGAAGGACAGCAAATTGGGAAATAAATTCTCACTTCCAGCAATTCCAAGTCACACTGAAACTTGATACT
This sequence comes from Hyaena hyaena, assembly GCF_003009895.1. Lineage (NCBI taxonomy): Eukaryota > Metazoa > Chordata > Mammalia > Carnivora > Hyaenidae > Hyaena > Hyaena hyaena. The sequence continues at coordinate 963,336 of NW_024081212.1, read as the reverse complement.
CAGGCTTGCGAGTCGCTCAATCCTCAGAAGTTCTTTCCTCAGGGCTATGGTAGATGAGGCGAAGAGAAGAAAACTGACTACCTTGAAATGAATGAACAGCTTTATAGTGGTTCCCTAGGTAGGGGATTCTCCTGTTTATTTTAATAAATCTGGGTGGACACTTGAAAACATTAGTAGAGATTGCAGATGCAGACACACAGACCAAAAATATTAAACGGGAAATGGCTTAGTGAGATTATAGGAAGGAGAAATAAGAAAAAAAAGTACAAGTCATAGTTTCAGTAAAGAGATTGTGGGTATAGAAAATGTCATTGTTTATTCATTTAAAAATAATTTTAAGAATTTAAATGATGCACATGCTTACAAAAGAGAAACATTACGAATGGGCTAATAATATAAACAGAGTTGCAGGAAGATTCCCTCCGTACCCAGCCCCAGTTCCGTGGTCAACCAATCTTTTTGGGGTGGGGATGTCTTCGGCTTTAGGCATGGACGATAGATCTCTGTTCCTCTGGAGGTTAATGAATTAATATGCCTGAGCAGCGAATTCTGTGTTTAGCCGTTTTAGACGTTGACTTCCTAATCTAGTAGCTAAGCATTTTCACTGAACGTAGTTATAACCTTATCCCTTCTATTGATTGCCACTGCCTGGTTATAGTGCTAGGATCACACATCACCTTTCTCTCCATCCATCGCCAAGGCAGGAAGTCCTTCCTCCCCCCTGTGAGAGGTAAGGGCTGTGTGGCTCCCCGCCCTCAGCGCCGGGCCTCTCTACTGAAAGGTGCGTGTGTGGTGGTCTTTCTCCCTTTTCCTTTCCTTTCCTGCCTGCCTGCCTTCCTCTGTCTCTTTGGTGGGGAGAGAGATGGAATACTGAGTCACGCGTTAGTCAGATGGAGAGCTATCCATTTTTTACAGCATTTCAATCCCTGCAGACAGTGGGCACCCCTTACCACCGTGGTTCTAATTTTAAGTCCACACACTTCCCACACCCGCTAGGGAAGAGAAGTAGCGTCTCTAAAGCTTCACGCCAAGGAAAACGCAATCCTGTAGAGGGGCACCCCAAGCTCTGCGGCCCGGTTTCCACCCCCACCCCCCGCCGCTGGCCCCTCCAGGTGCCGGCGAGGCCGCGGCTTCCCTCCTGCGCCCGCGGCTCCGAGCAGAGGAGGCGCTGAAGCCGGGGCGCCGCGCTGCCCCCCGAGGAATCGGCGTTCCGCCTGCCATCAACTCGGGGCCACATTTTACCAAGACTTTGCAACGGCTTTAATTGAGAAGGTCAAAGATCTTAGGTTTGGGTTTTAAAAACAACACACAGATCCGGGAGTGCGGGTGGAGGAGAGCACCGCCGGCGAGGCCACCCGGTAGTGAGGCCCGGAGGCCTGGGCGTCGTGCGCCGCGCTCGCTTCCAGGCGCTTCGAGACCTTCGCTTTGTGGCCCGGCGCCCGCCCAGCGCGGGCACCTGCGGCCTGAAGCGGCTCCGGGTCCAGGGCGGGAACCAGGGCTGCCTTTTGTGCTGCTGCAGGAGAAGCGTGGAGGCTTCAGAAGGTCATCGCGACGGGACGTCCGGGCCCGACTTTCAGGGGAGGGGCTGTGGGTCCCGGCGCGCGTCAAGTTCACCCCGTGTCCGCGCCGCGCGGTGCCGCGGTTCTCCGTGCGCTTCGCTCGCGCAGGAAGGGCCGGTGGCCCCCGGCGCCCGCGGCGCGGTGGGCCGGCCCTGGGCAGGTCGGGCCGGGAGACCCGAGCCGCCCCCGGGCCACTCCGCCCCGCGCCCCCTCCCCTCCCGGGCGGACCCCGCGGAGGGTGGCGGCGCGCGGAGCAGCGATGGCCGCCAGAGCCAGCCCCGCAGCGCCCTGCCCGCCGGGACGGCCAGGTCGGGCACCTGCCCCCGGCCGAGTGGCCGACCCCCTCGGGGCAGGAAGGTGCCGGCCGGGGCGGCGGGGCCGAGCCGGGGGTGGCACGACCGAGCGCCCTCAGCTCGCGCCGGGACCGACCCCGCGGGCCGCTCGGACCGGGGGACACAGCGGGGGGCGAGGGCGACGGCGCCTGGGAAGGGCGAGGGGGGCGGGCTTCTGCGGGGGAGCTCCGGGGAAACCCTGGGCCGCGCGTCAGTGGCCGTAAAGGGACCGTTCCCTCCGGGGAGCAAGGGGCCAGCAGGTGCATGACTGTCCTGGAGGCGGGAGACGCGACGCTAAAACGAGGGTCCAGAGCAGACGCAACCGCCGCCGGGTATACATGTGAACACGCAGATGCTGCGCTTGGGGACAGGTGTTCACGGTGCCCTCCAACCAGGAAGGCTCTCCCAACAAGGAAACTCGAAGGCTCTTACAAAGAGCCGCTTCCTTCTTCATTCTCAGGTAAGAAACGGAGAGATTGGTACAAACACAGCTGCTGCTCGCGGGCCGGAGCTGGACGTGCGCCGAGCTGAGAATTTCACGCGAGACAAGCTGCGTCCTGGGCCCTTTTCTGTCTTCTTTTCTTCCTTTTTCTTTAGAGGCCGAAGTCTGTGTTAGAGAAGCCGGAGCCGGTGTCGTCTAGCCGTGAAGACTTCCAGCTCATTCTGCTTTCCGCCTTTTGAAGTTGAGGGAGCGTTTGTTTTTCTTTTTTTTTTAACACAAGGGATAACATGGCCGGACTTGGTCTTCATCCTACTAAAGTAAAAATAATCGTCTTCCGCGTAAACAGCGTTGTTAAAAACGTATTTTCCTATTTGTATCCCTGCGCCCCAGCGAGCTGCGGTGATTTCTCTCGGACACGTTTTGTCCGCGTCTACAGCCGCCCAGACGCGCCGGACCGTCCCCTCCCCTCCCCGAACGGGGTCACGTTGTGCAGTGTGCGTCAGCAGCTCGGCGCGTCTCCTCGGCGCCGCGCGCCCGCAGCGCTGGAACACAAGCCTCCACTTACCCCCGAGCGGGGCCAGGCGCCCCGACCTGCCTCCAGTGCAGCCGGGCTCGTATCCTGACTCGATCCTCTCCGGTGCAGCTGACGAGTCCGAAGGCTCCGGGTCGCTCCTGCAAACACCGTGCGCGCGAGCCGACCACACGGAGGCCGCCTGCGCGCAGGGGCTCCGTGGGGAACTGCGCGCCCTACGCCGTCTTTGCCGTGAGGGCCCGGTTCCTCCTGCGCCATCGCCGCCGAGCGAGGGGTGGACGGTCCCAGGCGGTTCTCGGGTCCGCACGCCGGCCCCCGAGGACCCCCGCGCTGCGGGCCGGCCCGACGCCCGGTTCAGGCGTCGCGGTTAATACTAGCTTCCGCTGTCACACTCTCCGGTTTCGGACGAAGGAGCCCGGGGGCCGCCGCTTCTCGGGCTTCCCTTGGGCCGCAGAGATGACCGCACCCCGAGACTTCGGAAGCACGTCTACCCCCACCGGAGGCTGACTTGAGCGGAGGAGAGCGGCCTTCCTGGAGGCGGCGGCGCGGCGCTTGCAGTACCCGCCTGGTGACCGGAACTGGCTTCCCCTGGCGGCCGCGCAGTCGAGTACCTGACCTTCCCCCCCGCGCTCCCCACCCCCTGCCCCGAGCAGGGCATCCCCGGGGCCCCCACACGTGGGCAGCCGCTAGCCGGAGGGCAGGGACTGGGCGCGCTCCCAGCCGACGGCCGCGCCCGCGGGACACGTCGCTGCGGGACGATGTGGAGCAGGACCCGGCCCTCCGCGCCGTGGGGCCGTCCGGCGACCCCCACAGCCTTCCGACTCCGCGGGGCCCCGGAGCCACCCGCCGGCCAGAGGCACCGCGGCTCGGCCCCCCAAGGCCCGGGCCTCGCGGTGCTGCGCAGCGCCCCCTAGCGTCGCGCGCGCGTCCTGCGGGACCGCAGGTGGCGGGCGCCGCTTCCCCGCGCAGAGGCCGCAGCACCAGCCGCCCGGCCTCGTCCCCACCGCCCCCGCCCCGGCGCGGCCCGGCAGGCAGCTCGGGGGCGGGGGCGGCCTCCACCCTCGCTCCGACCCTCGTGTTCCGTTGCCAGTCCATGGGGTGTCGCGGCCGCTGTCACAATACACGAAACTTCCCTGCCTTTCTCACGATGAACATCCGAGTAAGAACAACGCTTGCATCTCAAGGGAGATGCAAAAAATGTGCTCGGCTTATCGTATATGAAATCCATCTTTCCCCATTTTCTATATAGGCACTTAATTTCACATTAACACCTGATTTAAGAAACCGATAAGGGTTTTGCAATAGTCTTTATTTTTATAAAATAATAACATTTTTTATAAAATGGAAAATTAATGAGCCCTAACAGAAAACACTTTTGTTTCCTGCTAAAGTTATCTCCTCCCATCGAGTTGGTAATCTTGTAGTGAACATTTATTGTGGATTGTCTACAGTTCAAATTGTTGTTTCTCAAGTTCTTTGTTATTGACATCTTTGTAAATTTGGAGATAGAGCTCTAAAAATATTCTATGTCTACGGAGATGTTATATTCTTTTGCAAACTTAAATATGATGTGCCTCCATCAGTCAGGGTCCCGCAGGGAACAGTTGGTATACTCAAAATGGATGAATGAAGGAACATCCAGGAACCAACAGACGGCCTGTGTAAGGGAATCTGTAGAGGGACTGGAACCACCCTAAATTTTGTGGTAGTTCAGAGAATGGTCCAGTCATGACTGGGAATGGGCTTGACTGAATAAAATTGACCGCCACACTTTGTGAGATGTAAGAGATTGGAGGAAGGGATCTTAGCAGCTGTTCTTCTCAGCCTCAAAAAATTTGCTCATGAGCTGAAAGCCTGGAGGCCACTGACTGCGGGATGCGAATAATGCCACTGGGGTGGGAGGCAGAACCTGGATTCCAGGTGACAGTAGCTGAGCCCGGGAATCCGGGCTCCTGGACAGGGAGGCTTACGTCTGAACTCCTCAGTTATGCGAGCAAATGCAAGTCGTTTTCCTGTTTAAACCACTGAGAATTGGTTTTCTTCTCACTTGGAACACAGGGATTCATAACAGACAACCAGGGATAGAGCAGGCTGCAGATGTGATTGCCGATTCCTTTGGTTGTTGCGGGGAAAAGACCAAATGTGAGGTGTCCTTGGATGGGCAGCATTTGCCTTGTCTGGGAGATTGTTAGAAATGCTGCATGTCAGGTCCCCTACGGGGTGCTTGCACATCAGATTCGGGTCTAGGGCAGTGTTTCTCAAGCTTGAATGTGCATTGCATGTGTATCATCTGGGGATCTTGCTAAAATGCAAATCCGGACTGAGTAGGGACGGGATTCTGCATTTCTACCAATCTCCTGGATGAGGCTGGCAGACTCCACTTTGAGTGCCAGACCCCTTATCCATGCTGACTTCTCAGGGATTCTTTTTCATTTTTTATTTTACTTGAGAGAGAGAGAGAGAGAGAGAGAGAGCGCATGCATGTGTGTGAGTGGGGGAGGGGGCAGAAGGAAAGAGAGAGAGAGAGTCTTCAGCAGGCTCCATGCTCAGCCCTGAGTCAGACTTGGGGCTCGATCCCACCACTGTGAGATCACGACCTGAGCGGAAATCAAGAGTCAGACACTCAACTGACTGAGCCACTCAGGCGCCCTCTTAGGGAGTGTTCTTGACCACCCCCCCCCCCCCCCCCCCCCCCAAATTGCCAAGTTCAGGAACGAACACCATGTCATTTTAGAAAAGCCACTAGAGTAAACAATTTGGGGTCGTTTTTCCTGCTAGCCATGTGCGCTCTGCTGGATCCGTCCACACAGCCTGCCCTTCCAGCCCACTGAGGTTCTCCTGCTTTTCTCCAAAGTCCTGTAAGTGTTCAAGTTAGAAGCGCAGGTGTGACAGCCCAGGGACATCATGGTGCTCGTTGAGAGGAGAAACTTGGAGACAAACAGTGAGTATTTTGTCCCTCCAAACCCGGTGGACTTGAGCTGGCACATCCTGTGTTGGAGCCCGGAAGTGGGTAGAGGGAGGGGGGAGAGCCCATCCCCCACCCCATGCGCATCGCCACTGATCTGCCCCAACTTCTTATTGTTCAGTTTCTTGTCTGCTTGTCCCTCTTACTGGATTACAGTCAGGCACGTGCTGTAACACAGGATAGAATTCGATGCCTGCTAAGTCTTTGGAGTCTCACTACCTTCCAGAAAGTGGGGATTCTCAAAGCAAGCTTCGTACTGCAAACTGGTCTTCAAAAACAAAAGCCCTGGCCTCCTCTTAAGAGATTCTGACTTCAGGGTTTGGCCTGCACTCAGGACGTTTCAGAATTTAAAATCTCTTGAGGGGAGTCTATCTGCAGGCATTAAGTAGATGAACACATTGATACCACAGACCTATCTGAGAGGTCAGTTGTTCATATTTTTATTTCTTCAAATGTTTATGGAACAGCTCGTTTATGCCAGATGCTATATTGCCCCGTTCTCAAGGAGCTGAAGGTTTTACACGAGGGACAGGCATGTAGATAAATAACCACTGATGCAGGCTCAGTGCATGAAGTAGAATACAAAAAAGTATTGTTCCGACAGAAAGCAGAGAGATGGATTCTTTGTGACGGGCATGGGAGAAAAATAATAATGGCTGACACGTATTGAGCACTAACTATGGATCAAGAAGTCCCGAGGCCTTGAAGGAGGAGAGAGCCCAGTGGGGAAGGTGGGTGGGGGATGGGGAAGTACTCCTGAGTCCAGGTTGAGGGAGATGGGGGTGAGAGGGTGAGGAAACTAAAGGAGACTACTTCTGTTTTCTTTGTAAAATCAAGTTGAATCATGGCCCAAGAAAATGGGGAGTGTGAGAGGGGTGCTGTCTGGGATCTGAGTGGCTCCAGCCCTGAACGTCCCCCACGAACTGTGAAAGGTCCTTGGGGCACCGTGGAAGGTTCTCGTGCACAGTGGAAAGTCCTCGGGGCACCGTGGAAGGTTCCCGTGCACAGTGGAAGGTTCTTGGTGTGCCGTGGAAGGTTCTCGTGCACAGTGGAAGGTTCTTGGTGTGCCGTGGAAGGTTCTCGTGCACAGTGGAAGGTTCTTGGTGTGCCGTGGAAGGTTCTCGTGCACAGTGGAAGGTTCTTGGTGTGCTGTGGAAGGTTCTCGTGTGCAGTGGAAGGTCCTCAGGGTGCTGTGGAAGGACCTCATGTCACCGTAGAAGGTTCTTGGTACATGCTAGAAGGTTCTCATGCACAGTGGAAGGTCCTCGGGGTGCCGTGGAAGGTTCTCGTGCACAGTGGAAGGTCCTCGGGGCACCGTGGAAGGTCCTCGGGGCGCCGTGGAAGGTTCTCGTGCACAGTAGAAGGTTCTCAGTGTGCTGTGGAAGGTTCTCGTGCACAGTGGAAGGCCCTCAGGGCGCTGTGGAAGGCCCTCATGTCCCCGTAGAAGGTTCTTGGTACATGCTGGAAGGTTCTCATGCACAGTGGAAGGTCCTCAGGGCCCCGTGAAAGGTCTGGGGGAAAAGTGGAGTTCATAGTTTGGTTCCCATCTTTGAGGTGGCATGCTCAGCAGCTCCAGGGTAGAAATAGATGGGACTGTGGGATTCCTCCAAAACTGGGCTTTTAGGAGCAGTGGAAAGACAGACAAGGAGGCCAGGGAGCTTTGGTGAGGTTTCGGCTCAAGAGTTGAATGGAGATGAATCTGGAGGAAATAAGTTCTGGAGAGTGTTAGGCTTGGAAAAAAGGGAGGGGGAAACCATACTGACAGGAGAGTGTATCAGAGGGGCTTGCAGAGATGATGCGGGTCAGGGTGCTGATACTATGTCAGGTGTGCCTGGGGTGGGGCCGCTGAAGGGGTTGAAGGTGAAGATCACTAATGTTGTGCAGCCAGGGACGTGGGACGGGTCCCCCAGGGGGCACAGCAAACCCCCAGTGGGAGGAGAGGAGGGGAGGAAGACTGAGATCTTCTCTGTGCAGACTTTCGGAGACACCCCACCAGGGGGAGGATTTAGTCAAGCCGTTCAGGATATAAAGGAGGGGGAGTTAGACCCAAAGGCAAGGGACACGCCATTGAAATGCAAGATGGAGCAACAGTGATACAGGAAAATCCCACTCAGATTGGAAAATACGGAGGAGGAGGTGGCAGAAATTCCTGGTGGTGAAAGAAAGTTTTGTACATCGTTCTGGAAACTGGGAGGTAGGTTGTTTTTAGTTTAGGGTAAAAGACCTGGAGTTCAGAAATTTTGCTGGTGGCAATGGCAGCTCAAGGCCAAGCAGGCGAGCAGGACTTATCAACTTGGTAACGAATGGCGGAGTGTACAGATAAGTGTCGCTAGCAAGTCCCCCTTCTGAGAATTTCCTGTTTGCATTAAGTGCAAAAATCATTCTTTTTGTTTGCTTAATTTTTTTTACTGTTTATTTATTCTTGAGAGAGAGAGTGTGTGTGAGGAGAGGAGGGGCAGAGAGAGGAGACACGGAATCCGAAGCAGGCTCCAGGCTCTGAGCTGTCAGCACAGAACCCGACGTGGAGCTCGAACCCACAAATCGTGAGATCATGACCTGAGCTGAAGTGGGATGCATCACCGACTGAGCCCCCAAGGCACCCCTAAAAATCATTCTTAAAAAAATTTCCCCCTCCATTTACCTCAATATTGATACCTTGAGGCAAAGCCCCAGTCAGCGGGCGTTAGTTACGGTTCATCTGGGCCTGGAAGTGTGCTTGACATCTCATACTTGACCTTCACGCACCCCTCCCCCAGATCCTAGAGAGCTCCTTTTATCCTAATACTGAACAATACTGACTAGGCTTCTTTCTTTCTTTAATATTTATTTATGTATTTATGTATTTATTTAAATGCTTGGTGAAGGAAGTTTTTCTTTTTCTTCTTTTTTTTTTTGAATGTTTATTATTTTTGAGAGAGAGAGAGCATGCACAAGCAGGGGAAGAGCAGAGAGAGGGGGACAGAGGATCCAAAGTGGGCTCCACGCTGACAACAGCCAGCCCCATGTGGGCTTCGAACTCACAAACTGTGAGATCAAGACCTGAGCTGAAGTCAGACACTCAACGAACTGAGCCACCCAGGTGCTCCTATTTATTTATTTTGAGAGAAAGAGAGACAGAGCGAGTGAAAGAGGGGCAAAGAGAATCCCAGGCAGGCTCTGCCCTCTCAACACAGACCTGGACACAGGGCTTGAACTCTCAAACTGTGAGATCATGACCTGGGCCAAAATCAAGAGTCCGAGGCCTAGCTGACTGACCACTCGGGAACCCCGAGGCGTCGTATCCAACAGGCAGCAGGAAACACCTTATGTCAAGAGGGGCTCTGGATGGCATCAGGCACTGGCGTACATAACTGCAACTCCACAAGATGGCTGGCTTCCTCAGAATTTCCCTTTAGGGGAGGAAAGCTGGTCATGGACATGGAAACTTGGGTGTGAGATTTCTCCCAGAATTCTCCTCCCTCAGAGAAGTTTATCTCCAAAACTAGAGCTATGGAGACCCCGTAAGATGTGTCCCTATGGAGAGAGACAGGCTCCCAAGGACCTTCAGAGACAGAAGCCATGCTCCTACCAACCCACACCCTCTTGAAGGGTGTAGGTTGAGTGGAGGCGAGTCCGCTCTCACTTAGGCGTGCATAACCGATGGTGGAGACGTCCATGTTCACAACGGAAGGGAGGCCTTCCTCTCCCAAGTGGGCCCTACATCCTGTTCCACTGACACCACTTGGAAGAATAAAAAAAAGGTGAAGACAGAGTTCCCAGCTTTTCCACAGCTGTTCCCTGGGCTGTAGCACTGGGTCTGTTGTGGACCCTAAGACTAGCTAGGGGCAGGGGGCTCCTTCCCTGGTGGGGGAATCTCTAGGCTCAGCTATATATAGTGAGGTCCCGCACACCCTCTCTCATTACTCATTTAGTTTGGCCCGGGTTTAAAGCATGAACAATCTCTTCCAGGCACTCCCTGTACTCACTTCCCTCTGACCAGAGGGCCCCTCCTCTCGTCTGACCCGTGGGGGTCAACATCCTTTCTAGCTGATCCGCCCCACTTCCTCCCTCAGGCTGAGCTCGAAGCTGTTTTTGAGCTTCAGGGGTTCCTGGAGAAGTGTTTCCTCTGGCTGCCCCCCCCCCCCCCCCCGCCCCTGCAATATCACATCAAACATACTGGCTTCGGGGTCTTGGGTTATTGGAGACGTGAAAGCAGAAGGAACAGTGTGAACCATGGGAAGAAACACTCCCCAAGGGGATGGGATGTGAAAAATCCATTTCTGAAGGTGGGCTAAAGGGGGCCACGGAAAGTAGAGAAAGACACAGAATTAGTCCTCTGGATCCAGTGGAGACCAGCCCGAGGGGGTTCAGAGAAAATTTCTGAGGGGCTCGAAGTTTAAGCCACTTACTGGGGTGGGCAGGGCGAGGGTCCCGCAGGCAGATAGACCCGGGTGTGCATTCCAGAGACACCACTAGCCCACTTATTGGCTCTGAGACATTGTCACCCAGCCACTCGGAAAGCCTGTTTTCTCAGCTGGGAAATGTGGATTATAAGAACTACCTGCATGGTCCTTGCCAGGACCGGTCATATTTGTGCAGTGCCTCGCTGAGTGATACAGTATGAGGGGGTTCTCTATGTTCCTCTGACGTGGGATTTCCATGGATGGGCAGGAAGGGGAGACTTCGGCCCACCAACCCAGCTCTGTACCTAACAGTGCAGCCTGAGCCTGTAGTGAGTTTATTTTAATATTTATTTATTTTTAGGAGAGCACAAGCAGGGGAGGGACAGAGAGAGGGGGACAGAGGTTCCGAAGCCAGCTTTGTGCAGACAGCAGCCAGCCTGACGTGGGGCTGGAACTCACCAATGGTGAGATCATGACCTGAGCCGAAGTCCAGACGCTCAACTGACTGAGCCATCCAGGCACCCGTAGAGTAATCAGTTTATTGACCAGTCTTCATTCACTGGAACGAAACGTGAATTGGTTTTGTATTTCCAGGGATGGCCTTAACTATGCTCTCCTAAATCTCCCTATCTTGCCCTTTAATGAACTCTTGGGGAGTTTATTACTTTCTGATTACTTTTAGTAGCTCATTTGAAATATTTTGAAAACTAAGAATGTAAAAAGTCAATTCACTATAAAGCCTCCATCTTAGCTCAGATCTTATCCCTTCCATTCTCCCTGAAAGCTTAAGCAGGGTCTCTATCTACTAGTCCAGGAGGAGGAGGGAGAGCCCTTCCCCCCTCCCTCTTTAAGGACAGCTCCTGCTGTGTGTTGAGGGGCGGGGGTGGGGGTGGGGGTGTGGAGGAAGGATCAGGAGAGGCTCAGATGTCTTTTTACTTACCTGGCCGTTGTTCTTGACCCCTTTGGTGTTTCTCTGGAAATCACTTACTACTTTCAAAGCTTCTGTGTGACAGGGTCTGGCTCTCTCAGGGGCCACATGTCAATGCCTCAGTGTCTCCTTCCTTGAGTGGGGGATGGATTGTGTTGGACTCATCCACAACAGCTTCTTTCAATCCTTGCCCTGGGCCACACACAGGCTCTGTGCTAAGGAGCCCACACCTCACGTCAGCTTTGTAGAGGATCAAGGTGGCGGAGGCCGGACCTCCATGTATGGTGTCCATTTGGCTCCGGGGAAATTCATGCATCCACAGGGGTGGTGAGTCTACCCTGGAATTTTCTTCCTCTCTGTTTAGGTGGGATCTTCTGATTCTAAGCCAGATGTCAAACCCAGGCCCAGAATTCAACTCTCTTTTATTGCACCCTAGCAATCTCTGCCTTCTCCATGCCCCCCACAATGTATTTTGCTTAAAACGATTTATTTTTTAATATGTAAGACATTCAAAATTACATAATATAATGAGATACATCAGATAACAGATACTTATTTACCACAACTCATCATAAGACACAAAACACGGCAGCAAGTCCCACTTCATGAGTCCTTGTCAAGCCTGTGTCTGGGTGACAGTGGATGTCCCTTTGTTTGGTTTAAAAATGATGGGACTCCTGGGCACCTGAGCGGCTCATCTGGTTAGGTGTCTGACTCTTGATATCGGCTCAGGTTGTGATCTTGAGGTCGTGGGATGGAACCCCACATCAGGCTCTGCTCTGAGTGTGGAGCCTGCTTGGGGTTCCCTCTGTGCCTCTCCCTCTGCCCTTCCCCTGCTCATGTGTGCATCTACCTCTCTCTCTAAGTAAATAAATAAACATTAAAAAAAATAAAAATAGTTGGAATTCACATAGGAATTCTAGTGCCTATTTGTACCTCACTGTTAGAAAAATTTATATTTTTATGATGCATTTCGATCCAATATTGCCTGAATTGATCTACAGAGTCAGGGCAATAGCTATGAGAATTCCAAGTCTTTCTTGCAGAAGTGAACAAGTTGATCCTAACGCTCATGCGGACACACCAGCATTCCTGGTCTTTTTATCATTTTTTTATATTCTTGATAAGTTTGGGAAATTTCAGTTGCTATTTCTTCAAGTATTTTTTCAACCTCGTCTTTCTTTCTGGGACTCTGATTATGTGAATGTTAGTCTTAAGTTATAGTCCCACAGACCTCTGAGACTGTTCATTTTATTTTTTAGTTTATTTTCTCTCTGTTGTTCAAATTGAGTAATTTTCTTTCCTTCTTTCTTTTCTTTCTTTCTTTCTTTCTTTCCTTCTTTCTTTTTTTCTTCCTTCCTTCCTTCCTTCCTTCCTTCCTTCCTTCCTTCCTTCCTTCCTTCCTTTCTTCTTCTTCTTCTTCTTCTTCTTCTTCTTCTTCTTCTTCTTCTTCTTCTTCTTCTTCTTCCTTCCTTCCTTCCTTCTTTCCTTCCTTCCTTCCTTCCTTCCTTCCTTCCTTTTTTTCTTTCTTTCTTTCATTTTTGAGAGAGAGGGCAGGAAAGGGCAGAGGAAGAGGGCGAAAGAGAACTGTAAGCAGGCTCCATGCCCAGCACAGAGCCTAATGCAGGGCTCTATCTCACAACTGTGAGATCATGAACTGAATCAAAATGCAAGTTGGACACGTAACTGACTGACCACCTGTGGAGAGCATCCCAAAATTAGGTAATTTCTATTTTTCTGTTTTCCAGTCACTGATTCTTCCTTTCCATCCTGATGTTGACCTTTGTTTTGCTTTTTATTGTTATTGTATTTCCTAGCAAAACCTATTGAATTTGTCTTATTATTATATTTGGTTCTTTCTTGCTTGCTTTCTTCTTTCTTTCTTCTTTTTTAAAGTTTATTTATTTTGAGAGATAGAGTGTGAGCAGGGGAGGGGCAGAGAGAGAGGGAGAGAAGGGGAATCCCCAGCACTGTCAGCACAGAGCCTGATGTGGGGCTCGAACTCACGAACTGTGAGAGGATGACCTGACCTGAAAATGAGAGTCAGATGCTTAACCGACTGAGCCACCCAGGCATCCCTATATCTTTTTATTTCGTTAATGCAACTTTTTACTCATTTTCTGATGATTTGTATCTTTTCATTTGTTTCAAGCATGTTTAAAATTACTCACTGAAGTATTTGTGTCATGACTGTTTTAAGATCTTGGTCAGAGGACTCTCGTATCTGTGTCCCTCGGTGTTGGAGGGGGGAATTGAGAAGATGTGACTGCCAATTCGCCCGTGAGCTAGACCAGGGCAGTGTGATTGAGAACCTTCTGTTTTAGCTAGGCTTCTTTGATACTGCTCAGGGAGAAGAAAAAGGAAGCCCTCTCATTAGTGCCTAGTGAACTTAGAAATCCAAGGTCTCCATTGGGCTTGACACTGAGTGGGAGACCTATTGCTGCTGATGGGGGCTGAGAGTTCTGGCTGTCTGTGTGGACCCCACTGACACCTTTGTGGGGGAAACTGTCTTATTTCCACTGGGCCGTTGTGGAAGTCCTGATTCCCCAGTAGGTGTCCCCTCATGCCACTCGGGTGGGAGATGGATGCCTTGTTACTACTGAGTAGGGGCGGAAGCGTGTCCAGTCCAACTTTCTTTCTTGTTTAAAAAACATTTTGGGTATTTATTTATTTATTTTTCTATCTGTGTATCTATGTATCTATCTGTCTATTTATTTATTCATTTTAAGTAATCTCTAAGCGGGGCTCGAACCTATGACCCGGAGACCAAGAGTTGCATGCTCCACCGACTAAGGCAACCAGGTGCCCCTGTCCACCCAAACTTTCTGCAGGTGGAAGTTACTTGTCCAGATTTATTTTATTCTGTTTGCCATATGAACGTCTTTTTGAGTGCTTGTTTTTTTTTTTTATACAATGATCTAACTTACGCAGTAATGATGATAATAAAAATAATAAGTAACACTAATACCTTTCTTTCTATATGCAAAGACATATATTTAGTCCCAGTATCAACTCCATTGTGTAGCTCCTATATTATAGAGGCACACAGAGAGGGACAGAGAAGTTACACATTCACCCAGGACCTCACAGCTGAACAGCAGAGCTGGGATTCAAACTCAGGCAGTTTGGCTCTGGAATCCATGTGTTTTTTGTTTTCCGTTGAGCCCCTAGCACTTAGCATAATGCCTGACATGTAGCAAGTGCTCTGTAGCTATTTGCTGCATGGATTAGTTGCGACACCAATGTAGGAAATGTTATTCTTTTCCTTGGATTCCATTTTCTCCCTGCGCTCATCACATCTCATGCCCCGATGTCTCGTTTTCCTTCCTACTCTAATATGTTTGCATCATTTCCATGATGCTTCTTTTTGTCTTATTCAAGCTTAGGTGACTTTTCCCGGTCATGCTGTTTATTTTGATATATAGTGAGTGCTTTTTTTCATAATTCTTTTCCAACATTTGTAAAGCCTGTTTACCTTCCCTGTGAGCACCTCGTGGCGGGTGAATACTTCATGTTTATCTTTATTTATGGAGTTTGGGGTCCTCCAAACGCAGAGAGTAAAGACGAGAGTTCAGCTGAACTCTGTGTGGTTTGTCTTAAGATGGATTTACTGTAACTGGTTACAGGGATTTCCTCCCCCTGTAGAGGGAAACTACTCACTTCACATCATTTCCTAGCCCAGCATGAAGCTCGAAGCATGCATTTCCATCAGAGAAAGTTGAGCTCTGTTGTTTACTTCTTCAGTTTTGCCCAAGACTTCCTATGAGCAATTTTGACTATTCTCGACTACTCGACTCTCATGGTTTAAAGTATAATAGATCCAAACGGATACAGTAAGCTGCCTATCTGATATCTCAACACAGATGTTTCATTTTCTCTATACCAATAACTAATTGCTTTGGCTTCATTTATTTGGATAGTCCTCCCTTTTTTCATTTCTCCTTTGTTACACAGCACTTTTAACGTAAATTTTTTTTAAATTTATTTTTATTATTATTATTTTTTACAAATAGTTTATTGTCAAATTAGTTTCCACATAACACTCAGTGCTCATCCCCACAAGTGCCCTCCTCCATGCCCATCCCTCCTCCCCCCCACATCCATCAGTCCTCAGTTTTTGTCAGCATTCAAGAGTCTCTCATGGTTTGCCTCTCTCCCTTTCCCCCACCATTTCCCCCCTTCTTCTCCCCCTTGTTCCTCCGTCAAGTTCCTCCTAATCCTCCTATACGTGCAAACATATGATATTTGTCCTTCTCTGCCTGACTTATTTCGCTCAGCATAACACCCTCAAGGTCCATCCATGTTGCTACACATGGCCAGATTTCATTGTTTCTCATTGCCATGTAGTATTCCATGGTATAGATAAACCACGTTGATGGACACTTAGGCTCTTTCCATGTTTTAGCTATTGTGGAGAGTGCTGCTATGAACATTGGGGTACATGTGCCCCTATGCATCAGCATTTCTGTATCCCTTGGGTAAATTCCTAGCAGTGCTATTGCTGGGTCATAGGGGAGTTCTATTGTTAGTTTCCTGAGGAACCTCCACACTGTTTTCCAGAGGGGCTGTATCAGTTTACATTCCCACCAACAGTGTAGGAGGGTGCCCGTTTCTCCACATCCTCACCAGCATCTAGAGTTCTCTGATTTGCTCATTTTAGCCACTCTGACTGGCGTGAGGTGGTATCTCAGTGTGGTTTTGATTTGTATTTCCCTGATGAGGAGGGATGCTGAGCATCGTTTCATGTGTCTGTTGGCCATCTGGATGTCCTCTTTGTTTTTTTTTTTTTTTTTTTTAATATTTTTATTTATTTCTAGGAGAGAGAGAGAGAGTGTGAGCAGGGGAGGGTCAGAGAGAGAGGGAGACACAGACTCTGAAACAGGCTCCAGGCTCTGAGCTGGCAGTCAGCACAGAGCCCGACGCGGGGCTCGAACCCACGAACCGCGAGATCATGACCTAAGCGAAAGTCAGACGCTTAACCGACTAAGCCACTCAGGCGCCCCTGGATGTCCTCTTTGGAGAAGTGTCTGTTCATATCTTCTGCCCATTTCTTCACTGGGTTGTTTGTTTTTCGGGTGTGTAGTTTGGTGAGTTCCTTATAGATTCTGGATATTAACCCATTTGTAACTATCTTTTCCCATTCCGTTGGTTGCCTATTAGTTTTGTGGGTTGTTTCCTTGGCTGTGCAGAAGCTTTTAATCTTGATGAGGTCCCAATCGTTTATTTTTGCTCTTGATTCCCTTGCTTTTGGGGATGTGTCAAGTAAGAAGTTGCTGCGGTGGAGGTCAAGGAGGTTGTTTCCTGCTTTCTCCTCTAGGGTGTTGATAGTTTCCTGTCTCACGTTCAGGTCCTTTATCCATTTTGAGTTTATTTTTGTGCATTAACATGTAAATTTTTTGTTAGTATTTTTTGTTTGTTAGCCTTTTCCGTTTCTATTTTTTCCATTAACCCATTTGTCTATTTTTGCACTGCTATCACATGGTTCTAATTAGTCTTCTTTTACAGGATTGCTTGATATCTGGTGGACAATTTCCTCCCTCTCGTTCTTTTTTAAAACCGTGTTGGCTATTTTTGTCCCCTTCACATCCCACATGAATTTCAGGATTGGTGTGTCTAACTTCAAGCAAGACCTGTTGAGATCAAATTGTTTTCAGTTTTATTAAGATATAGATTTATATATCACAAATGCATCCACTTTACATTTACGATGTGAAGAGTTTCAACAAGTATATGCATCCACATCCCCACCACCTTTCAATGCGTCATCCCAAGAGATTCCTGGTACCCCTTTCAGTTCCTTCCCTATGTTGGGCCCAGACAACCACTGATCTGACTTTATGTCAGGTAGATTGAGTTCACTGTTTTCTGGAGGTTTATACGTGCAGCATCATGTTAAATTGACTATTTAAAGTTGGCTTCTTTGCTCCACATAATGGTTTTGAGATTCATCCGTGCTGTATATGTTGGTGGTTTTCATTTATTGCCGAGTAGTTAGTATTCCATTGTACAGATATAACGCAGTTGTTTTAAACTACTTATCAATTGATAGATATTGGATTTTTTACAGATTTGGCTGTCATGAAGAGACCTCAGACTCATTAATTCATAATCGTTATGTAAATATATGCTTTTTTCTCGTGGATAAATACTAAGAGTGGAATTGTAGGGATTGTATTAAAAGTATGTATGTTCAACATTTCTGAAATGTTTATTTATTTTGAGAGAGAGAGCAAGCAGGGGAGGGACCGAGAGAGAGAGAAGAGAGAGAGAATCCCAAGCAAGCTCTGTGGTGTCAGCACAGAACCATATGTGGGGTTCGAACCCTCGAAAGAACTATAAGATCATGACCTGAGCAAAATCAGAGTCGGATGCTTAACTGACTGAGTCACTCAGATGTTCCTAGATGTTTCATGTTTTAAGAAATTGCCAAGATATTTTCTAACATGTTTGTGCCAACGTACATTCCTACCACTAATGAGCTCCAGTTGATTTAAGTCCTTGTCAACAGTTATTATGATGGTTTTAAATTTTAGCCCTTCTAATGGTTACGTAGTGGTATCTTAATGTGACATAACTTGTATTTCTCTGATGCCTAATAATGTTGGATATTTTCATGTGTTTATTTGCCATCCATATATTATCCTTTTTTATATGTCTGTTTGCATCTCTATATCCTTTGTAATGGGGTCGTTTTCTTATTATTGGGTTGAGAGTAATTTTTGTATATTCTAGATACAGGTATCTTGCTAGCTATTTATATTGTACATATTTTCTCCTAGTCTGTATCTTGTATTTTTATTTCTTAGTGGTGTCTGTAAAGAACGTATATTTTTAATTTTGATGGTGTCTGGTTTATCAAGTTTTTATAGTTTGTATTTTTATTTCCTGTCTAAGAAATTTTTGCCTAACCAAAGCTCATAAATATTTCCTCTATTTTCTTGTAGAAATTTTATAATATTAGGTTTTACATTTAGGTCTATAATCTAATTCGAGTTAACTTTTATATGAGGATTCGGGTTCACTGTTTTTACATATATCTATATGTAAAATTGTCTAGGTTCAATTGTCTAGACCCGACTTGTTGAAAAGATTATTTTTTCTCCATCTAATTATATTGCAACCTTTGTCCAAATAAAGCAATTGACTATACATGTGTGAGTCTATTTGTGGATTTTCTATCATGTTCAAATCTGTAATGAACCAATGCCACACTGTATTAAATACTGTAGAATTGTCGTAAGTGTTCATTAAAATTAGGTGGTATAAGTCCTTCAACTTGATCTATTTTATCAAAAATTGTATCAGCTACTCTAGGTCTTTTGCTTTTTCTCATGTAAATTATAGCATCCAGTTGGTCAGTTTCATTGAGCTTGATTTAAATCTATAAATTCAATTTGGGGAAAACTGACAGCCTACCAATATTAAGCCTTGTAGTCCATGAACATACCTCTCCATTTATTTAGGTCTTTTTTTTAAAAAAACAACATTTATTTATTTTTGAGAGGCAGAGTGTGAGCAGGAGAGGGGCAAAGAGAGAGGGAGATACAGAATCCTGAGGGGAGACACAGGTTCTAGGCTCTGAGCTGTCAACACAGAGCCCGATGTGGGGCTCAAACCCATGGACCACAAAATCATGACCTGAGGCTAAGTCGGTTGCTTAACTGACTGAGTCATCCGGGCACCCCTAGTTCTTTGATTTCTCTCCTCAGTATTTTGTATTTTTCTGCA
This sequence comes from Hyaena hyaena, assembly GCF_003009895.1. Lineage (NCBI taxonomy): Eukaryota > Metazoa > Chordata > Mammalia > Carnivora > Hyaenidae > Hyaena > Hyaena hyaena. The sequence goes on along the minus strand of NW_024081212.1, from coordinate 944,468 downwards.
CTTAAATATTGCACATATTTTGTTAGATTTATCCTTAAGTATTTTGTTTTCTAATATATTTTATTTATATACAAAGTATGATAATATTTTATTTATTTATTTATTTATTTATTTATTTATTTATTTATTTTATTTTGGTTAGCCAACATACAGTGTAATATTGGTTTCAGGAGTAGAATTCAGTGATTCATCACTTACTCACAACACCCAGTGCTCATCCCAAGTGGCCTACCTATCAGTCATATAGCCCATCCCCCACCCACCAATATTACTATATTTTAAATTTTTTTTAAAAATGTGGGTTTTTTGGTAATTTATTTCTGAGAGAGAGAGAGAGAGACAGCCTGAGCAGGGAGGGTCAGAGAGAGAGGGAGATACAGAATCTGAAACAGGCTCCAGGCTCTGAGCTAGCTGCCAGTACAGAGCCCGACATGGGACTCGAACCCACGAACTGTGAGATCATGACCTGAGCTGAAGTCAGACGCTTTACCGACTGAGCCACCCAGGCGCCCCTAAATTTCAATTTCCAATTCTTTGTTGCTACTTATAGAAATACAGTTGTTTTTAAAAATTAAGTTTATGTCTTGTGATTTTGCTAACGCACAATTTGTTCCAGTACTTTTGTCGTTCTTGTTTTTTTTTTGGAGACTGTTCGAGATTTTGTTCATAGACAAACATGTACTCTGAATACAAAGTTTTATTTCTTCTTCTCAAATTCATATGACTTTAGTTTCTTTTTCTTTGTCTTACTGTGTTGGCTAGGACTTTCTGTACAATGCTGTCAAGGAGAAGTCAAGGAGTTTTTCTTCTTCCTCTTGTGACATGGCCTATGGGCAGGTCACCTCCCAGGAGGGTGAATGGACATTTTGTGTTCCTAGGATCAGCCTCCATGACACACCGCCTTCAGAGGCAAGAAGGGAGAAGAATGAAATTTGGTGGTTTGGGAGTTTAAAAAGAGAGTGACTCAGTAATTGAGGTGGCCATTCATCCTGGAATGGACCCCAGTGACTATGGGTCCCTAGTGGGTAGACCCTAAATGTCTCTGGGACAACCAGGCTCCAAAGACAACGGCCGTTCTTGTAACTAAGATGACTGAGGCTACCACATAGTGAATATAGTAAGAAACCCTTTGAATTGCATGTGGCTCTGAGGCAACGGAGGCTTCTAGGGGCAGCATTCACCTCAAGTTCCCGCCAGCTTGTGCTAGAAAATAGGGCAAGTCAGTCTTTGCTTCAGACACAGAGAGGAAGCATTTGATGACCGTCCTGGTGGCAGAGATGTGATAATCCCAGTGATGGTGGTTTGAGGGACACCAGGGCTCTTGTCCACTTGACAAGAGAATGTCTAAGGGATCTTTTTGGGGACTGCTTAAGAACCTGAAGTTCTTAGATGATCCAGAAAAGGATAAGAGAGAGCCACATATTGCACTTCTTATCACTCCCAGACACAGAGGGTCAAATCGATTTTAATTTAATGTTTTGCTTTTTTTTAAAATTTCTGAGAGAGAGAGAGAGACAGTGTGAGCAGGGGAGGGTCAGAGAGAGAGAGGGAGACACAGAATCTGAAGCAGGCTCCAGGCTCTGAGCTAGCTGCCAGCACAGAGCCCAACACGGGGCTCGACCCCACCAACCATGAGATCATGACCTGACCCGAACTCAGATGTCTAACCGACTGAGCCACCCAGGTGCCCCAAATCGATTTTAATTTAATTGGAGGAAATAAAATAAATGAAAATTACTTGAATTCCAAGTGTTAGAGCTTTGTTTATATTGATTACAATGAGTTGAAGCCAGATTATAGAAGCTTTTGAAAATCATCCTGAAGTATTTGAACTGTAATTCTACAGGTGAGGCAGAATCATGAAATGCTTTTGAAAAAGGAAACAGTGGACATATAGACTACCAATACACTAGTGGTATACGTATCTTCACAGACAAAGAAGCTTAGAGTGAGTGCAGAAGCATGGAGGCTTAAGCACAAAAGTCCTGTAGTGTAATGACCAGTGAATTAGCCTGTTTTGGAGTGGGATAGAAGGAAGTAGGCCCTAAAGCACTGGGGAGAAAAAAAGCCCAGAGGAACACTTCTTTAAAAAAAAAAGCTTGCTTCCTTATTTATTATTTATTTTAAGATAGAGAGTGTGTGCATAAGCATTGGGGAGGGGCAGAGAGAGGGAGAGAATCCCAATCAAGAGTGAGACACTCAACTGCCTGAGCCACGCAGTCGCCTGGCATAGAACTTCCCCACAATTAGTTTAAAACCATTCAAAGATCTGAAGATATTTCCACTCTTTTTCTTATCAGACTAAAATGCATTTCAGTGGCTATTTCTTGAAGTTGTCAAGGGAATAGACTTATTGTGCACACAGCTATTATTGAAGAACCCATGGTCTTGGGATCTTTCCAAGGCATTGCAGAATTACTTTACAGTGTCCGATTTACCTTAGAGCTTCTTGTTATTAATACCTTAGAGCTTTTTGTTAGAGACAAAATTTATCCCGTACACATCCTGTTTCAAACTGAATTTTCTCCTCTGTTACACACAGATAAAAAATGCAAGAATATGCGTTTCATAGCATTAGTTCACTTTGATTGTGGATGAAAATGGGACCTGGTGCTTCTAATGATCAGGTTCACGGCAGGAGGGAGCAGAAACCAAATATACATTGGGAAGTGTACTTTGGTTATGCCTTGAGTAATTTAATGAGGGGAAAGTAAGTTCTCAAGAATATACTACGAAGAAAACTTCATCTCTTTTCCTCCTCTTCCTCCTGCTCCTCCTTCACTATTTCTTTCTCCTTCTTTAGAAGTGCTGTGTGTACAAGTATTTACGTATGACATCATGACACTACTTAGGCACTTGGAAACTGTCTTCCTTCCGACAACCCAGTACATTCCTCACGCTATGGGGTTTATGGGGGTTGCACCTTTCCCTGTCTGGCCTAGAGATGCGAGGAAAGACCAATGTCCACTCTGATGAGCAGCTCGGGTACAACTGGGATCTTTGTAGATCCCAATTTTTTTCTTTGCCAACTTGTAGCACCTTTACCTCCCTCTTTAAAGAAATGCATATACACCATACACTCAAGAGACCCCTCACGAGTTTTGAACACGTTTCCGCGATGCCCTGAGAAGACCAGCACAGGAGGGTTATGGCTTGTGTGTGCCTTCCTTCCCTATCAAGGGAACTTCACAGCTTCCAAAAATGTTTATAGAACAGGAGTCAGGTTTTCTGGCTTCTGGCTTTCTGAAAGAAACATATTCATATATGCTCGTTCTGGAGATGAAGCTAGTTAAGAGTGGTTAATGTTGACTTATTATAAACGAAGCCAAACCTAAGGAAATAATATTTTATTGGGAGTCTCAAAGGGTTTTAACAGTCTTTTTTGGGACTGTGTAAGATTAGCGCCCTTATAAAAAAGGCCCCATAGGGTGCCTGGGTGGTTCAGTTGGTTGAGTGCTCGACTCTTGATCTTAGCTCAGGTCTTGAGCTTAGGGTGGTGAGTTCAAGCCCCGTGTTGGGCTTCACACTGGATATGGAGCCTACTCGGAAAAAAAAAAAAAGATGCCAAAGGGCCCCCTTGCACTTCTCCCTTTCCGTCATGTGAAGACACAGCAAGTAGATGGCTGTCAGTCCATGAACCAGGAAGCAGGTTCTCACCGGAAACCAAGCTGGTGCCTTTTTTCTTGAACTTCGCACCTCTGGAAATATGAGCAATAAACTTATGTTGTTCACAAGCCACTGGATCTATAGCAGTTTGTTCTAGCAGGCCTAAATGTACTGACAGGTGGCAAAACAAAACAAAGCAAACAAGCAAACCCAAAACATTCACTTGCAAAGCATAAATGAGAGAGAGAGAGAGCACATGAACAGAGGAGGGACAGAGAGAGAGAGACGGAGTCATAGAATTTGAAGCAGGCTCCAGGCTCCGAGCTGTCAGCACAGAGTCCGACGCAGGGCTCGAACTCACAAACCGTGAAATCATGACCTGAGCAGAAGTTGGACTCTTAACCGAGCAGGCGCCCCTAAATAGTGAAATTTTAATAATGAAGTTTTAATAGTACAGTTGAAAAGTCACATAGTAAGTGGCCAATCTGAAACCTGAAATCTGTTCTATTCCAGATCTGATGTATTTAAAAACTGCACTATGGGGTGCCTGGGTGGCTCAGTCGGTTAACTGTCTGACTTTGGCTCATGTCATGATCTCATGGCTCGTGGGTTTGAGCCCCAAGTCAGACTCTGTGCAGACAGCTCAGAGCGTGGAGCCTGCTTCAGAATCTGTGTCTCCCTTTCTCTCTGCCTCTCCCTGCTCATGCTCTGTCTCTCTCCTTCTCTAAAGTAAATAAACATTAAAAAAAAAAAACCTATACTATGTTGTCTTCTCTGAAGATTGATAAGGAGTAGGAAGGTATACGTAAAGCATCTAATACAACAATAGGCAGATTATAGGCTCTCAGTGTTTTTATCATTTTTCAATGTCCTCATCTGTGTAATATGGGGATAACAGTATCCACCTCAGGGTTGCAGGAGATACCCGTATAGTGATAAATGTAAAATAGTTTGGTATGTGGAGCCTAAAAATCTCATGTGTTAGTACTGTGTTACTGGAGGCAGATATTGTTATGTGAGCTAAATAGATGAAGAAAACAATGCTCACATACCAAATAGTGGATCCAAGATCACAATCCAACCCTGCCCAACTATGAAAACTACCTTTATTCAACTTACCATTCCACTGCTATTATTGTGCATCTGTAGGAAATTATAACTGCAATAATATATATGCTCACCCTAGTGAAAAATTTTTATACTTATTGGTAGTTAAAGTTTGTCTAAATCTTCTTGACAAACTCAATGTAGAAAGCTATAGAGACTTAGCAATTTAATCTCTATATGGATTCTACCCTATGATCCAGCAATTGCACTATTTACCCAAAGAATACAAAAATACTGATTTGAAGGGATACACGCATCCTGATGTTTATAGCAGCATTACTAACAATAGCCAAATTGTGAGGAGAGCCCAAATGACCAACAACTGATGAATAGATAAAGAAGATGTGGTTTATATACAATGGAATATTACTCAGCCATCAAAAAGAAGGAAATCTTGCCATTTGCAACGAAACTGATGGAGCTAGCATGTATTATGCTAAGCGAAATAAGTCAGTCAGAGAACGACAAATACCATATGATTTCACCCATATGTGGAATTTAGGAAACAAGACAGGTGATCTTAGGGGTGGGGGGGGGAGGGAAAGATAAGTAAACCAGGAAACAGACTCTTAACTATATAGAACAAACTTGAGGCTTGCTTGAGGAGAGATGGATGGGGGGATGGGTTAAATAGGTGATGGGTATTAAGGAGGGTACTTGTAATGAGCACTGGATGTTGTATGTAAGTGATGAATCACTTAACTCTACACCTGATATGAATGCTACACTGTCTGAGAAATAACTGGAATTTAATAAAAGCTTGAAAAGAAAAGTAAAGCACATTCCATGCTTGAGTTCCCTAGAACTGTAACTCACTCTTTCTAGTCACAGCCAGAAGTTTGGAATTCTAATACCAACACACAGCACGCAACAACAATAAGAGTTATAAAACATTTTCTCTCTTAAATTTCTTGTAAGGTCGGCTTTCAAGACTGTTGTCTCTGTTATGATTTTGAAAGAGTACATTTAGAAGGAGTATACTTAGAAGCCAAGAAAGAGATCCCTCATTGACTCAGAGGTCCCTGCTGGATGGTGGAGAGAAGGAGCACCAGGAAATGGGGTTAGGAGGTTGGAGGAGGATGCATCTTTGTCTAATTGGCCCGAATTTGGGGTACCTGGGTGGCTCTGTCAGTTAAGCATCAGACTCTTGATTTCAGCTCAGGTCATGATCTCACCGTTCATGAGTTTGAGCCCTGCTTAGTGCAGAGCCTGCTTGGGATTCTTTCTCTCCCTCTCTCTCTGCCCCTTCCCTGATCTCTCTCTCTCTCTCTAAAAAAAAAAAAAAAAAAATCAAAATTTTATCCTACTGCTCTTACATATAACAGCTCATGTATTCTGAATTTTATTGTTACTATATAGGAATGCAATCGATTTTTGTATATTGACTCTGTAATCTGAAATCTTGCTAAGCTCACATATTAGTTCTCTTAGCTTTTCTGTAAAAGCTTTTTTTCCCCTTAATGAACCTAACTGAAATAATTTCTTAATGCTAAAATTTATTACGCTAGATAATTTATGAATAGGTTTATCTGTCTTGCTTTCTTCTAACCAGGCTAAGATTCAGAGAGCCAATTTATCAGAAACCCTATGCTCTGATGGGTGATGGGATAGAATGAGGAGAGCCTGGCCCTCGTCATTGCCAATGGTTTTGGCATTCCCTCAGCAGTCTCAAACACCGACCAAGTAAGCTTTTGTTGGGAACAGAGAGGGTTATGTGGAAGTGAGTGAACTATAGGTTGCCACATAGCTTTAGCTTTGTATTTTCTTTCCCTGTGTTCTCTTGCAGCATGCTTTTATTCTGTTTATCTAAAAGCATTTTACAATCTCCTTTTGCGACCTCCGGACGGATTGACAGGGCTTGGATTTTAGGATGTATGGAATCAACATTGCTGGACATTGAGGTGTGTTTAACCCAAGAATTTTTAATCAGGAGTTGAGGGATGGCCTCCTGAGCAAGTGGAGTCCCTTAAGTTGTACGGCAAATTTTTGTGTATGTGAGATTTTCTGGGGAGAAGCATCAAATATTTCCTTGGTTTTCAGAGGGGGCTCGGGCCTCAAAATGATAAAGAACAGGGCAAAAGTTTTGGTGTCAAGTACCAGTTCTCTGTGGGAATTGTGATAATTGGTAGTTACTATGGATTCCGAGAAACCCTCATAATAAAAGAACAGAAAAGAATAGAAGGTCATCAGACAACACCCTGAGGGTTGACCTTCCCACCTTGGGTCTGAGGGTTGCTCTGACTGGCTCTTTCTCTTAAAAATGCTTCTGTTGCTTATTTTGAAATGTGGCCTGCTAAAGGATTGAAGAAGGGACTGGATTAGAAGGGATTCTCAAAGACGTCACAGGGCCAAAAGAGGTCATGATTCAGATAACCCTTCATCAAAGCCTGTCGTCTTGAGCCACACTTGGGCATCACATTGCATGGTCTTGTGACACAGGCATATACACTCAGAGCTGACAAACAGTCATCTGCAAGACTAATGTTGCTTTTGTGTTGGATTGTTCCTAAGAGCGACATAATAATTTAATTTTCAAGAGATCATAGATGTTTCCCTTGTTGACTAAAAATTACTTTAGGATATTTCCTTAACTCACTCTTTTTTTTTTTAAGTGTATGTGCTGTCGAAATGAGCACTCCTTACCCCACTTCTTTAAAAAAATTTTTTTTTAACATTTATTCATTTTTGAGAGACAGAGACAGAGCATGAGCAGGTGAGGGGCAGAGAGAGAGAGGGAGACACAGAATCTGAAGCAAGCCCAGGCTCTGAGTTGTCAGCACAGAGCCCAACGTGGGGCTCAAAGCCATGGACCAGACCTCAAGATCATGACCTGAGCTGAAGTCGGATGCTTAACCGACTGAGCCACCCAGGCGCCCCCTTACCCCACTTCTTAATGTATGTGAGTGTGAATAGTTATTTCAAGGGGAGGACAATGGCAAAAGTAAATGATTCCTGAGGATTTTGAGATTTCTTGATAAAATTCTTGCATATATCTAGAGGATTATATTAGAAGCTATCCTATATTAATGAAGAGAATTCACAAGGAACTCTGCGAAGTAGCGCCACTGCCACTTTAGAGATGAGAAAGTGAGTTCCAGATTTGCTTAATGCCAACAGTTTATAAATGGAGACTTGGGATCAAGACCAGGTCTCTGATACAATTTCCACAAAGCAAATGTGTCTCTGATCAGGAGATGCCTTGGGGCTAAGAAAATGAGGCTTCTCCTCAATTACTTATCCCTGTGCTATTGTTTCTCTAATCCCTCTCTTGCTATTGTTTCTTCCTCTTGCCTTCACTCTCCTCAGGTCTTCCCCAATCTAAAACCAACTCACTCCTTTAAGCCTACCTCCTTTTTCCTGAGGTGAGTGGACTATCTCTCTCTCCTGTCTGCTCAGCTATAAGAAGGTTGCTTTGACTTTCTTTTAGCAAGGATGAGGTCATTTAAGAACATTTTACATTAAGACCTGTGTTTTGCTTATTGACAACTGAGTCGCTGTACTTATTCCTTCATTCTTCGTTTCCCTTTGACTACCTTTTCTTTGTCTGTAAACGTCTTTTTCTTGTGCTAATTTCTCTGATTAATACATTCTAGTATTTCAGTATTTGAAAGTTCCCAGTCAAATGTCTTAAACAAACAGACAGAAAGCAGCCAAATCAAAGATATTTCACCATGGGTGACATTAGCAAGGTGGTAGAATAGGAAGCCCTAGAACCTTCTTTCCCCCAAGGACAAACTTAATCAGCAATACATGGCATTTCCCTTTGTGAGAGATCCAGGCAGCAGGTTATAGGCTCTGAACTCGAGGTGAAGATGAAACCAGCTACATCCAAGGCAGTGGGAAAATTGGGGGCTTTCTCTCATTGTAGTTCTCCTCTCCACTGCCACCACCATGATATGACTGGAAGGAACCATCCAGCTCTCCCCTGGGAGGAAAGGAAAAGACTGAGTTGTGGGTCCAATATTGTGATTTTTCTGGGGATTGCCCAAGGGACTGATTTTTGTCTTGCCTGAGTCTGAGTGGTGATGGGAAAGAACCCGAGGCTTAGGGAACCGAGAACAAAGATGGTAGCTTGGACCAGCATGCAAGCACTCACATAACCCCTTCCACCAGCTCAGTGTAGAACGAGTATTTTATTTTATTTTATTTTTTAAAATATTTTTATTTATTTCTAGGAGAGAGAGAGAGAGACAGCGTGAGCAGGTGAGGGTCAGAGAGAGAGGGAGATACAGACTCTGAAATAGGCTCCAGGCTCTGAGCTGGCAGTCAGCACAGAGCCCGACGCGGGGCTCGAACCCACAAACCGCGAGATCATGACCCAAGCGAAAGTCGGACGCTTAACCGACTAAGCCACCCAGGCGCCCCTGAACGAGTATTTTAAAAACCCTCAAATCCTACCTTCTACCAAGAGAGGGGAAAACATGGGGCCATATATCCAATGTTCCAAATATTCTGAGTGCTGACTGAGGTACTGGCTTCTGCACCTGTCTCAGAGCACTGATGGGACCCGGTATATGTTAGATGCCTGAGAGCCACTAGGAACAAAGGCAAAGATTTGGGCCAGTATGGAATTACCTGCGATGGCCCTTCCCTGGCTCAGCATAACACCATCAGCAAAGCTCTAAGCCCCTGGCTTATTCCGGAGGAAGGAAAAAAGAAGATTGAAGCTAACATCCAACATTTAGACTTCTCAGGTGGCTGTCTAAAGCCAGTATCATTGTCAATGGTCTCAGAATACAGATGGGACCTGGCTGCACTGTAGATGCCTGGAGAGTACTGAGAATAACCACAGCAAAAGTCTTGAGGTTTGCCACTGCTTCAGAAGACTCATTGTATAATGGACAGATATCAGAGGGAGCAGAAAATTATGAACCCCTCAGTCGGGGGTTGGTGAGTACACTGGTAAATCCCTCTAATTGGGAATATAGAAATACAAGTCCAGAGAAGATGCACACTACAGAATATCTGGCCGGGCTGATTGGTGAGGGTCTTTTCCAGAACGAGGTCAGTCCATGAAGGCTGGGAAAAGTGGTTTCATTTTCTAATGAGCAGATATCAACACAAAGAGTCCAGAAAAATGAAGAAACAGGAGACAATGCTCCAAAAAATAACAATATAAAACTCTCCTAATGAAACGGAGATATAGGAATTACCTGATGCAGAACTGAAAAATAACTGTCACAAAGAATTCAAGAGAAAGATGCATGAACAAAATTAGAATTTCAAAAAAGACACAGAAAATATAGAAAAGAACCAAATAGAAATCTTGGCACTCAAGAAAATAACTGAACTGAAAAATTAACTGAACTAAAAATTAACAAAAACATGCTAGATCAAGAAGAAAGAACTGGTGAATTAAAAATAAACCATTTGAACTTATTCAGTCATAGGAGAAAAAACAAAAAGAATAAACAAGAATAAAGAAAAAAATAAAGAATTTATGGGACAACATCAAGCAGAACAATGTATGCATTATACATGACTCCCAGAGGGAAAGGACCAAAAAGTTTACTGAAAGAAATATTGGTCCAAACTTCCCAAATCTGGGGAAAACAATAGACATCAAGATCCAGAAATCCTAATGGATTCCAAAAAAGATGAACCTAAAGAAATACACACTCAGACAATTTAATTATAATTATAATATATATTATATAATAATATAATAATACATATTATATAATTATATATATTTTTATAATTATAATTAAATTGTCAAAAATTAGACAAAGAGGGAATTTAAAAGTAGCAAGAGAAAAAGAATTTGTCACATAGAGGGGAATGCCACCCCACATAAGACTATAAGCAAATTTCTCAGCAGAAACCTTGCAGGCAAGAAGAAACTGGGGTGATATTTTCAAAGTGCTGAAAGAAGTTGCCAGCCAAGAATACAATACCTAGCAAAAGTTTCCTTTGAATATAAATGAGAGATAAATACTTTCCCAAACAAAAGCTGAGGGAATTCATCAACATTAGACCTGCCTTTCAACTCCTTAAAGGGAGTTGTTCAAGTTGAAATAAAAGGAGCTAAACAGTAACACAAAAGCATATGGAAATATAAAACTTGCTGCTAAAGGTAAATATTTAGACAAATACAAAATATTGTAATAGTGTAATGGTGGTGTGTAAAGCACTTATAATTCTAGTATAAAAGACAAAAGCATTAAAAATGACCATAATTATAAAATATGTTAATGGATAAAAATATAAGAAGATGTAAGTTGTGACATCGATAAAGTGTGTGTAGAAGTAAAATTGTAGAATTGTATGCAATCAGAATTAAATTGTTATCAGTTTAAAATAGGCTGTTTTACCTGTACAATGCTTTGTGTAAGCTACAGTGCAACTGCAAAGAAAATACCTATAGCAGATACACAAAAGGAAGAGAATCAAAGCATATTTGTCCAAAAATATCAACAAGATGTAAAAGAAGACAGTAAGAAAGAAGAGAGGGACCAAAGTGCTGCAAGACAGACAATAGTTAATGAATGGCAATAATAAGTTTTTCTTATCAATAATTACTTCAAATGTAAATGGTCAAACACTTCAACTAAAAAAAAATGGCTTTTCAAGAGTGACTAAATGGATAATTATTTTAAAATGTTTTATTTATTTCTGAGAGAGAGAGAGACAGCAGGGGAGGGTCAGAGAGTGAGGGAGACAGAATCTGAAACAGGCTCCAGGCTCCAAGCTGGCAGTCAGCAGAGAGCCCGATGCGGGTCTGGAACCCACGATCCATGAAATCATGACCTGAGCCGAAGTCAGAGGCTTAACCCACTGAGCCACCCAGGTGCTCTGTGACTAAATGGATTAAAACAGCAACAACAAACAAACAAGATCCAACACTATGCTGTCTATAAGAGATTCACTTTAGACTTAAGAATACACATAGGCTGAGTGAAAGAAATATTCCATGCAGATGTAACCAGAATAGAGCAGGGGTAGCTATACTTACATTGGATAAAATAGATTTTAAGTAAAATAATATGACAAAAGACAAAGAAAGACATCATATAATGATAAAAGGGTCAGTTCACCAAAAAGATATGACAATTATATACCCACCTAACATCAGGGCCACTAAATACATAAAGCAAACATTGGCAGAACTCAAGGGAGAGATAATTGGCAATGTAATAATAATAGGAACCTTTAATATTTCACTCTCAATGATGGATAGAATGAATGAGTATCCGGAAGCTAGGTGTCAAGTGTAAACTTACATTTTCTTCAGTCTTGCCTTTTCTGTATAATCCCCACAACTCTCTCTTTAAGTGACCTGTTTAATATTGCTAATCATCCTTTTCTTAAAATCTTCCAAAGCTGATTGGGGATATATAATCCCCCTGCTAGAAGAGAGATAGTAAATAATTGCCAGCAATAACACAATCTACCAAAAAAGTGATAGTCTATTTTAAACATGAAATAACTGGGTGAATGTAGTACCCATTCCATCCTTTGTGAAAAATTACTTGGCCATATGAAGTCAAATCAAATAAAACATGAGTCAAAATAATTAAGAATGGAAGAAAAAACTCACTTTTAATTCTAAAGTTATAGCAAAAATCAAGTTTTTTTTCATAAACAGACCCAAACCAATAAAAAATGCAGTAGAAAGATTTCATTTGTAACAGTAATACAAAAAATACACAGAAATGCACTTTATAAGAAATATAGAGACTATATGAAGAACACTTTAGAATGCTATTTTGGAAAATAAGACTCAAACAAATAAGAAATATACTTTATTTTTGGATAAGAAAGTTACATCTTAAAAATTTATACACAGCTTTATTGAGGTATAAGTGACATGAAATAAACTGCATATTTGAAGTGTGCCATCTGATTAGTTTTGAAATATTCCATTACCATAATCAAGACAATAAAAATACTCATAAAATCTAGAAGTTTTCATGTGCCTATGACCCTTCTTCTTGCCTCTCCCCTCATTTCCAAGCAAGCAGCATCTGCTTATCATTACTATAGATTAGTTTGTGATTCCTAGAGTTTTATATAAATGGAATCACATAGGAGCACCTGGGTGGCTTAGTTGGTTAAGCGTCCGACTTTCGCTTAGGTCATGATCTCGTGGTTCGTGGGTTCGAGCCCCACATCGGGCTCTGTGCTGACTGCCAGCTCAGAGCCTGGAACCTGCTTCAGAGTCTGTGACTGCCTCTCTCCGACCCTCCCCTGCTCACGCTGTCTCTCTCTCTCTCTCTCTCTCTCTCCTAGAAATAAATAAAAAAACATTTAAAAAAAAATAAATGGAATCACATAGTATACACTATATTTTTTGGTCTGGCTTATTTCACTCAGAATAATTCTTGAAAATCATACATATTGTGGTTATATGCATCCGTAGTTCATTCCTGTTTTTATTGTTGAATAGTATTCCACTGAATGTATAAACTGCAATTTGTTTACCTATCCATCTATTGTTGGATATTTGAACTATTTCTAGTTTTCGGTTATTACAAACAAGGTTGCTATAGGTATTCACAGGTAAGTCTCTGTATAGACATATATTTTCTTTTCTCTAGGGTAAATATGTAGGGACGTAGTGGCTGGATCTCAAGAGAGTATATACCTAACTTTCAAGAAACTGACAAACTTTCCCAGAGGAGTTACCTGTAGCACTTTTAATTTCTCCCAACAGCGTATGTGACTTCTAGTTCTTCCACATTCTCACCAATACTTAGCATGGCTAGTTGTTTTAACGTTAGACATTCTAGCTATTCTATTGCTAGATGGTATAGTTATGTAGTAGCATCTCATGTTTTTATTTTGGGTTTACCTAGTGGCTAATAATATTGAAAATGTCTTCATGTGCTTATGTGCTGTCTATATACCTTCTTTGGTGAAGTGTTTTTTCCCATGTGGATATCAAATAGTCCCAGCACTACTCCTGGCTTCTCTATTTGTTCCATTGATTTTTTTTTTTTTTACAGCAATACCATGCTATTTTGATTCATGTAAGCTGTGTATTAAGTCTTGAAATTAGATCATGTTACTCTTTGAACTTTGTTCATTTTCAGAAACTTTTTAGCTACTCTAGGCCCATATGAATTGTCTTGTCTTGTATTCATTCTTAAGTACGCTTCATGCCCAGTGCAGAGCCCAAATGCAGGCCTCGAACTCATGGCCCTGATATCAAGACCTGAACTGAAATTAAGAGTCCTACATTCAACCAGCTGAGTCACCCAGGAGCTCCTAGGTTCATATGAATTTTATTTTTAGTATGTAGGGATGCAATTGATGTTTGTATATTGATTCTGTAATCTAAAATCTTGCCAAGCTCACTTATTAGTTCTCTTAGCTTTTCTGTAAATTCTGTCAGATTTTCTACAAAGATTGTGTCATCTTTGACACAAAAAAAGTACTATTTTTTGGTAATCTACATGAGTTCTATTTCTTTTTCTTGCCTGATCACACCATCTACAACTTCAGGTATAATGTTGAATGGAAGTAGCAAGAGTAAATATTCCTAGGTTGTTTATAATCTTAGGGGAAAAACATTCTGATTTTCACCATTCAGTATGATGTTAGCTGTAAGTTGTTTGTGTACCCTTCATGAGGTGAAGGATGTTTCATTGAACCATAATTTGTTGAGAATTTATATCAGGAATAGATATTGAATTTCATCAAATGGTTTTTTTCCTTTCTTTTTCTTTGCTTTCCTTTTCTTTCTTTTTTGGTATCTGTTGAAATAATCATACAGGTTTATTTTCAGTTCAATAATCTCATGATACATAGGATAATTTTAAAATATTAAACCAGCTCTGTAAAACTTGGATAAGTGCCATTTAATCCATATGGTTATAATGTTTGATGCATTTACTATATTTTTTAATTCAATCCGCTAAAATTTTCTTTAGAATTTTTGCATCTGTGTCCATAAGGTATATATATTCATTTGTAGTTTTACTTTCTTATAATGTCTGTCTGATTTTGCTATCAGTAATGGTGGCTTCACAGAATAAGTTGAAAAGAACTTCAATTTCTTGAAGGAGTTTTTTTTAAATGTTTATTTATTTATTTTTTTGAGAGTGGAAGAGAGACAAAGCATGACTGGGGAAGGGGCAGAGAGAGAGGGAGACACAGAATCTGAAGCAGGCTTAAGACTCCGAGCTGCCAGCACCAGAGCCCGATGTGGGACTCAAACTCATAAACTGAGATCATGACCTGAGCTGAAGTTGGATGCTCAGCTGACTGAGTCACCCAGGTGCCCTGGAGGAGTTTTTTAAGAACTTTAATTTTTTTCCTTAAAGTTTTTGGTAGAATTTACCAGTGAAGCCATTTAGTTATATAGTTTTCTTTGTGGGAAGTTTTTGAACTATAATTTTAATTTTTATGGAATATTTAGGTAATATATTTCTTCTTGAGTGAGCTTTGGAAATTTGTGTCTTTCAAGAAATCTGTGTATTTCATCTAAGTTGTCAAATATCTGCATAAACTTGTTTGTAATATTTCCTTATTATCTTTTTAGTAGAATCTTTAGTGATATCACCTCTTTCCTTGGTATTGGTAATTTGTGTTCTCTTTCTTGTTCTCTCATTCTCTTTCTCTTTATTTTTTTCCTGATTAGTCTGGCTAGAGGTTTATCATTTTTATTGATAAACAGAAATGTTTTTTTAAAAAAATTGTATTAGTGTCTGCTTTATTTTTTTGGTATTTCTTTTCTTCTGTTTCCTTTTATTCAAAAGATTCTCTCTCTCTCTCTGTATTTTCTTAAGGTAGGAGCTGAGGTCATTGGAATCAGACCTTTCTTCTTTTTTTTTCCTTTTCTCTCCTCTCCTTTCCTTTCCTTTCCTTCCTTCCTTTTTTTTTTTTTTTTTGAGAAAAACCACTCGAACCCAGGAGAGGGGCAGAGGGAGAGATAAAGAATCTTAAGCAGGCCCCATGCTCAGCACAAAACCCAATATGGGGCTCGATCCCACAATCCTGGGATCATGACCTAAGCATAAATCAAGAGTTGGCAACTCAACTGACTGAAGTACCCCAGTGTTCCATCTTCTTTTTTAATAAAAGCATTTAGTGCTATACATTTTCTTCCAAATACTGATTTAATGGTCTTTCTACATGATGTATTTTCATTTTTATTCAGTTAAAATACTGAAAGATTTCCCTTTTGATTTTTTTGATCCATAAGTTATTTAGAAATCTGTTATATAATTTACAAATATTTGGAAAATTTTCAAGAATATATTATGGAGAAAGTGATATTGAAATATCTGACTATGACTGTGGATTAATCTTTTTCTTCTTGCTGTTCTATGAGTTTTCGTTTCATGTATTTGAAACACTGCATTAGATGCATTTGCATTTGGGATTTTTATATCTTCTTGATGAATAAACCCCTTTATCATTAGGAAATGAACTTCCTTAGCCTTGATATCTTTTGTTCTGAAATGTACTTTGTCTGATATTCGTGTAGCCTCTGCAGAATTCTTCTGACTAGTCTTAGCATGATGAATATTTTTTCTATCCTTTTAGTCTTAACCTATTTGTGACTTTCCAGTTAAAGTGGGTTTCCGGTTGACAGCATATAGTTGGTCCTGATTACTTATTCAAACTGGTAACTTTTGCATTTTATTTTATTAAAAAAATTTTTTTTAGTGTTTATTTATTTTTGAGACAGAAAGAGAGACAGAACATGAGCGGGGGAGGGCAGAGAGAGAGGGAGACACCGAATCTGAAATAGGCTCCAGGCTCTGAACTGCCAGCATAGAGCCTGACGCAGGGCTTGAACTCAATAACCGCCAGACCACGACCTGAGTGAAGTCGGACACTCAACCGACCGAGCCACCCAGGCATCTCAACTTTTGCATTTTAATTATGATGTTTAGATGATCTCCATTTAAAGTGATTATTGATAAAGTTACTTTAGGTCTGAGTCTATCTCTAGTTGTTTGTACTCTCTTTGTCTTATATATTTTTTGACTTCTTTTTGTTAAACTATTTGTTTTTGTGATTCTATTTTTATCTTCTTGTTCAGTTATCAACTGTAATTCTTGTTTCTTTTTTTTTTTAACCAGATTATTCCCTATCGTGTGCACAACACTGTACCACATTCACAAATATAGTTTACCTTTGAACAACAACAACATGGATTTGAACTTCATGGATCCACTTATATGTGGATATTTTCCAGTAAATATAGTGCTGTAAACACATTTTCTCTTTCTCATGATTTTCTCGATAATGTTTTTTTCTCTAGGTCACTTTATGTAATAATATAGTATACAATACATATACAATAATATAGTATACAATAACATACAAAATATGTATTAATCAACTGTTTATGTTATTGGTAAGGCTCCCAGTCAGCAGTAGTCTATTAGTAGTTAAGTTTGGGGGGAGTCAAAAGTTATACATAGATTTCTGGCTGCGTGGGGGGTTGGCACCCCTAACTTCTGTATTGTTCAAGGTCGACTGTCATTTGTAGAAATCATTTGAGTTTTAAATAATTTTTCTCTCTTAGGAGTAGTTTATGTTTCCTTCTTAAGTCCCCTGGGGGAAACTAGCACTTTGAGATCATTGTAGTCCAATTTCAGCCATTACAATGATGAACCTAAGCTTTTCAGTACACCCAGGCCCTCTGGTTCACCCTTATCCAGAGTTTGAAGTTCAAACCCAATGCACGGAGGTGGTGGTGAGGTGGGGCAACAAGCCTTGGACTCTGATACCTTTCCCTCTAACCCACAAGCCTTTCAAAACTGCAACTCAGCACCTCCGCTTCTCAGTCTCTCTTTCTGTAGAATTGGCAGTTTTCCCTAGGCAAGAAGGGTTCAGTTCAAGCCCCTTGTCCACTAAATCTGCTTGGTTTCCTACTTGGAAGGTCTCCACCATCTTAGCACATTGTTTGCCTTCAGGTAGAATTACTGCTTCTAACTTAACTCGTCTGCCATTACCAGGAAAGAAGACTGTACCTGCTCTCTTTTCATATCTGGGACTTCATGTATTTGAGGAATGAGACCGTTAAGTTCTGTGTTTCAGGGAGGAGTAACAGTATTAAACTTCCAGATGACACAGGGTGATGCAGATGCCTGATTAAGGCGAAAGTGGAGATTAAAGAGAAAGTTCTGTTGTTGTCGATAACCAGAATCTCTGGCATCCTTGCCTTGCCGCCAGGGAGGAAGCAGGTGAAAAGAAGGGCACTCCTTTCCTGTTCCCGGTGGGGGCCCAGCCTCTTTGAGGCACACATTCTCACATTCACGTAGCTGCTGGTGGGTATCTCCCCAAAGAGGCTGATGCTTATAGAAGAGAATTTGAACAAAAAAAATACTCTGAAAGCTGCCATTTGTCGACTTTTATTCACACTGAGAGAACCTTGCAGCAAATTTCCAACATAGGTTCATTGTTCACATCATCTGCCTTTCTGATTCTGAATCTTCAACCCACATAAAAGAGGTGATCCTTCCTGAGCCCTGGTGGAGAAGAGGTGAATGAGTTAAAAGGGTGAGCATATAGATCAGGAAACCTTTGAGGTCCACTCCAGCCCTTAGATTTTATGCTTCTGTTGGCTCGGAACCACATGGAGAGTTGTGTCTGTTGGACTCGAACATTGCTCTGCCGTTGACTAGCCATGAGATGGGAAGGGAGAAAGCAGTAATCTTGCTTCAACAAGGGATGAGGTGATCTTTTGGTGTTTTCTGGCCTGGCTGTTCATTTTTAATACCAATGATCTCATAAAAACTACAGATGCTTTGAGACATATCTTCCTCCTTCTGTCTTCACCCTAAGTCTTAAGTTCCTGCATGAAATGAGGAATACGTATGTATGTGTGTGGATGTGTGCCTATATTTATATTAGATATGAAATAATCATTTATTACTATTGTTATTTTATTTTATTATCTTTCACAGCTTGGTGGGTGAACTGAGCCTAGCTCGCAGTTCCTCCCCTGGGCTTCATACTGGGCAGTAGGAAGTGGCTGGACTCATGCTAAAGACTGCCTCTTTCACATGCTGCAGCTGTCATTCAGAACACCGATGTGTGACCTCTCCACATGGCTGGGGAGGACCCTACATTTTTACCAAGACCTCGAAGTGATTCTTAGTAAGCTAAGGAGTGATTTATGATAATTTTTGGGAATTACTGGACAACATGAATTTTTTTTGTCCCATAAAGTTGTAAAATTCTAGAATGCAAGCCCACACTTTTTTTTTTTTTTTGACATATAGGATATTTTCTAAGTTAGGAGAACACAGGTGTTTCTCAACGCAAAATGTCATGTTAAGACAAAATTTCCCAACATGGGGTTATCAGAAGTTCTAATAAGAAGCTAGTAGAATGCTTCCCAATATGTTTCTACATTCAGTTGGACATGCTTCGAGTGGTCTTCTCATGCAATGTTCTGTTCTAAGACAGGGGACACACTTGTTGTCTTCTTCATGGCTGCTAAAGGTTACACGTTATCCTGAGTAGCAGGATATTTAAGCTGGGTCTGCATTTCCTGGAGACTTGAACTCCAACTGCTGCCTGAGGTAGGAGAGGAAGCAAGACCCTTTTTAGAGATGGACTTTCCCGTAAGGCTACTTGCTATGTTTAGATTGTGGACTGCCTCGTAGCTTGGGCCAAGACTGGAGACAGCTATGAAGTCATAAAGTCTCAGGGATGCTTATTACTTTGCAACGTTGTAGGTTGGGGGCCATAGGACCATTGCATTGACAACTTTAGGTCACCTGCTGGACAGGCATCTGTTTCACTGTAACATGAAGCTAACTGCTTTTAGCATTTAGGGCCAGTTGATATCATCACTGGATAGACATTTTGTACCTTTCTAGAAAATGTTTAAAATGAATCCCTAATTAACAGATCATAAGCAAAATCTGATTCTTCACTGGGTCTTCTGGACATCTCAAACATTAAAAGGAAAACTTTAAAGGTGCCTGGGTGGCTCCGTCAGTTAAGCATCCAACTGTTGATTTCAGCTCTGGTCATGATCTCAGGGTTTGTGAGTTCGATCGCCCCTGGGATCACGCTGACAACTTGGAGCCTGCTTGGGATTCTCTCCCTGTTTCTCTGCCCCTCCCCTGGTCATGCTCTCTCTCTCAAAAATAAATAAATAAACTTTAATAAAAGGGGAAAATTTAGGTAGTCAGTTGTTTCTTTCCATCTCATTGTGGTTTCCAAACATAAGTTGATGACAGATGCCATAAACTTTTAAAAAAGATGGACAGCTTCAAATTTATTCTCACTGAAATGAGTTTTTAAAAAGGGAAACTAGAAGCTTCCATATATTAAATGGAAATAGGAAACTTAGATGACCAAGGGATGAATAGCAGTATTGTGGTATTTCATATAAATAAACTACTATGTTGTTTAATGCTTCTTAATCTTTAATTTAGAATTGTGACCCTCTCCAGTACTTTTCATTTTCTGGTGTGGAATGAGAAATTTTTGTGGATTTTCATGATTCAGTTTAAAGCAAAAGGAAATGTGTTTCAGACATTTTTATTGAACATTCTCCTTCTGGGCAGGAAGTGGGCAGTGTCAACCCAAAACACAGCCATAATATGGGAGGAAAACCCTCCAGTGTGTCAAAATATCTACTCCCCCTCACCCCCACTTGATGTGTTTTCTTCCTCTTTGCTGTTACTTATATACAATGGAGCCAAAGCTTAGTAACACCTCAGTATCAGGAAGAAAGCAAGTCTAACTACCATTGAAAGTGATTAGGAAGTGAATTGTGTGCATAGACCTGGCCTAAACCATTTTTACTGAGATAAGAGCTTCAGGACCTGCCATTTTTAGAAAGAAAAGGCAATCCATTCTTCAGCAGCGAAGATGAGATGACAACCAAGCTCTGCTTCTCACTCATTGGCTGCTGTTAGGTAAATCTCATCTGAATTTTTCCATTATTAAATGGAGATAATAATATTGAAATTTCTGTAACATAGACTTGAAATAATGTCTTGGAAATTTTCTTAAATTCTCAAAAAAAATACTATGCACATCTAGGACAGTGATACTAATAGCATTCTAATAAAAATGCATTTCTATTTTATTTGGCAATAATACTTATATTTGCAAATAATTGCATATAAAATCAGGTATCTGAAAGCAATATACATCTGAGGAGCCCAGGGTGAGTGTTTCATTTGCATTTCTGTGCATTCTTAATTCTGCTTTTTTGTGTTTCTTTATTATTGTTAAAAATACAACTGTTCATTAAATAAATATTAATTACTATTTGCAAGGCACTGTACAGTTCTGTATGAGGCACACAAAATAGATAAAACATAGTTTTGCTCTTCATGGAACTAAGACTGTTCACATTACCTTGGGAATTTACATTTTACTATTATTAGACTGATTTGTGGATTTTATAGGTGTGCTTCCTGAGCTCATTCCTTGTATGATAAACAAAATCGACCATAGCATGAGTGTTGAGATTTTCAACGTAGCAGCTTTTATCAGATAACATAATGTGTTTCTTAGAAAGGAAGTTCAAAAGGACCAATTCTGTTAGATTGCTGACCTTGACCTCCTGTGGCCAAAAATCCTGTTTCCCTGTGTTTTTAAAGGAAACACGTTTGAGAAAAGCTCCCAATCCCAGATTCAGTGGTTTTCCTTAAAGGCTGTTTGGAGAGACAACAATGGAATTCTGGGAGAGATCTGACATCAGCGGATTCATCTGATCCCTCTCAGGAGAGAGGGGTGTTTGTTTATTCTGCACAGAGCACTATATTTCTATGCATGTGCTATTCTTAGAGACCTTTGAAGTAGAAATGTTGTATGTCATAGACCTCCTTGTGGTTAAAACCTTTAAGGTTGTTTATCTGATGTGTATGTAGAGCATATGGAAAAGGAGAAACACCTGTTTGTTGAAAATGGACTCTGAGGAATTAGGGAGCAGAAGTTTGCAAGTTTTGATTCTCTATATGTTTGTTTATTTTACATCATAGGCTGATTTTCAAGCCTTTGGATAGATGGCTTTGAAGAGGAAAATACGATTACATCAGGAAACCAAGGAGTTTATATAGAAAATTATGTGGTATCTAGAAACTGTGTGGGACTAGATGTTAACTGGGACTATCATCTACCCCGACTATATATATTGTGAACATCAAATGAGATAAGCTGTAGGAAATTGCTTTCAGAGTGTAGCGATTTAAACACTAAGACATTCCTTATTTCTATAGCTCAAGCCTCACTTTGTTATTTTCAAAGATCTTTTAGAAATTCAAAACAAAAAAGCACAACATATTAAAAAAAGATACATGATTCATTTTTAGCCCATGGTAACATATCGTAGACTTTTTTACACATGAACTTATATCTCAGTTTTAAATTCTTTTTTTTAATGTTTATTTATTTTTGAGAGAGAGAGAGTATGCATGAGTGAGGGTAAGGAGCACAGAGAGAGGGAGACACAGAATCCAAAGCAGGCTGTCAGCTCAGACCCGATGCAGGGCTTGAACTCATGAACCATGAGATCATGACCTAGTCTGAAGTTGGACACTTAACCAACTGAGCAACTGAGGCACCCCTATATCTCAGTTTTAGAAGTGGCTAAATACTATTTCCTTGTGTGAAAGTAAAATATATGTCCTGTATTGATAGATATTTAAATAATTTTGTTGGATTACTAAAAAGAAAAGCCATGGGGTGCCTGGGTGGCTCAGTCTGTTAAGCGACCGACTTCTGCTCAGGTCATGATCTCATGGTTTGTGGGTTCGAGCCTCTTGGAGGGATCTGTACTGACAGCTCAGAGCCTGGAGCCTGCTTCGGATTCTGTGTCTTCCTCTCTCTCTGCCCCTTCCCTGCACATGCTCTGTCTCTGTCTCTCAAAAATAAATGAATGTTAAAAAAAATTAAAAAATAAAATAAAAAGAAAAGCTGTATCAGCATTTACGTCACATGTTCTTCTATTCATTCTCAAACGTCTCATTGAAGGTAAAGTATATGAAACAAAAAGAAAGGCTCACACAAGATGATATGCTATTGAAAACGTGGGCTAATTATGTTTATAACTATGGTGTAAAATTTTACACCAGGTAGTGAGAGAATCGACTGTGAGGGTAAAGTCATTTGAGAATTGTACGAGACAATCCACTTTGGCTTCTGCTTCTAGGAAGATGGAGTAGACACCTTTTCCCCATTCTTGCTAACTAAGAACACCAGACATGTTATATAAGAGAAATGTTAGATGACGCTGGAAGATGAACAGAAGGCAAAGTGGCTAGGGACCTTAGAACCTAAATTTTGTTTTGTTTTGTGTATCTCAGATTGGACATTAGAGAAACTGGCAACCTGAAAAATACCGGTAGACACAGGCTAAAAAAATGCCAAATAAAGTCTTCAATCTCTAGCCAAAGGACCAAGAAAAGAACACCCTGGTAAGAAAATTTTTAGACAGTATGTGTTCTCCTTGAGGCAAACACCATAGGAAATACTGCGGTCCCATCTCTCTGCATTGTCCTGCCAGCAAAGACCTAGACTTTCATCCTTCCCATATGTAATGAGTGCTCCCACCCTGAAGATGTGGTTTCAGTGAGCTGAGTGGGGAGATGAGACTGTCACACCCTCTCCCCCGACAACATGGAATGACTGGACTTCCACCCTTCCCTCTGCTGGTGTCAGACAAAGCCAAGTGAAAGCCAGGGTTTTCACGGCTGCCAAGTAGAAAGGAAGTCATCCTCCATGGTGTGAATGTAGACCATGTGAACGGCGCTAATGAAGACGTACCCCAGGTGTCGTCAACAAAGACCAAGTAGAAAACTTGATATTAAAGAGTGGCACCACCAGAATGGTGTTAGAGGAGACCTGCTAAAATGTAAGATTTAAATAAGATGCAGACTCCATAACATTATGGCCAAAATGTCCAGAGATCAGTTGAATATCACGCATCAGATCAAAAATCCGGAAAATACCACTAGAATAAAAACGGTAATTAATGACAACCAAAGTTGAGATGACACAGATGTTAGAATTGTCTAACAAGAATTTTAAAGCAGCTGTCATAAATGTACTTTAATAAGCATTGGAAACATATTTAGAAACAAATGAATAAAACCAGAAAATCTCAGCAAGGAAATAAAAAATGTTAGAAAAGAAATAGAATTATATTTAACATATATTAAATAACATTTATTTAAAAATAAAAGACAGACAAAACCCCCCACAAACACAATGGATGGGCTCAATAGGAGAGTATGGAATATCGATTAAGGAATACATGAAATTAAAGGCAGAACAATGGAAATGATTTAATCTGAATGACCAAAAAATGTTAAAAATAATGAACAGGGCCTCAGTGGTATGTGGGACTATGAACAAGATCTAAGATTCATGTCACCAAAGTGCCAAAGAGGAGAAGAGACCAGAGGAGGTGGAAAAGTATTAAAAGAAATTATAGGGGCGCCTGGGTGGCTTAGTCGGTTAAGCGTCCGACTTTCGCTTAGGCCATGATCTCGCGGTTCGTGGGTTTGAGCCCCGTGTTGGGCTCTGTGCTGACTGCCAGCTCAGAGCCTGGAGCCTGTTTCAGTCTGTGACTCCCTCTCTCTCTGACCCTCCCCTGCTCATGCTGTTTCTCTCTCTCCTAGAAATAAATAAAAATATTAAAAAAAAAAAAAAAGAAATTATAATAGCTGAGAAGTCCCCAGGTTTGGCAAGAAATAAAACTGGCAAGTCCCCAGTTTAGAAGAGTTAAACAATCCAAAAAGAGGAGACACTCAATATTTCTGTGACAAGACACATGAAAGTCAAACTTTTGAAAACTGAGGACAAAGAAAATATTTGAAAGTGGGAAGAGAGACATGCTACATTACCTACAGAAGAAAAACAATCCAAATGATAGTGAATTTCTCATCAGAAACAATTGAGGCCAAAAAGAAGGGGCACAACAGTTTTCAGAGCTGAGAGAAAAGAACTGCTAACCCAGAATTTTGTATTCCTTGTGCTTCTGGCCGGAGAAAGAGAAGAAGAGCCACCTAAAGAGGGACAAAACCAAACCAAACCAAACAAGACACTGAGACACACTTGTGAAGCTCACAGTACAAAGGCAAGAGCTCACTGAAAGACCGAAACCTGATCATAGGACAATAAAACCCTTTTCCATCTCCCCACACTTAACCATCACATTAGTATAAGTCAATTTATAACAGTTACTTTTACCCACTACATCGTATCCAGTTATCAAGAAAAAACTTACAATGTTTACTAAGAGGCAAAAACACAATCTGAAGATGGAGAGCAAGTATCAGAACCAGAGAGAACAGAGATGTGGAGTTATCAGATCAGGAAGTTAAAACAACTACAATTAAATTGCTAAGGGCTCTAATGGATAAAGTAGACAACATGCAAAAACAGAAAGACAATGTAAGCAAAGAGAAGAAAATCCTAAGAAAGAGCTAGAGAAATGCTAGAGATAAAAAAAAAAAAATCCTTGAAAATGTAAGGAGAAAGAGAAGAAAGATTGATAAAACAAAACAGAATACCCAAAGATTGTAAGAAAACTACAAAAGTGTAACATATATGTAATGGCAATGCCAGAAAAAGAAATACAGAAAGGAACAGAAGAAATATTTGAAACAACAATGACTACGAATTTCTCCCAAATTAATGCCAGATCCAGGAAGCTCAGAAAACACCAAGCCCCTTGGCCTCCCCCCACCAAAGTCCTCAAATAGGTGGAGATTTGACAACACACTTTTTTTTTTTAAATGTTTTATTTATTTCCAGGAGAGAGAGATAGAGACAGCTTGAGCAGGGGAGGGTCAGAGAGAGAGGGAGTTACAGACTCTGAAATAGGCTCCAGGCTCCGAGCTGGCAGTCAGCACAGAGCCCGACGCGGGGCTCGAACCCACGAACCGCAAGATCATGACCTAAGCGAAAGTCGGACACTTAACCGACTAAGCCACCCAGGCGCCCCTTGACAACACACTTTTAATTAATATGTGGGTCAAAGAAGAAATCTCAAGAGAAATTTTAAAATACTTTGAACTAAATAAAAATGAAAACATAAATTATTAAAAAAGACGGCATGAAGTTAAAGTAGTGCTTAGAGGAAATTTATTGCACTGAATGCATATGTTAGAAAGGAAGAAAGATCTAAAAGCAGTCATCTAAGCTTCTATTAGGAAACTAGAAAAGGAAAGCCAATTAAATCCAAAGTAAGCAGATGAAAAGAAATAAGACTTAAGCAGAAATAACAGAAATTGAAAACAGGAGATCAATAATCAGTGAAACAAAAAACTGGTTCTTTGAAAAGATTAATAAAATGGATAAACCTCTACCAGGCTAATTAAGGGAAAAATATAGAGAGAAAGAACACAAGTTACTAATATTGGAAACAAGGGCACCTTGGTGGCTCAGTTGGTTAAATGTCTGACTTTGGCTCAGGTCATGATCGTGTGGTTCATGGGTTCAAGCACCATGTCCAGCTCTGTGCTGACAGCTCAGAGCCTGGAGCCTGCTTTGGATTCTGTGTCTCCCTTTCTCTCTGCCCCTCCCTTGCTCATGCTCTGTTTCTCTCTCTGTCAAAAATAAATAAACATTAAAAAAATTAAAAAAAAAAAAAAGAAATGAAAGAGGGGCAACTGAGTGGCACGGTGAGTGTCTGACTCTTGATTTTGGCTCAAGTCATGGTCCCAGGGTTATGGGATCAAGCCCTGTGTCAGGTTCCACACCGGGTGTGCCGAGCCTGCTGGAGATTTTCTGTCTTCCCCTCTGACACTCTCCCCTGCTCAAGTGTGTGCCTTCCCTTTCTCTTAAAAAAAAAAAAAAATGAGAGGACTTCACTACAGATTTTATGGACATTAAAGGATGATAAAGAAACACTATGAACAACTCCTTGCCCACAAATTTGATCATGTAGATGAAATGCAAACATTTTTCAAAGATAAAATCAGCAAAAATTCACACAAGAAGAAATACACAATTTGAATAGGCTTATATCTATTCAACGCATTTGATTGATAATTGATTGATAATTAATAATCTTTCAAAGCAGAAAGCACCGAACCCAAATGGGTTCTTTCATAAATTTTACACCACAAATTTAAGGGAGAAATTATACCAATTCTCTACATCTCTTTCATAAGATAGAAGCAGAGGGAAATTTTCTAACTCATTCTATGAGGCCAATATCATTCTAATAAACAAAACCAGACAAAGACATTACAAGAAAAGAAAATTGCATACCAATATCTCTGATGAACATAGATGCGAAAATCCTCAACAAAGGATCAGCAAATCAAATCCAACAATCTATAAAATGATACAGGATCACCAAGTGGGGTTTATTGCAGGTATACAAGTCTGATTCAACATTCAAATCAATAATACATACATCTGAAACTATTATAATAATGTGTCAACTATACTTCAATGAAAAATGTTTTAAAAGTCAATAATGAAATCTATCATATCAATAGGGTAAAAATGAAAAATCATATAATCACATCAATAGATGCAAAAAAAAGCATTTGACAAAATCTTTTAGCCATTTTTGTTAAAAACTCTCAGTATACTAGAAATAGAGGGGAATTTCTTCAACTTAATAAAGAATATAAAAACCCAAAGCTAATAACATATTTGATGGTGAAAAACTTGAAAATTTCCTACTAAGATCAGGTACAAGGCAAGGAAGTCTTCTCTCCTCGCTTCTTTTAAACACTGTACTAGAAATCTTTGCTAATGCAATAAAACAAGAAAAGTAAATAAAGCATATACAGATTGAAAGGAAGAAGTAAAACTGTTTGCAGATGACATGATTCTCTACGTAGAAAATCTGAAAAAATTAGCATAAAAAACCCTCCTGGAACTAACAAGTGATTATAGCAAGGTTGCAGGATACAAAATTAACATAGAAAAGTCAACTCCTTTCCTATATATTAGCAATGTGAAATTAAAAACACAGTATCATTTATATTAGCATCCAAAACACAAAATATGTATAAAACAAAAAGAGTATGTATAAAATCTATATGACAAAAACTACAAAACTCAAAGGAAATAAATTAAAAAAAAACAAAATAATTAGAGATTTTTTGTTCATAGACTGGAAGACTCAATATTGTCAAGATGTCAGTTTTTTCCAAATTGATGAGCAGATTTGGAAGTTAACATGGAGAGGCAAAAGACCCAGAATAGCCAACACGATACTGGAAAAGGACTGACAGTATTTGACTTCAAGATTTACTCTAAACATACAGTAATCAAGACAGTGTGGTATTGGTGAAAGAAGAGACAAATAGATTAATGGATCAGAATAGAGATCCCAGAAACAGATCCTACAAATATAGTCAACTGATGTTTGATGAAGGAACAAAAGCAATAGAATGCAACAAAGATAATCTTTTCAACAAATGGCGCTGGAACAATTGGACATCCATGTGCAAAAAAATGAATCTAGACAAACCTTACATCCTTCATAACAAACTAACTCAAAGTGGATCATAAACCCAAAAGTAAAACACAAAATTATAAAACTCCGAGAAGGTGACACAGGGAAAACGTAGATGACTTTGGGTAACATGATGACTTTTCAGGTACAACAACAAAGTCATGATCCATGGAAAACAATTGACGAACTTGTCCTTATTAAAATAAAAGAAAAATATGCTCTTCAAAAGATAAGGTCAAGAGCAGTAGAAATGAAGCCTCAGACTTGGAGAAAGTATTTGGAGAAGACACATCTGAAAAAGGACCATTACCCTAAGTATACAAAGAACATTGAAAGTCAATAGTAAAAAAATGAAACTGATTCAAAGGTGGGCCAAAGATCTTAACAGATAACTCACCAAGGCAGATGTCCCAGATGGGAAATAAACATAGATAAAGATGGTCCATGTCACATCATCAGGCAAATGCAAATTCAAACAACAGTGAGGTACCACTATTCAATAGGTACACCTGTTGAAATGGCCTAGATCTGAAATACTGAGAGCATCAAATGCCAACCAGGAAGTGAAGCAATAGAAACTCTCACTCATTGCTGGTGAGAAGGCAAAATGGGACAGCCACTTTCAAGAGACAGTGTGGCTGTCTTACAAAACTAAACATACTATGAGGCACCTGGGTGACTCAGTCGGTTGAGCATCCAACTTCGGCTCAGGTCATGATCTCGCGGTTTGTGGGTTCAGGCCCTGTGCCAGGTTCTGTGCTGACAGCTAGCGCAGAGCCTGGAGCCTGTTTCAGATTCTGTATCTCCCTCTCTGACCCTCCCCTACTCATGTTCTGTCTCTCTCTGTCTCAAAAAATAAATAAACTATTAAAAAAAAAAACTAAACATACTCTTACCATATGCTACAGCAATGGAGTTCCTTGTTATTTGGACTGGAAAGATGTGTCCACACAAATACTGCACATGGATGGTTATTGCCGTTTTATTCATAATTGCCCAAAACTGGAGCAACCAATTGTCCCTCAGTAGGTAAATGGATAAATAAACTGTTATGACCAGACAATGTGATGATACTCAGAACTAAAAAGAAATGAGCTGTTAAGCCATGAAAAGCCACAGAGGAAACTTAAGTGCATGTTACTAAGTGAAAGAAGCCCATCTGAAAAAGCTACATACTCTGTGATTCCAGGTATATGACATTCTGGAAAAAGAAAGACCATGTAGATGGTAAAAGATCAGTGGTTGCCAGGGATTTGGTGGAGGAGGGGAAGTTCTGGGGAGGGGTGAATAGGCAGAGCACACTATTTTTAGGGCAGTGAAAATACTCCATAGATACTATAATGATGGATACATGTCATTATACATTTGTTCAAACTCAGAGAATGTAAAACACCAAGAGTGAACCCTAGTGTAAACTATGGTCTTTGAGTAATTTTGATATGTGAGTGTTCATCAGCTGTAACAAATGTTCCACTCTAGTGGTAGACGTTGATAATGGCGGACACAATGCATGTATTGGGGTGGACAGTATATGAGGAATGTCCGTGCCTTCCCCTCAATTTGGCTGTAAACCTAAAACTGCTCTAAAAATTATAGTCTAATAAATAAACAAAAACCTGAGTCACCATTTAAAACTCAGGGGGTTTCAAATACAGATTTAGATTTTCAGTTTCTGTTTATAGATTGGAGACATCTAGCATTGGGTCAGCCTTGGTCACAGCTACAATCACCCGAGCTGAGTAGTAAATGCCCCCTTTAAGAAGATCCACTCTGCTGTGTTCAAACATTTCCCCACTAGCTCTACTCAGTTTCCATTTCTGTCTTGGGCTCTATGTCATTTTTTAAAAATTTTTTTTAATGTTTTATTTATTTCTAGGAGAGAGAGAGAGACAGCGTGAGCAGGGGAGGGTCAGAGAGAGAGGGAATCACAGACTCTGAAACAGGCTCCAAGCTCTGAGCTGGCAGTCAACACAGAGCCCGACGCGGGGCTCGAACCCACGAACCGCGAGATCACGACCTAAGTGAAAGTCGGACGCTTAACCGACTAAGCCACTCAGGTGCCCCTTGGGCTCTATGTCATTAAAAGGGAGACCCATTCCCTACAGATTCTGGACCAGTTACCCCACCAAGAACTCAGTCAGAAGGAGCACAGTGAGAAATGTGTTGGCAGAAGTAACTAAAAGGAAGAGACCGTGGGGAAGCAACCCAGTGTTCAGATAAATGGATAAACAAAATGTGGCATAAACATAACATGGAATATCATTCAACTTTTAAAAGGAGGGAAATTCTGACATAACATGGATAAACCTTGAGAGCATTATGCTAAGTGAAAGGAGTCAGTCACAAAAAAATAAATACTATGCAATCCCACTTATATGAGATACCTAGAGTAGTGAAAATCATAGAGACCGAAAGTAGAAGTGTGGCCAGGGGCTATGGGCTGGGTGCAACGAAGAACTAGTGCCTAATGGGTACAGAGTTTTCAAGAAGAGTTGTTAGTGTTTCAGTCTCTTCTACTTGTTACTCATTCGTTCGGGCACAGTGGCGACTTCCAAGCTCCTTATATTTGGAACTAGAAACTGAAAATCAGAACTTCCTGGCTCAGTTTTTGAAAGCACTGACTGAATAAAATAGTCTGCAAGTCTCATTCGGCCCTCAGGCCCTGAGTTTGTGACTTCTAATCTAGGGTTAGGTGTCCAAACTTGCTCTCACAGGATCAATTATAGGAGCTGGATATGAGAATTGAACCCGGTGCCCATCCTGGGTTCCCACTGCCATGTTCCGACCATGGCAATGAGATCCAGTGTGGTGAAAACATGGGGTCACCCCTCAGCTATGGCATCACTGTCTAGGAATCCTCAGGGGCATTTTGGAAAATGGAATGAGTGGGGACTTTGAAGTCACATCAAAGAAGAATCTTCTGGGAGCTCCTGAGTGGCTCAGTCGGTTGGGAGTCCGACTCTTGATTTTGGGTCAAGTCATGATTTCATGGTCATGAGATTCAGCCCTGTATCAGGATCCATGCTGACTGCGGAGCCTGCTTGGGATTCTTTCTCTCTGTCTCTCCTTGCCCCTCCCCTGCTGGTGAGTGCACATGCTCTCTCTCTCAAAATGAATGAATGAATGAATGAATAAATAAACAAACATTTAAAAAAAGAATAATCTTCCGAAGGTGACATTCCTAAAATTATGCGTGAAAATTCTTAGTTCCATGTCCGACACCTGGGAAGCACCACTTTTCCAGGGACGGTGGCAGTCATCGTTAAGGCTGGAATGAGGATTGCATGAGATCACATGACAAAAAGCCTCACACACCATGCATGTGACATGACGCACAAGTTCAAGAGAAAGGTCAGTTGCTTTGTTTTCCCTTTATTATTTCCTACCCAAACTTCTACAAATGGTTAAGCCCCTTGCTAACTAGATCCAGGCACATGAGCCCTGAATGACCACATTGTAGGAGTTCGATGGCTTTTGGAATAGAAGATGAATATAGTAATAAATAGTTGACAGTATTTTTTAACTTCCAAAAGCTCATGACTATGATAATGAAAGGGATACTAAGATGCTAATACACAGCTGAAGGTTTAGGTGGGGAAGGAAAAGAATTATGTAGAAAACACTGATAAACAATTCAAGAAACTATATAGTGAATCTATCGTGTGATATTTTACGGATTTTGCATGCTTTCCTGCATAGCATGGGTAGCAACTGACAACCTTTTTCCTAACATACGAGCAGAATTATACTTCCAAGTCATATGAGAGGTAGTGATATGCCTGTCAGAAGTTGCACTGTCCAGTATGATCGATGCTATTATTTATATATTTGAGAGAAGAAAATGTTCCTTCTTATTGTGAGGCTCTTAAGTAACATAGAACACTAAATCTAATGAAATATTTAAGTATTTTGACTGAGAATTAGGTTCATATCTTATTTTTATGAATATCTTTTTCAGTGGTCATATGTTTCATAATGTTGTTATCCACTGATTTACTAAACTATTCCTCAATTCCTGAGAAATAGGTGGTTTCTAGTTGCTCAAAGGTGACTTTCTATGCAATTCCATAAACTTGATAGGTGGTTCATCATTAGAAACTATATTAACCTTATATGCTACATTTAAAAATTTAAAGGAAATAATCTTGATTATATCAGTAGATGACCAGAAAAGGCAAATAATTACATTTAGAAGCAGGTTCTAATTCCTTTTTTAAACAAAACTTTATGTAAAATATGAATCAAAGAAAGTTACCTTGAAAAGAAAGAAACACGGTTATTAGTTGCAGATAACATTCCTAAAAATCCAACAAATTCAGCAGAAATTGTTAAACCAACAACAAAATTAATAAGATGGCTATATGTAAGACAAAATACAAAAATAAATATTACCTTGTTTTTTATCAGCATTGGACAATTAGAAACTGAGGTATAATAAATCATATTCAAGATGAAGTCAAAATTAGTCTATGACACACCTAAGAATTAGTTATTAAGAGAATCATACATTTTTATTAAAAGATGAACAATAGGACTAAAATAAATAGATAGTGTGATTCCTCATGGAAAGACTAAATATCATACAGGTGCTGTTTCTTCTCAAATTAATGTACATGATAATGCAAATTTGATTAGCATCTCAAGAAACTGTTTTGGGAAATAAACAAGATGATTCCAATATTTACTTGGAAGAATAAATAAGAGTTTAAGAAATATAAGAAATATATAACATATATTTTAGTACATATTGATATATACTTTAAGAAATATAAAAATTCAAGAAATATAAGAATTTGAGAAAGAAGAATCATGACGGGGATTTGCTCTTTAAGATATTAAAATATATCATTATCAAAATCAAAATAGTTGGGTAATAATACAAAAATAGATATAGAGAAGAGTGGTACATTACAGGGAATGCAGAAAAAGACATTTGTTTATGTGGGTTTAATATTATGATAATGAAGTTATTTTTTTTATTTTTTAATTTTTTTTAATGTTTTACTTATTTCTAGGAGAGAGAGAGACAGCGTGAGCAGGGGAGGGTCAGAGAGAGAGGGAGTCACAGACTGAAACAGGCTGCAGGCTCTGAGCTGGCAGTCAGCACAGAGCCCGACGTGAGGCTCGAACCCACGAACCGCGAGATCATGACCTAAGTGAAAGTCGGACGCTTAACCGACTAAGCCACCCAGGCACCCCGATAATGAAGTTATTTTAAAGAAAATGTAATTTCTCCCACTGGCACATTGTTATAAAAATTATAGAGGAGCTGAACATCTAAATGTAGAAAAAAACTATATGGTATTGTTATGTCAAATTAACCACATGTAATAGCAAAAATATCTTAGGATCACAGTGACTTAACATTAATTAATTAAGCAAAGTCTGAAGTGGATAATCTGCGGACTTTCCAGGGAAGTTCCTTTCAGATGATAATTTAGGTATTTAAGCTGTTTTTAATTGTTCCTGTGCATTTTGGAGTATTTGGTTTTGAGATGAGAGGAGAGAAACAGAAGGTCAGATGGGGGTATTTGTGGTCAGGGGTAGAAATGATGTAGGTTGTGTGTGTCACTTCTGTCCACACGCTATTGGCTAGAACTAGTGGTCTATTTATAACCGAATTCTAAGGCTGGAAAACGTGACAGAGCACATGGCAATTCAGTCAGCATTAAATGCCTCTATCAAAAAAGTATTACAATCAAATATAGATAAAAATTTTTATAGACTCAGGGTGGGGAGAATTTTTTTATGATTGTCTAGAAAAAAATCAATAAAAGGAAAAATAGATTTGACTACACAAGCATTTAAAAGCATTGAATAGTGGGGCGCCAGGGTGGCTCAGTTGGTTAAGCATCCGGCTTCAGCTTAGTCATGATCTCGCTGTTCAAGGCCCACATAGAGCCCCATATTGGGCTCCAGCTGACAGTGTAGAACTTGCTTGGGAATCTCAATCTCTCTCTCTCTCTCTCCCCCCCCCCCCCCCCCCCCCCCCCTATGTTCTGTTTCTCTCAAAATAAATAAATAAACTTAAGAAAAAGCGTCTAAAAGCATTTTATAGTGAAAGATGCCAACAGTGAGCTTAAAAGGCGAGTGACAGGTTGAGAGAAGATATTTGTCACACACACAAATGGCAAAACCTTAAAATTCCTACTGTGCGGAAATTTTTTTTAAGTTGGGGCGTGGAAGAGCCCAGCTCGGGGCTTGAACTGAGTACCCTGAGGGCAAGACCCAAGCTGAGATCAAGAGTGGGATGCTTAACTGACTGAGCCACCCAGGCGCTACCCAACCCCCAAGTATGCAGAATTTCTATAAAGAATAAAATGACAAACAAACCAATAGAGAACATAGCAAAGGATATTAAAAAATTCAAAAATGCAGATCATCAGTCACATATGTACAAGGAAGTACATTGCAATATTACTGGTAAGGGGATGAACATTGAAAACAATTTAATTTTTTTAAAATATTTTTATTTATTTCTAGGAGAGAGAGAGACAGCGTGAGCAGGGGAGGGTCAGAGAGAGAGGGAGACACACAGACTCTGAAACAGGCTCCACGCTCTGAGCTGGCAGTCAGCACAGAGCCCGACGCGGGGCTGGAACCCACGAACCGCGAGATCATGACCTAAGCGAAAGTCGGACGCTTAACCGACTAAGCCACCCAGGCGCCCCAAAAATAGTTTAATTTTTAACAGGAGTCGTCCAATGACTTGTATATGGTGCATCTGCATAGGATGGTACCGCGCAGCCATTAAAACAGAACAAAGTGGATCTCTATGCTGATAGGGCCATGTGTCAGTGACACATAAATGGAAAAAGAGATGTAGAATCACTACAGACAATGTGATGATAGAAATTAGTGACATAGATAGATGATTGATAAATAATCTAGATGAATAAATTAAATACTATGATAAAGTAGGGAAGAATATGGACAATACTGTGAACGTTGGTTTTCTCTGAAAAGTGGAAGAGGTGATATTCCCTTTATAAGTTATGTAGTTTTCTAAGTAGTGACTTTAATCTTTTTTCATTTTTCCTGCATTGTTTAAAGAAAAAACCCAGTGATAATATAAATTCATTTATTCCTCCACTCATCTCCCTAACCATACATAAATCCACTCATCTATCTATCCATCATGCATGCATCAATCACTCCATCCACTCATTCTATCACACACAAGCAACATTCAGGGAGTACCTATTCTCAGGCACTGCGTTTGCCATACGGATTACAATTAGCATTTTGTTTGGCTAGAGCTTAGAATACGAAGACGGATGCCCAAATGTTTTTTCCTCTGTCTGGTTGACCATTTATTTAAAAACAAACCAACAAAACATAAAGATTCTTGCCCTGGGTTTCCTTGAACACACCATCTGGCTTGGCTTTCCTAGCCTCTGGCCTTTGTCTGCCCTGTAGATGACAGATTAGTGAGGAACATCCTTTATAGTAGGAAATGGAGGTCAATAAAATTTGCACCAGGCTTTCCAATTTAGTATCATCCCAGTCAGGACATCCCAAAATAAAATTTGTTTCAAAAAATAGATCTAGGAGGAGCACAAGTCAGGACTGAAAACAAACAATTAATCCTCTTATGTCACTGATTCTGTGAGAAAACTAGATTAAAAAAAAAATCAATTTCTTGTTCAGGTGCAATGATTCTGTTGGTAGAAAAAAAGCTGAACGAAAATAGTGCGGTCAAAGAGTCCAGTGTGATAAACGATACCATAGAGCAAAACAGGAAGTTGTTTAGTGGAAGAGAATAATTGACCTCAGAGCCTGAGACACGAATAGGTCCTTGGATGCAAAGGTTTTTGCATTTGGTGTTTTATTGATCAGCATTAAATCGTACACTGTGTGTTCTTTTGTGGCGATCCATTGGCTTATCCACCAGGTGAAGAGATAGCATCCACAACGCTGACGGATAAAGCCATCCAAGGTTGTTACACAACATACTGGTTTCTATTCTAATATACGTAGCTTCCATATACACCAGTCCGTGTGTGCACACTTGTGTGTGCATGCATATGCACACGAGATTTTGGACCATAGGGATTTTTAATTGACACAATGTGCAATTGGACAGGAATCCCAAACCAATCTGATTTTTTTCTTGGTAGTATCTTAAAAAAGTAAGAGCTAAGGGCACCTGGGTGGCTCAGTCAGTTAAACATCTGACTCTTTTTTTTTTTTTTTTAACAAATAGTTTATTGTCAAG
The DNA here is from genome assembly GCF_003009895.1 of Hyaena hyaena. Taxonomy (NCBI): domain Eukaryota; kingdom Metazoa; phylum Chordata; class Mammalia; order Carnivora; family Hyaenidae; genus Hyaena; species Hyaena hyaena. Next base: position 908,181 of record NW_024081212.1, on the reverse strand, counting down.
CTGGTTTCCACATAACACCCAGTGCTCATCCCCACAAGTGCCCTCCTCCATGCCCATCTCCCCGCCCCCCACACATACCCATGAGTCCTCAGTTTGTTCTCAGCATTCAAGAGTCTCTCATGGTTTGCCTCTCTCCCCCTCCCCCACCATTTCCCCCCTTCTTCTCCCCCACGGTCCTCCAGTAAGTTCCTCCTAATCTCCTATACGTGCAAACATATGGTATTTGTCCTTCTCTGCCTGACTTATTTCACTCAGCATCACATCCTCAAGGTCCATCCATGTTGCTACACATGGCCAGATTTCATTCTTTCTCATTGCCAAAACATCTGACTCTTGATTTCTGCTCAGGTCGTGATCTAATGGTTTGTGAGATAGATCTCCATGTCAAGCTGATCGTGGAGCCTGCTTGGGATTCTCTCTCTCTCTCTCTCTCTCTCTCTCTCTCCCTCTTTCCCTCCCCTGCTCATGCTCTCCCTCTTATTCTCTCTCTCACAAAATAAATAAATAAGCATTAATAAAATGTAAGAGCTACATTATAGAAATATATTTTTTCTTATTTTTTTCCAAACTGTTAAGGAATGTATGTTCAAAGGAGAGACATATTTCTTCCTAATATTCCTCACGATGGGTTCTTCCAGGGCGACTCTGGGAAAATATCCTTCTAGAGCAGTTTCCTCATGGAGAACTTGTCTGGATGCCAAGAAAAACTTTTACTCTTAAAAATTCTCTTCACGGCACTGAGAGAATTGGACGTTTTGAAGCCACCCTTTGATAATTCAGGCAGAACGCCTCCCTAAAGGAGGTAAGGGAAAGGAGCGGAGGCTGCAGGGAGAGCAGTTATTTTCATCTCCGTTCGCATCTTCCAGGGGAGGAAACTAACACTCAGTGAGATTCTGTAACTCGTTGGAAGCAGAGCCGGTGGGCGCAGAACTGATTTCAAACCAAAGGACACCAATCCCCCCACGCTTGCACAGTGTGCTCTTTCTGTAAGGTCCAAAAGACTTCTGGATGAGTCTGTTGACTTGCTGGCCTCGGTGATGCTCACTCTCTATCGTGACAGCCTCGCGTGCAGCTCAGACTCGTGCAGATGGTGAGGAAATGATTCCAAGTCTGAGGAATTAGGGTCCTTGGAGGAGAAGAGGGTAGCCTTGTTTTGGTAGTGGCTGTTTTCCTGGGATCGGCCCTCGTCAACACGTTCAGGTACATAGTGGCTGTTTCCTGGAAGTTGGTCCCTGAGAACGCCCTGCCTCTCTACCCTTTTGTGGGGGCTGCGGACGGAGCCTCTGTCCCATCCAAGGGGAGCACCCCGAACAGATGGCAGCTGACACACAGGGGACACGTGACTCCGGCCCCAGCAGGCTTCCTGAGCTGCCTCCCCCCCTCCCTCCCCTCCCGTCAAGGCAGCCTGGGGAATCTGATGACTTGGCCTGGGACCAGAGCACTGGCAGCCAAACTGCAGTAAATCAAAGTGAAAAAGAGGTGATATTTTAGAAGCAAATGACATTTTTGTTTGTTTGTTTTAGAGGGCAAAGAGAAATAGCTTATTGTAATGGCAAAATGGTAGGTGATAGAAAAACAACATAGCCTTGAAATAACTTAAAGTTTGTTTGTAAAAGCCCTTTCTTTAATGGGTGTGCTCTGTTCTTTTTTTTTTTTTTTTTTTTTAAATAGTTTATTGTCAGGTTGGTTTCCATATAACACCCAGTGCTCATCCCAACAAGTGTCCTCCCCATGCCTATCACCTGTTTACCCCTCTCCCCCACCCCTATCAGCCCTCAGTTTGTTCTCAGTATTTAAGTCTCTCATGGTTTGCCTCCCTCCTTCTCCTTAACTAGTTTTCCACCTCCCCCATTGTCCTCTGTTAAGTTTTTCCGGTTCCACATATGAGTGAAAACATGGTATCTGTCCTTCTCTGCCTGACTTATTTCACTCAGCATAACACCCTCAAGGTCCATCCACGTTGCTACACAGGCCAGATTTCATTCTTTCTCATTGCCATGTAGTATTCCATGGTATAGATAAACCACATCTTCTTGATCCATTCTTCAGTTGATGGTCACTTAGGCTCTTTCCATGTTTTTGCTATTGTTGAGAGTGCTGCTATGAACATTGGGGTACATGTGCCGCTATGCATCAGCACTCCTGTATCCCTTGGGTAAATTCCTAAGAGCACTATTGCTGGGTCATAGGAGAGTTCTATTGTTAATTTTTTGAGGAACTTCACTCTGTTCTCCAGAGTGGCTAGTGTGCTCTCTTCTTAGTAAACAAGATTTCTAATATTTCTCTAGATCAGAGTGGGGAGTGAGTACATTCTGGTTTTATGTGGAAATTGGTCATCTAGTGTTTGTGAGGTTCCTATCACTTTAAAATAAACAGAACACTCTAGTTCATAAGCTCCACAAGGGTATTAAAATGTTTTCTGTGTAGGAGCGTCTGGGTGGCTCGGTCGGTTGAGTGTCTGACTTCGGCTCAGGTCATGATCTTACCGTTTGTGAGTTTGGGCCCTGCATTGGGCTCTGTGCTGACAGCTTGGAACCTGGAGCCTGCTTCGGATTTTGTGTCTCCCTTGTTCTCTGCCCTTCCCCCACTTGTGTTCTGTCTCTCTCTCAAAAATAAATAAACATAAACAAATTTAAAAAATGTTTTCTGTGTAAAATTTTTGGCTCCAGTCTTTCTTTTATCCTCGTTCAAGTTCTGTTTCTTGCTGTCCTTGGTGAGTGTGTTCACCTGGGCACTCAAACATGGAAAAATGTTTCTAAATTCTCACCTCCTGGAATCAGCAGACACTGGCTTGGCATTCCTACACAGGGCTCTTGGGGATGTTAGGACTGGATCCCAGAAAGCAATATTATAGGAACGCAGATCTAGGGGTGCATCTCCACAGAAGCCAGGGGACATCGAGGCATTCCCTTCTTTATTATGATTGTGCCTTTAATCATTTTTCCTTGTAAATACAAAATGTTTCAGAAATACAAAAATTAAAAAGAATTTAGAGTTTATTTATTTTGAGAGAGAGAAAGAACATGTGCATGAGCAGGGCAGGGGCAGAGAGAGAGGAGAGGGAGAGAGAGAATCCCAACCAGGCCCTCACTGTTAGCTCAGAGCTTGACTCGGGCCTTGATCTCATGAACCCTGAGATCATGACCTAAGCTGAAATCAAGAGTCTGTCACTTAACTCACAGAGCCACCCAGGCATTCCCAGAAGTATAAAAATGTTTAAAGAATCATATCATGAACACCCAGACACTCACCATCTTGATTAAGAAATAAGCCATTATGGGGATGCCTGGGTGGTTCAGTTGGTTGAGCACCCGACTTTGGCTCAAGTCATGATCTCGCAGTGGGTGGGCTCGAGCCCTGAGTCAGGTTCTGTGCTGACAGCTCAGAGTCTGGAGCCTGCTTCAGATTCTGTATCTCCTCTCTCTCTGCCCCTCCCTGCTCATGCTCTGTCTCTGTCTCTCTTAAAAATAAACATTAAAATAAATAAAAAAGAAAAAAGAGAAAGAAATAAGGCATTACAAGGAGCCTGGGTGTCTCAGTCGGTTGAGCATCTGACTTCTGTTCGGGTCATGATCTTGGAATCACGGCAGTCAGCGCAAAGACCGATTCAGAATCTCTGTCCCACTCTCTCTACACCTCCCCTACTGTGCTCTCTCAAAAATGAATAAACATTTAAAAAAAATAAATAAGGAATTACACTTTAATATAAGGGAAAAATACCAAGTCACCGAAGCATGAATTGGAAGCAATATATGATAGAGTAGAAAGAACGCTGGCTTTATTGTTCAACTTACTAGCCACGTTTATTGAGCTCCCATTTACGCCAGACCCGGGGGCCGCAGACAAGAAAGGTACCTGTGCTGGCTCAGACATGATGCAAGAATCAAGGACAAAAAGGAAAACCCACAGCAGTATAGACTCTTGGAATTGCTATGGCAGATAGAAGCTCCTGGAACTAAGGGCCACAAAAATGGAGACTAACTGGGAGTGGAAGGGGAGGATGGGAGTGAGTGGTCAGCAAAGGTTTCTCAGGGAGAATCATCCTTGAACCGAGTCTGGAAACAGAGGGGGTTGAGGCAGGCGCCCAAGAGAGGAAGGGTGTGTCAGGCCGGGGAAGGGGCATCTGCAGACTGAGGAGTGCAGAGTACAGGCACACAGGGGCAACTGGTGAGGCTAGGTTGGCTGGAGCAGGCCGTGTGATGGGCCGGAATTTTCAGGAAAGGATTTCAAAGGATCACATCTGCATTTTAGAATAAGCCCTCTGCTCGGAGACAATGTGGGGGTTCTTACCTAGAAGTGCCTGGGGAGGGCTTTAGGGGTTCTGTGAACCCTTGAAGTTGTAGGCAGTGGGGTAGGGATATGTGAGTGTGGGTGTGTGCACGCAAGCATGTTTTGCCCTGGGCACATCGAGCTCTTTCTTTCTGGCTTAAACGGCTTCGTAATTCTCACCAAGGGTAAAAATCTCTGCCAGGACAGAAGAGGGTGGTCAGACTGGAAGGTTATTGCCATAACTAAGATGACAAGCAATGGCATCCTTGCATTGAGAAAGTTACTCTAGGGAGAGAAGGCAAGGGGACTTTGAGAGACAGGTAAGAGATGGTGGAGTAGAGGGGCGCCTGGGTGGCTTAGTGGGTTAAGCTTCCGACTTTCGCTTAGGTCATGATCTCGCGGTTCATGGGTTCGAGCCCTGCGTCGGGCTCTGTGCTGACTGCCAGCTCAGAGCCTGGAGCCTATTTTGGAGTCTGTGTCTCTCTCTCTCTCTAACCCTCCCCTGCTCACGCTGTCTCTCTCTCTCCTAGAAATAAATAAAACATTAAAAAATTTTTTTTAAGAGATGGTGGAGTAGGATTGTTAACCCATTGGAGTTGCAGGGGGAGGGAGAGAGCGCAGTCTGGTGCAAACCTCTCAAACTTGAACAAGCACAGGAATTACCCGGGGAGCCTGTGATCATGTAGATTCTGACCGGGAGGTCTGGGGAAGGCCAGGGATCCCACAGGGTAACGAGCCTCCTGGTGGCGGAGCTGTCATGCCTTGATCAGCAGCTACACCTTTAATAGCAAGGGTTGAGGCCCAGTACTCTGGGTTCAGGTTTCTCAACCCCAGTTGTTGACGTTTTGGGCCACATATGCAGGAGGGGTGGGGAGACATTCTAGGATATTCAAAAGCGTCCCTGGCCTCTGGCCACTCAATGACATTTTCACTTCCCCAGTGGAACTACCCAAAATATCTCCAGGTATCACCAAATTGGAGGGACAGTCATGGATGGGGTGTGGGGTAGGGTGGTATCGGGCACTGCCCTAGTCCAGAACAGGGGACTAGAAGGAGGAGCGGTGGGGGCGGGGTCCTGGGTGACAATGGGGGACAGGTGGGTGGGGGGTGGAGTGAACGGTAGAGATAAGATTACAGGCTTAAATGTTGATGAACTTGATATGTCTGGGATCATTTAGATAGACTTGCTTACTTTGATTTTCTTGGTTCTGAAAAGTTGTGTGTCCTTGGGTCAATCAAAGATATTTCCAGGTTTTTGTTTTCCTCATCTGTCAACTCTTATCATATCTACTCTATCTTATGAGGTGATGAATAGATAAAATACATTAATGGATGTGGACAGAAGTAAAAAACACTTCACACTAACACACACACACACACAGAGCTAGAGGTAGATTTTTTTGGGATTCTTTTGAAAAAAAATTTTTTTGAAAGTTTTGGGAAGGATAGGGCTATATTTTATAAAACCACGGCAAGGAGTGATTTTTGGGAAAAAAAGAACGAGCACAGAGCGCACAAGTTGTAATTAATCAATGTAAGTAAAAACTATCATTTTAGTAGAGCGCTCCCTGTTATCCACGGTTTTGCACTCCTTGTTTCAGATTCGTGAAGTCAGTCGTGCTCTGGAAGCAGCCGATCCTCCTTCGGACAAATGGTCAAATGATCAGCAGCAGCCTAAGGCCACATCCTGCTGCCTGCCTCATCCACCTCACGCCGTCTCACGCGATCCTAAGAAGAAGGGTACGTACACTGTAACACGATATTCGCATTTCCATAGCATTTATTATAGTATATAGTTATAAATGTTCTATTTTATTATTGTGGTTGTTAATTTCTTACTGTGCCTAATTTGTAAATTAAATTTATAGTAGGTATATATAGGAAAAAACATAGTATATATATAGGTTTGGTACAATCCAGTTTCAGGCATCCACAAGGGGGTCTTCGAATATATCCCCTGGGGAAAAGCGGGTATACATCAAAGGTACCATCAGCAAAGTTGAAAAACAAAAGACTGGAAAAAATGTTTTCATTGAGTACTTTGACAAAGCTTAAGTATGAAAAATAAACTCCTAAAAATCAAGAAAGATAAACAATCCAACAGAAAATAGGCAAGAGATACAAATAGGTGAGCCATAGAATAAACAATACTCCGGGGTGTCTGGGGGGCTCAGTTGGTTAAGTGTTGGACTTCAGCTCAGGTCATGATCTCAGGATCATGGGTTTGGGCCTGCATCGGGCTCTGTGCTGATAGCTCAGAGCCTGGAGCCTGCTTCAGGCTCTGTGTCTCTGTCTCTGTCTCTCTGCCCCTCCCATGCCTGCACTCTGTCTCTCTCTGAAAAATAAAAAATAAACATAAAAAAAATAAAAAAAAAAACATTACTCAGATGCTCAACCTCCCCATTTATCAGGCAAATAAATGTCAGTTGGACCTTAGCGTATACTATTTCTCATGCACCACAGAGGCAAAATGTACTGAAATTAGAAGGCACAAGAAACTCATAGTGTTTGCTCAGTTGCAGGGTGTGAGGGGGGAGGTATAGATTGGTACTACTATTTTCTGAGCAATTTGATAAAACTAAAAATCCCCAACAGCCTATCACACCATAATTCCATTCTTAGGTGAGGTATATACGTGTAGAGATGATCACCGTAGCACTATTTACAGAAGTAAAAAGTTGGAAATGTCCAAAAAGTCTAGGAGAATAGAGAAACAAATTGTGCTCCTTTTAATATAATGGAATATTATATGTTTTTATGGAAATAAAGAGAGCTCTAATTATTTTTTTAATGTTTATTTCCGAGAAAGAGAGAGAGACAGAGAGAGAAAGAGAGAGTGAACAAGGTGGGGAGGTGCAGAGAGAAAAAGAGGGAGACAGAATCTGACACAGGCTCCAGGCTCTGAGATGTCAGCACAAAGCCTGACACAGGGCTTGAATGGACGCGCTGTGAGATCATGACCTGAGCCAAAGCCAGACGCTTAACCGACTGAGCCACGCAGGTGCCCCTTTCTTTTTTTAAAACCAGTTTTCTACTGTTCAAAACTCTAGTTTAATAAGATTACATTTTGTGAGCCTTATACAAAATTTCTTAATACTAAAGAAAAAGGTCTATAACTCTTGGGTTTGAGCCCATGGTATGGTTGTTTGGCCCCTAGAAGTGTTTGAAATAGAAACACATTTACATGGAGCTTTACTATTTTGAAAGTGCTCTTGCATAAACCCTTCACCTGGAGGAGTCAGTGAGAGCATATTGCTACTCTCATCAATATGCAATTGAGACTAAAGAGTGGTGGTCTTAAGTGATTTGTTCTGAGACCCATTGACCTCATAGGGCCTGGAGCTAGAATTCTGATGGGAAGGGCCTGGCATGACCACTGGGCTCAGTGCATGAGGACCTGCTACGTATCCCCCCACCCCAGACAATGGCTTACTGGCTTGGCCCCCTCCTCTGTACTGGAATGGCTCTGCCAGGCCACTAAGTGGCCTGCCCGCCATACCCTCCTTTTTGTGCAGAAGAGCAGTAGCATTAGGTACAGTTGGAGACTCCCACTTCTGGGACTCTGCTCTTGCTCTTTCTCAGTGTCTGCCACTGTCAAACTCCTAAACATTGGACCTAGCATGCTGCTCATTTTGAATAGCTTGTATACCTACACATATCTGTTATTTTTTGAGCCCAAAATATCCCAAGTAAATGTATAGTGAATAGAGAAGTGAATTACATGAACGATCTTGGCTTTTGATTTGTGTGCCTCACCCCTACCATAATGCTGAGAGTCAAATAATTCTCAGAGAACAATTCGTGGCTGATTTTTTGGTTCCACATTGTATGATGTCAATCATAGAAGTGGTACTTCAAGGACTAGACGTGGTGGAGGCTTCAGAAACTAGTTTTCCCCTCCAGCTGATCCCAACCTCACGTTATGGGCCAGCTTAGAAGCTGGAACACTAGGCAGAGTTCAAAATGCTGGAATTCAGCAATTTTACCTGCAAGTTATGGGTAGGGGAGAGTACTGAATGAGGCCAGTTCTAAATCTTTGAGAAACTGCATCTTCACCTTCAAATTAAGCAGCAGATAAGAAGCCTAGAGCATACTAAGCACTGTTCTAGAAGCTGGGGATACATAGCTAACATAGTAGATCAAGTTGGAAGAGACAGACAATAGAATAGGCAAATAAATTTATACTATATCAGTTGGTGATGAATCCTAAGGAAAACAAATTATGGGATAGAGCATGACAGTGTGAAAGTACCATTTTTTAAATATAGTGCCCAGGAAAGGACTAGAGATGATGTTTGATGGAAGACTTAACTGGAAAGAGTTCAAGCCATGTTTGAAATGTCCACTAGACAATCATACTGAGACAGAGTAGGCAGTTTGATGGGCACGTCTGGTTGGCAGGGAGGGATCCGAGTGGGAGATGCAGATTTAGGAGTTGTTGGTAGAGAGCAGGTATTAAAAGCAGTGGGGCACCTAGTACACCTGCTGAGGCCGAGAAAAGAGCAAGGTCTCCAACAGAAATGTGGGGCGTCTCAAAGGAAGTGCCCCAAAGCTGACTACAATGAAGGGACCAAACAGGGAGGTGGGCGGTACAAGTGGAGTGTCAATGAATGCAAAAGAAAAGTGTTTCAAGAGAAAGGGTCTCCTTACTACGTTGTTGCTGCTGTGAAGTCCAGGAAAGTAGAATCGCGAACTAGCCATGATGACAGATAGTGTCAAAGATGGCCCCTGTCAATTTGTTCTTTCCCACATACATACGCTTCTCCTTAGAACCAATGGGTGGCATTGATTTTCCTTCCCTTGAATCAGGGCTGGGCTTACTGGCTCACCTTAACAACAGAATGCAGAAGAATGAGACTGACTTCCAAGGCCAGGTCCTAAGAAGCCTTGCAGCTTTAGCCTGGATTTCCTGGGGCACTTGCCTTTGAGAAGCCCCTCTTGGAAGCCAGCTGCCATGCTATGAGAAGCCGAAGTCACATACTGAGGCCACATGTAGGAACTCTGATGGACTGTCCCAGTTGACCTTCCAGACAATGTTCACTTACCAGCGTGGTAAGTGATTGGTTTTCCAGCTGTGTAGAGCATTCAGATGATTGCAGCGGAATTGCGACTTCATGAGGGATCTCACGGAGTGCCACCTGAATGAGCCAAATCAGCTCACGGGGCTGGGAGGTCATGTTAACTCGTAACATTAAACTGCTAAGTTTTGGGATATTTTGCTAAGAAGAACTAGATAAGTGGCAAAATATGGCAGCCCAGGGGTTGTGGGACAGAGCAATCTCAGTAGCACCTCAGGCATGGAGTGAGGAGAGATGAGAGGTTAGAAAGTGGAGGCAGTAACTCTTCCAAGAAACTTTGCTGTGCAGGGAACAAAGAAATGGGATGAGGGGTACCTGGGTGGCTCAATCAGTTAAGTGCCCAACTCTTGATTTTGATTCAGGTCATGATTTCAGGGTAGTGAGATGGAGCCCCGTGTTGGGTTCCGTGCTGAGTGTGGAGCCTGGTTAAAATTCTCTCTCTCCCTCTCTCTCTTTCCCTCTTCCCACTAGTGTGCACATGCTCTCTCAAAAAAAGAATGAAAAGGGATGAGAGCTAAGGGTGGATTTAGGGGAAAAGGAGGTTTTTTTTTCCTTTTTAAAAATAGGAAATTCTAGAGGATGTCGGATACAATTGAGAAGGAGCAGTAGATGATATAGGTTGTCAGTGGAAATCAAAAGTGAAAAAGCACAAGGCTTTTGATGGAATATGAGATGGAATATTGTCAGCAATAGGATGGAGTGCACAGTATGGGTGCAGAAGTGAGTGGGTAGCTTTTTGGTAGATGGAGGCCCTCCTATCTGATGGTTCCTATTTTCCCCAGAGGCAATGTTAGCATCTAATGGGGAAGGGTGAGCACTTTTTTTTTTTTTTAAATTTTTAATGTTTTATTTATTTTTAGGAGAGAGAGAGAGACAGCGTGAGCAGGGGAGGGTCAGAGAGAGAGGAAGTCACAGGCTGAAACAGGCTCCAGGCTCTGAGCTTGCAGTCAGCACAGAGCCCGACGCGGGGCTCGAACCCACGAACCGCGAGATCATGACCTAAGCGAAAGTCGGACGCTTAACTGACTAAGCCACCCAGGCGCCCCGGGTGAGCACTTTTTAAAATGTTTATTTATTTGTTTTTTGAGAGAGAGAGAGAGCGAGAGAGAGCGCGCATGTATGAGCAGGGGGAAGGGGGAGAGAGAGGGAGAGAGGATCCCAAGCAGGCCTTTCACTGTCGGAGTGAAGCCTGCTTAAGATTCTTTCTCCCTCTTCCCCTGCCACTCCCCATTCACACATACTCTCTCTCTCTTTCTCTCTCAAAATTGAGTTTTACTTCTTCAAATAAAATATAAGATTTTTCAGCTTTGAAAAATATGATTAGTCTCATGATAAGAATAGCATTAGATTTACGGGTCTATTTTGGGAAAATTACCTTTGTTAGGATAGTGAGTTTTCCTGTCTATGAACATAGTATTTTTCTTCCTAAGTCTTTCTTAGCTTTTCTTCCTAAGTCTTAGCTTTCAAAAAAGTAATTAAAAATTTTCTCAATATAGATCTTATACATTCTTTGTTAGATTTTATTTCTGGGATCGTTATAGCTTTGGTTGTACTTTGAATGAACAGTTTAAAAGGTGACATTCCTGATAGATTTTTGCAGGTATATAGTAAACGATTAACTCTTCTCCAGTAGCCTTGCTAAAGAGCTCATTAAGTTCTAATCATTTGTCTGTGTGTTCTCCTGGGTTTTTACATAGCTAATTATATCACCTATGAAAAATAATTTTGTTTTTCCTTCTTAAGCACTTAAAATTATTTCTTTTTCTTGTTTTATTGTACTGGCCAATATTTTTATTTTGGGTCAGCTGTGCACCTGAACTGTAGCATTTCTTAAATGACCAACTGGGACAAGTTTTATTCTACATTCATAGTCCGCATGAGGCTTCACTATTACAGGACTCTGGAACTCTGCTTGGTTTCGTATCATGGTCAATTCCTTAACTATTTCACTATTCTAACTGATAAAATAGACACAATAATAGTATCCTTTTGAAAAGGCTGTTTTGAAGACTAAATAAGTTGACAGTTTTAATACTCTTATAGCAAGAGAGATAAGGAGTTGTTATTCTAGGGGTATAGTTTCAGTTACGCTAGATGAATAGATTCTAGAGATTTGTTGTACAACAGTGTGCCCATGGTAAACAATATGGTTTGAAGTTTTGTGCACTTCAAAATTTGTTGATGCCAGATCTGATATTAAATGTTCTTCACACACACACAAGGGACACAAGAAAACTAGGAGGTACTGGAAATGTCTGTTACCTTGATTATGGCAATAGTATCATGGGTATTTCACATATGTCTAAACTCACTAAATTTTATACATTTAATATGTGCAGTTCTTTGTATATCAATTATATTGAATAAAGCTGTTAAAAAACAGCAATAACAACCAAACCTCTTACAGAGGTGCCCAAAATGCATAAAGAACTAATAGAATGTATCCATTAGTACTACAACTACTCAAAATGAGATTGCTGATAAGCTTTCTTTCTCATACTATTCCATTTGTTTTTAAGGTTTATAAGCTTCAAAAAGTGAGGTGTTTGGTTTTCATTCTCTATTTTCTTGAGTGGGTTAATGTAAAAATAGGAATTATCTGTTAAAGTTTTGGTAAAACTCACCTTTAAAGCTTTTTAGTTCTGGAAATTTTCTGATACTGACAATTGATTCAATTTCTGTAATGTTTATATGTCTACTCATATTTTCAATTTCTTTTTGAGCTGAATCTAGTAGTTCATATTTTCCACTCCATTTAAGTTGTCAATTAAAAAAATATTTTTCATGTTTCTTCATTTTTGAGAGACAGAGAGAATAGAGGAGGAGTGGGGGAGGGGCAGAAAGTGAGGGAGAAAGAATTCAAAGCAGGCTCCAGGCTCTGAGCTGTCAGCACAGACCCCCAACACGGGGCTCAAATTCACTGACCGCGAGATCATGACCTGAGCCAAAGTCGGATGTTCAACTGACTGAGTCACCCAGGTGCCCCAAAGTTATCAAATTTATTGGCATAAAGTTGTTCAGGGTATTCTTTGATGATGTCCTAAAGTTTGTTGTATCTCTAATGAGCTGTTTTTTTTTTTTTAATGGAAAGAGTAAAATCTGACTTATTTGTTTATTTCAAAGAATCAGCCTTTGGTTTTATCTATCCCTCTTTTATTTCTTTAATTTTCTTTTTTTTCATCATTTTTCATTATTTATCTCCTTTTACTTTTTTGGAGTTAACTGTGTTCATTTACTAAATCTTAGAGTTGAGCACTAAGCTCATTAATTTACATTTTTCTAAGATATACACTTAGGCGTATACATTCTCTTTAAATATTTATTTTGTGGTTGCCTACAGAATTCTATGTGTACTTAGCTTAAAGAGTCACCAAGGGTTATAATGAAATAAACATCCCTTTCTCACCTTCTCCATCCGTAATTCACACTCCACAAAGACAACTTTTTAACAGTTTCTTTTGGTGTTTATCTCTTTATTACCTAATTCACATGTTATATTTCAATTTTTCGATATTTCAGTTTAACTATGATCTATTGATTTTCTACTGTGGAAGGTAATATCTGTTCCCACATCTTGTTCCACTCTCCCTCCATCTTCTTAATAAAACCAATGTTATCATTTTTCATTGTCGATATTCAGTGTTTGCATTATTATGTGAATATATAAGTATTATTCACAGAAGAGCTATGTAATATACTGTGATTACATTTCCTGCTTTGCAATTTATTTCCTTCTTAAAGTTAATAAAAAAGTTAAAGTTAAATAAAAGTTGCATTTTCCTTAGTTTTCTATTTTCTTATCATTCCTTCATTTTCAAGGTCTCCTCCCTAAGTTTAAATATTTTCTCACTATGGTCATACACATCAGGTATTTGATTTTCTCTTTCTTAGAAATAACCCGCCTAGAATTCTATATCTGCTCCTCCCAATCTAGACCTCTTGTGATCTATGTCTGTTATGGGGGTGTTGTCCAGGAATTTCTCTTCACTGTCATGCTAGGTACCAGTGGCTTGACCATGGGAGAAAGGCAAAGGAACTTTCTCCAGTGTTCCAGATACTAGTTTTCTGCATCCTGTATTTCCCCCTTTGTTTTTGTTATTATTTTGGTGCAGCAGATTCTTTTTAGTAGCTTCTTGAGAATGAGTGGATATTTTTCTGATCATTTTATATAATTCTTTAACGTTTCTGAAATATTTGTGATGTCTATCTGTCTCTGTTATTCTGGATGTTCAGCATAATGTGCCTTGGAGTGAGTCTTTCTCTTTTATTGTCCTGGGAACTTAATAAGCCCATTCGATTTGGAAACTCACATTGTTCAGTAATAGGGAAATTTCTATAATCATTTCTATGATAAAGCCATCACTTTTACTTTCTTCTTTATGTCTTTATGAAAAAACTATTGATTAGATGTTAGAGCTCCTGAACGCATCCTCTGTTTTTTTCTATATTTCTTATCCTTTCTTGCTTATTTTCCATCATCCTATTTGTATGTATGTATACATACACATACATATACATAAACACACATATATGTTCATATATTTATATGTGTATATATGTATATATTTGTAAGTATTTATATGTAACATATATTTATGTGTGTATGCACAAATGGCATGATGAAAAAAGACTTCGTGCTCATTTAAATCTAAATATTTAATAATTTTTCTTACGATTTCTCCTTTGACCCATGAATCCTTTACAAGTGTGGAGCATAACGTCACCAAGATGGTGACATGGGTTGTTTGCTCCCCTCCCCCCACCATAGGGAAAACAACTAACATCTATTGTTGAACAAGACACCAGTGAGAGAATCCTGGCACTTGAGGGTGAGGCGGGAGGCACCGTCTGTACCTCAGAGACCAAGACAGACCCCATTGGAAGGTAAGAGAAGCGCCACACACTACCTGCATTCCCTCTACCCCAGGACAGCACAGTGCCACATGGGGAGGTCTCTTTTGAGCCCCCAGTTTGTCCAGTGGGGAAAGAGAACCCAGCGAGGGCAACAAACACCTGCGCCATCATTGTGGGTCACTATGTGGGAGCCCCTACTCTGACCTCAAACCATTGGGATTGCAGGAGAATCTGTGGGGCTCCGCTACCGGGAATATGACTGATGGAGAAAGGGGAGGGGCTCGCTACAACCAGCACAGGGCTCTTGACGGACCCGGTTCATATCTGCAGTGACCAAGTAGTAGTCCCCACCAACTGCTTGGTTCATCTACAGAACAGAGTTGGGGGTACACTTGGATCAAAGAACAAAAGATCAGTGAAGTGCAGATCTGCCTGATTTGGATCCTCAAGTGAGAGGGTCACCAGCCCTAAAGCCTGGTTTGCCCACGCTCAGGCAAGGTGCTGAGTCACAGTTCTACCCACCTTGGAGAATGTCTCCCATCCCCATCTGACCAGAAGGGATGGCAAACCCCCTGGAAACCATGTGACCCAATGGCCGTCAAGCCAAGAGAAAGGTAGACAGAGCCACTAATCCACAGAGCAAAATCAGTGAGCCTGTTCAGCCAGCCAACCTGGGGTGAGGGTCCGCATGGGTTAAGATAGCAAATGGAGCTTTACTGGTTTTAGAGTTGCTTCTCCCTTCTGCCCAGGCAGGGAATCCAATTCATAGCTCCGCTCGTTGCTGGATACAGTCTTCAGCATGTCCAACTAGAAAACCGAACCAGAACACGCCAGAAGCTGTGTAGCCCATTCAACACCCCTGCGTACAGTGGTGCTTGAGCAGAGAGCAGAGCCCATGGCTTCTCTCATCGGTGGATGAGACACACTGGTTCAGCCTCCCAAACATCAAGCTGTACAGGCCCTGGCCTGTTGCCCTACCAGAGCAGGGGAGATAATTCTTAGTCCCGTCTACTACTGAGTGTATGGCCCAGTCCCAGCCATTTAATAATCCTCACCAGGGAATCCAGGCAACCACAGAGCTGGTCCTACAACTCTGCTTGGGTAAGTGTCTTTGCCAGCTGTTCTCAGCCAGAGGCCCATCCCCCCAACCTCAGAGCTTGAACCTTGCCTCCCCCAAACATAGACCATTTTAGAGGGCCCCACCTTCCCAAAGACATTACCAGCAGACACACCTAGAAACCCAAACTGAGCTGACTGGTGAAAAGCTGTCTCTGCCAAAGCAAACCTGTCAAGTATGGAATAGGAGCCCCACTACCCAAATGAGCAGAAACCAAGATAAGAAATCGAGGATCACAGAAAACCAGGTAAATATGACACCACCAAAAGAAACATAAATCCTCTTTTAAATTTTTTTTTTAACATTTGTTTATTATTGAGAAACAGAGAGAGACAGAGCATGAACATGGGAGGCACAGAGAGGGAGACACAGAATCTGAAGCAGACTCCAGGCTCCGAGCTGTCAGCACAGAGCCCAATGCAGGGCTCAGACCCAGAGTGGTGAGATCATGACCTGAGCTGAAGTCGGACGCTCAACCAACTAAGCCACCCAGGGGTCCCTATAAATCCTCTTAAGGAAGTTTAGTGAACTACAAAAAAACACAGACAACCTAACAAAATTAGGAAAACAGCGCATGAACAAAATGAGACGTTTGACAAGGAAAGAGCAGCTATCAGACAAACAAGTGAACAAACAGCCCCAAATAGAAACCTTAGAGTTGAAAAATGCAATAAACTGAAGAATTCAATAGAGTTTCAAAAGAAGAACAGAAGAATGAATCAGTGGCCTGGAGGATGGGAGACTAGAAATTACCCAGTAAGAGGAGCAAAAAGAAAATAAAAATGAAAAAGAGTAAAGAAAGCTTTCAAGAATTATGGAACTCAATGAAAAGAAACAATATTCATATTATGGGAATTCCATAAGGAGAAGAGGAAGAGAGAGGGACAGAACATATATTTAATGCAATAATGATTAAAACTTCCTGAACCTAAGGAAAGAAATGAACATCTCAATCCATGAGGCCCAAAGGACCCCAAATAGGTTAAGCTGAAATAGAAGCGTGCTTTGTAGTTTCTAAAATGTGTGTGTGTGTGTGTGTGTGTGTGTGTTGTGTGTTGGGAGTATTGGCCATTGTTTTGTTATTGATTTTTAATATTACTGAAGTTTGATCAGATATTGTGATCAATATCTAATTTTAAGAATATTTATTAGATTTCCTTTTGACATACTGTTTTTTTAATATCTCATGTATGCTTGAAACAAAAGTATTTTCTATTCATTAGGTGCAGCGTTTTATATGTATTTCAGTTAGGTCAAGCCAACTAATGAGAAGCAACACTTTATACTTTACTAGTATTTTGTCATTTCGATCTTCCATTTTCTGGGATAGTCGGGTTCAATGATCCCAGCTGAATATGTTCTCGCACAGCCTTTTTTAAGGTAAACGCTCCCTCCATCCTCAGCTCCTAATCCATTTTCTGTACAATGTTGCTTTTCAGAATGTCATATAAATGCAATCTTACAATATGAAGTTTTTTTGGGTCTGGCTTCTTTCAGTCAGGAAAATGCATCTAAATTTCATATTGTTGAGTGAATCAATAGCTGTTCCTTTTTGTTGCGGAGTTGTGGTAGTCTATTGTGGGATATACCATAATTTGTTTATCCAGCCACTACCAGCTGAAGCACATGTGGGTTATTGTTAATTTGGGAATGTGAATAAAGCTGTTACAAATATTTACACAGAGTTTTTTAGGTGAACATAGGTCTTCGGTTCTTTTGGATTAGTACTAAAGAGTGAGATTTCCTGCCATATGGTAAGTGTATGTTTAACTATAAGAAATTGTTAAACTGTTTTCCAAAATAGCTATGTTATTTGCATTCCCCCTGATAATGAATGTGGATTCCTGTTGCTCTGTATTCTCACAAGTCTTGGCATTGTTATTTGAAAAAATTTAGCCATTCTAGGTACGTGATGATACCTCTTTCTGATTTTAACTTACCTTTCATAGTGACCATTAATATTAAACATGTTTTTATATGCTCGTTTGCCAGCTATATGTTTTCTTTGGAGAAACAGCTTTTCATATATCGTGTTCATTTTTAAAAGGGGGTTGTTTGAACCTCCTTGACCTCCACCGCAGCAACTTCTTACTTGACACATCCCCAAAAGCAAGGGAATCAAGAACAAAAATAAACTATTGGGACCTCATCAAGATTAAAAGCTTCTGCATGGCAAAGGAAACAATCCACAAAACTAATAGGCAACCAACGGAATGGGAAAAGATAGTTGCAAATGACATATCAGATAAAGGGCTAGTATCCAAAATCTATAAGGAACTCACCAAACTCCACACCTGAAAAACAAATAACCCAGTGCAGAAATGGGCAGAAGATCTGTTCGTTCTCCAAAGAGGACATCCAGATGGCCAACAGACACATGAAACGATGCTCAGCATCCCTCCTCATCAGGGAAATACAAATCAAAACCACACTGAGATACCACCTCACGCCAGTCAGAGTGGCTAAAATGAGCAAATCAGAGAAACGAGATGCTGGTGAGAATGTGGAGAAAACGGGCACCCTCCTACACTGTTGGTGGGAATGTAAACTGGTACAGCCCCTCTGGAAAACAGTGTGGAGGTTCCTCAGGAAACTAACAATAGAACTCCCTTATGACCCAGCAATAGCACTGCTAGGAATTTACCCAAGGGATACAGAAATGCTGAGGCATAGGAGCACATGTACCCCAATGTTCATAGCAGCACTCTCCACAATAGCTAAAACATGGAAAGAGCCTAAGTGTCCATCAACAGACGAATGGATCAAGAAGATGTGGTTTATCTATACGATGGAATACTACATGGCAATGAGAAACAATGAAATCTGGCCATGTGTAGCAACATGGATGGACCTTGAGGGTGTC
This sequence comes from Hyaena hyaena, assembly GCF_003009895.1. NCBI lineage: Eukaryota > Metazoa > Chordata > Mammalia > Carnivora > Hyaenidae > Hyaena > Hyaena hyaena. The sequence continues at coordinate 890,000 of NW_024081212.1, read as the reverse complement.
ATGCTGAGCGAAATAAGTCAGGCAGAGAAGGACAAATACCATGTGTTTACACATATAGGAGGAGGATTAGGAGGAACTTAACGGAGGACCATGGGGAAGAAGAAGGGGAGAAATGGTGAGGGAAAGGGAGAGAAGCAAACCATGAGAGACTCTTGAATGCTGAGAACAAACTGAGGACTGATGGGTGTGGGGGGGAGGGGGGAGATGGGCTTGGAGGAGAGCACTTGTGGGGATGAGCACTGGGTGTTATATGGAAACCAGCTTGACAAGAAACTATTTGTAAAAAAAAAGTAAAAAATAAATTTTAAAAAGGGGGTTGTTTGTTCCTTATTGTTGAGCTATAAAGGTTCTTTGGATATTCTACAAGTATACAAGTCCTTTTTATAAAAAAACTTTTTTATAGTTTTTTGTTTATTTTTGTTTATTTTTATTTAAAAATTTTTAAAAAATGTTTTATTTATTTTTGAGAGAGACATAGAGACAGCATGAACAGGGGAGTGTCAGAGAGAGAGGGAGACACAGAATCTGAAGACAGCCTCCAGGCTCTGAGCTAGCTGTCAGCACAGAGCCCGATGCGGGGCTCGAACCCACGAACTGTGAGTTCATTACCTGAGCTGAGGTTGGATGCTTAACCGAGTGAACCACCCAGGCGCTCCTTTGTTTATTTTTGAAACAGAGAGAGACAGAGCATGAGGGGGGCAGGGGCGGAGAGAGAGGGAGACACAGAATCTGAAACGCTCAGAACCTGATGCGGGGCTCAAAGCCACAAACCACGAGATCATGACCTGAGCCAAAGGTGGATACTCAACCAACTGAGCTACCCAGGCGCCCCTACAAGTCCTTTATTAGATATTGGATATATACATTTTTTCCTCCAAGTCTCTGGCTTGACTTTTCATTTTCCTAACAGTGTCTCCTACAGTGCAAACATTTCTAAATTTTTAAAAATCCAACTTATCAAATTTTCTTTCATGGCTTATGTTTTTAGTGTCATAGCTAAAAATTTATCGCCATATCCAAGGTCACACAGATTTTCTCATCTGTTTTTTTCTAGAAGTTTTAGATTTCACATTAGCTTCATGATTAATTTTGAGTCAATTTTTGTATAAAGTATGAAGTATGTGCCCAGTTTCTTTTTTGCACATAGATATTCAATTGTTCCCTCAACATTGTTGAAAAGATAAAACTTTCTCCATTGAATTGCTTTTGTATCTTTGCCAAAATCAACTGGCTATATTTGTGTGGGTATATTTCTGGGCTCTTTATTCTGTTTCATTGTTATATGTATACATCCTTTCACCAAAATTACATTGTTTAGATAACATAGCTTTATAGTACAAATTGAAATCAGGTATAGTGAGTCTTCCAAATTCTGCTTTTTTTTTTCCTCAAAATATTTTTGCTTTTCTTGTTCCTTTGCCTTCCATATACATTTTAGAATTAAGTCATCTACATCTCTAAAAACTTTGCTAGAATTTTGATTTGGATTGCACTAAATCTATCAGTTGAAGAGATGGATTCCTTAAAATATTGTTTCTTCCAATTCATGAACATGGTATATTTCTTTATTTATTTACATTTTAATTTGTTTTATTAGTGTTTTATACTTTTCAGCATCCAAACCCTAGCATGTATTCTGTTAGATTTATACCTAAGTATTTCATTTTTACTGCTATTGTAAATGGCATTCTTTGGAATTTCCAATTTCATTTGTTCATTGTTATATGTAGTTTATTGCTATATGAAGACAATTGACTTTTATATATTGACCATGAATCATACAACCTTGTTCAACTCACTTTGTGGGTCTAAGAGATGTTTTGTAGATTCTTCTGGATTTCTCAATAGACAATCATGTCATCTGAGAATGGACACAGTTGTGCTTTTTCCTTTTGTATTTGTATCCTTTTTATTTCTTTTTCTTGCTTATTGCTAGGGTTAGAATTTCGAGTACAATATTGAACAGAAGTGGTAAGAGAAGGTATTTTGCCTTTGTTCTCGTCTTAGGGAGAAAGTATTCAATCTTTTACCATTGAGGTTGGTTGTAGGTTTTGGGTAGATATGTACATACCCTTCATCCAATTAAGGAAATTATTTTCCATTCCTAGTTTGTTAAGAGTTTTTATTATGAATAGATGTTGAATTTTATCAAAGGCTATTATTGGAATGGGGATATTCATAGGGTTTTCTTCTTTGGTAATATCATGAATTACATTAATTGATTTTTGAATGTTAAGCCAGTCTTGCATTCCTAGAATGAGTCCCACTCGATCAGGATGTATAATCTTTTCTATATATTGCTGCTAGATTCAAACTGGTAATGTTTTGCTGAAGAAATTTACATCTACATTCACAAAAATAGTTTTGTGATTTTCTTTTCTTGCAATGTCCTTGTCTGGGTTTCATATTATTAATGGTTAATTCTGGCCTCCTAAAATGGCTTGGAAAGTGTTTCCTACTCTTTATTCCTGAAAGAGATTGTGTAGATCTGTATTTTTCCCCCTTCCACGTTGGTAGAATTCACCAACGATATCATCTATGCCTGGAGTTTTCTGTACAGGAACGCTTTCAATTACAAATTCCGTTCTTTTAATAAATATAGTACTGTTTAGGTTCTCTATTTCTTCTTCAGTGAATTTAAGTAGTTTATATTTTTCAGAGAATTGGCTTATTTCATCTAGGTTGCCAAATATATGGGTATAGAGTTCTTTCCTTTTTTCTCCTATTATCCTTTTAATGTCAGTGAGGTCAAGAGGTCTCTTTCACACCTGGTATTGGTATTTATGTTCTTCCCCCCACCCCCCTTGGTTAGACTTACTAGGAGTTTATAAATTTTTTTGACTTTTACAGAAAAGCAGATTTTGGTTTAATTGGTCTTCTCCATTGTTTTTCTGTTTTTAATTTCTTTTTTTTTTAAATTTTTTAATGTTTTATTTATTTCTAGGAGAGAGAGAGAGAGACAACGTGAGCAGGGGAGGGTCAGAGAGAGAGGGAGTCACAGACTGAAACAGGCTCCAGGCTCTGAGCTGGCAGTCAGCACAGAGCCCGACGCGGGGCTCGAACCCACGAACCGCGAGATCATGACCCAAGCGAAAGTCGGACGCTTAACCGACTAAGCCACCCAGGCGCCCCTGTTTTTAATTTCTTTTAATTTAATTTTAATTTAATTCTTTTTAATTTTCTTTTAAAAAATTTTTAAAATATTTAGTTTTGAGAGAGAGAGAGAGACAGAGAGAGGGATACACAGAATCCGAAGCAGGCTCCAGGCTCTGAGCTGTCAGCCTGTGCTGACCCTACTTGGGGCTTGAACTCACATACCATAAGATCATCACCTGAGCTGAAATCGGACGCTTAGCTGACGGAGCCAACCAGGTGCCCCTAATTTCATTGATTTCGGTTCTCATTATTATTTCATTCCTTCTTCTTGCTTTCAGTTTAATATACATTTCTTTTTATAATTTCTTAACTTAGGTTAGAACTTTTATCCCCACCTAATATAAACATTTAATGCTATAAATTTCCTTTGAGGACTGTCTTAGCTGTATCTCACAAATTTTAATAGGTTGCATTTTAAATTTCTTTCAGTTCAAAATACTTGTCAGTTTTGGTTGAGATCTCTTCTTAGACCCATGTGTTATTTAATTTTCAAATATTTGGGGTCCGTTCCCATTATCGATTTTTAATTTAAATCTCTTATAGTCTGAGAACACATTTTCTATGATCTCTACGCTCTTAAATTTATCAGGGGTTTATTTGATGGCCCAGAAGATGGTCCATGTTGGTGAATATTCCATGTGCTACTGCGAAGAATGTGTGTTCTGCTGTTTTTGGGTTGAGAATTTCCTGTGTGTCAGTTAGGTCAGGATGGCTGACAGATTGTTTGTCATCTATATTACTAGTGATTTTCTGTCCGTTTGTCTAATCAATTACTGGGAGAAGTCTTGATTTCTCCAACCTCAGGTGTGGAACCATCTACTTCCTCTTTCAGAGGAATCAGATTTTGCCTCTTTTATTTTGAAACTCTGTTGTTAGGCCCATACTCATTCATTGTCTTGGAAATTTTTCTTGAAAAATTCATGCCTTTATCATCAGTAAGCTTTCTACTCGTTACTGAAAATATTCTCTGTTCTAAAGTCTACTTTGTTTGAAATCAGTAGAGCTACTCCAGCTGTCTTTTGGTTAAGTGTTTGCATGATGTATATTTTCCTAAAGTTTTATTTCTAACCTATCTACGTCTTAATGTTTAAAATAGGGTTCTTGGAGACAACATACAGTTGGGTCTTGATTTTTTTATCCAGTCTGACTATGTTTCTTTAAACTAGTTTGTTTAGATCAGTCGCATTTAAAGAGATTATTCATAATGTTGGGTTAAAATTACCATTTACCATCTTGCTGTTTATAGTTTATTCTACTTATTCTTTGATTGCCTTTTCCCTATTTATGCCCTCTCTGGGTTTATTCAGCATTTTTATTGTTACATTTTATCTTTTTAAAAATGGAAGTTACTTATACCTCAAAACTTTATTTAGTTGTTGCCTTTGGCTTTATAATATACATTTTAAAATAATCTGAGCCAGTCCTCAAATAATGGTATCATTCCCATGTTGTGTAAGAAACTTATAACAGTATATTTTCAATTTCTCTTTAACATCCTTTATGCCATTGGCATATATTTTACTTTTCTGTAAGCTATCAATACAGATTACATTATTACTATTACTTCATCATCCAATTATCTTTTAGAGACATTATAATAAGAAAAAAATTATTGTAACCCACATTTTCTATATCTAATACTCTTCCTTTCCTTTTGTAGATCCAAGTTTCTGACCTATATCATATTCCTTTTGACTTAGCAACTGTTAACATTTGCTGTGGATTTGGACTGCTGGCAATGAGGTGAGTCTACTGTCAACGTCCTACCCCTGCGTTGTCTGAGCCCCCCCCCAAGTTTCAAACCCATTCTGACTCCACTCTTGGCCTTTAGAAGTTCATTAAAAATTTCTAGCTGAATCTTCTTCTTGGCTTATATGGTATCTAATAACATCTGCCCCCAGTAGGAAAACCTTGGGTCCTGTTTCTTCCTGCAAGCACCTGTCTCTTTGAGGATTTCCAGTTAGTTGTTGGCTCTTGCGACCTTGACTCTCTCCGTGATTCAAGGAGAGTCATTAATTTGCAGTTCGTCCAGCATTTCTCTTGTCGTAAGAGTGGTGGATGTGTCTCCATGCTGAATCGAGAGCTTTTTAAATCTCTACATTTTACGTTTGCTTTTTTTGCAAATATTCCTGATTTTCAAAAAGGCTGTTGTGCCTTTTGTTATTGCTTATATTCCTTTTTTGGTTTACATAAGTTTAAGTGTGTTTTTCTAATGGTGTTCTTCAGATTTTTCTATTTCCTCTCATTCTTTTTTAAAAAAAACTTAAAAATATTTTTAAAATTTGTTTTTGAGAGAGACAGAGTGAGAGTTGGGAAGGAGCAGAGAGAGAGAGAGGGAGACACAGAATCTGAAGCAGGCTCTGTGAGGCTCGAACCCGCAAGTTGTGAGATCATGACCTGAGCTGAAGTCGGACACTTAACAAACTGAGCCACCCAGGCACCCAATTTCCTCTCATTCTTGAGTGCTACTTCATTTCAGGGTGGCTCCTCATGTAGGTTTGATGATGTTTGCATGTGGGGTTTTGATGATGTCACTTTGGATTTTGATTTATGGTCAGCAAGGGCTCTTCTTTCTACGGGGGATCTATGTACCCTGGACGGTGCAAGTTTTATTAGGGAGCGGTTTTATATTTGGCTCTTCCTAGGATCTCCGAATTCAAGTGTTCACTCTTCATTTTTAATTCTGAAGTTGTGGTTCCTGCTCCCTGGAAGAGGTGTAAACTCAAATCCACACATGGTATAGCCTGATATTTTGCTTTCTTGTAAGCAATTTTCTTTATACAAGGCACCCGTCGACTGAAAGTTCCCTTGCTGCTTCTTAGGACAAGTGTGCAGAATTTTCTTGACTGCTCTTCAGTCTGGCCAGCCCTTCAACACATCTGGACATTAAGCAGGTGGTGACCACCCAGCTCCCTCCTTTTTTCTTCTCCCGTCCTTCCCTTCACATTAAGATCCAAGCTTTCAGACCAGGCCCGAAATTCCTGTGGATCCCCATGGCAACAACTTCTGCACACTTTTTTGAGTCTTCTCTTCATTTTTAGGGATTCCCATTACCCAGACACATTGTTAGCACAAAGTGGTATTATATTCTACAGTTCTATTAGCTTGTTTCAAGGACCCTCCTCACCCTTGCCCCTGTGCTCACTGTGCCAGTCAGTCGGCCATGTTGCTGGAAGTGGACTGAGCACAGCTTTCACGTGACTAGAATTCTGGTGTCGGCCAGAATGCAGTGTTTCCCTCCAGTTTCCTTAAGATAGCTTCATGTCAAAGCCAATTTTAACCCTCACCCTCCTTAGTCACTAGAATAAAGGTATCGAATGTAGTGATATTATATTCCTCTTCTTTCTCGCATGAATTATTTGTAAATGCAATGGCTACACTTTATTTTTATTGTCCACATGACAGTGGAGCCAATATATTGGGGTAGTTTAAAAATATTCTTTTTAATGTTTATTCATTTCTGAGAGAGAGAGAGAAAGAGAGAGAGAGAGAGAGAGTACACATGAATGGGGGAGGTGCAGAGAGAATCCCAAGCAGGCTCCACGTTGTCAGTATGGAGCCTGACGTGGGTCTTGAACCCAAGAACCATGAGATCATGACCTGAGCCCAAATCAAGAGTCAGACACTTAACCAACTGAACCATCCTGGCACCCATAGTCATCATCATTAAAACCACATTGAATGCTTGTACCTGACCATGTGTTTGAAATGTATCCTTGGCCCTGTCTTGAATCCTAGAAGGAAATAGAAATCGAGTTGCTTGGGAAAGGCAGCCCCACCTCACATCTGAAGGAGTTTGGACCCAGGTGTGGGAGAAGCGGGCCGGAGTGACCAGGGCATCGGGGCCAGCATCAGTCAGGATGGTGAAGAGGCCGCTTGGCCAGGGTGGTATTGCCTCCCTATTTATAAATGCTTATATTAAATCCAGGATTCCTTGAAGATAATTTCCAAGCCATGGAAGAAAAGGAAGCTTTTATTTCAAATTTACAACTAAGGATGGAAAAACAGAATAAAATGTTTTCTCATGGGGTGCTTGGGACTTGGTCGGTTGAGTGTCCTGCTCTTGATTTGGGCTCAGGTCATGATCCCGGGGGCATGGAATCAGGCCCCACATCAGGGTCTTGCTGAGTGTAGAGCCTGCTTACGATTCTCTCTCTCCTTCGGTCCCTCTCCCCTGCTTGCACTTTCTTTATCCACTTTTCTCTCTAAAAAAAATAAAAGAAAATATTCCCTTTACCTATGAAGCTTAAAAAAAAAAAACTTTTTCCTGGGCCACTAATCAAATATGGATATGGTGTTATATTTACTTAATTAATAGTGCTGAACAAAAGGAGTAGGGTCAGTGTCGATTTTACTATGAGGCATGATGGAAGGAAGAGGCCCACTGGACAGATCAAGAGAGTGATGCCATGACTCCCCAGGTGCCTCTGTAACCTACCTGGCCCTAAGTGTCCCCTCTGCTCAGTCACCGAGGTGCACTGATGCTTGAACACCACAAGATGGAGCCTTCGAAGCAGCTATTTCCCAGCACTTCCTTCCCATTTCCCCCTTTGGACAGTGAAGTTCTGGGTTTGTGAGTGTTTGGGGAAAAGCAAAGCCCATACGGTAATGAGGAGGCGCACAGACCTTGAGGGGATCTAGAGCATTGGTCTACACACCGTCATGCTGAGAACTGATCTGTCCTTGGCCCTATTCTGATGAGCATTCTTATCAGCATCCTCCAGGAAGACACAGAAGACAAGCTCAGCAGGTGTGTGAGGACACAAAGCCCGGGAGGAGGACTGGTGCGTTTGGATGATATCGCAACGATTCTGAAAGCGTTCGATGGGCTGAAATCTACAAGATGAAGGTGAACAGGAATAAGTCATTCTAACAGTGTCACTCAGAGTGTGGTCCAAGGACCACTGTTCGCCAAACTGTTTGTTGCCCGTCTTCTAGAGGATAAAGAGCTTCTGCCAGGGTGTCATTGAACTTGAATTCAAACACGTTATTCAAAACCAAACAACTGAAAATTTCCTGGTAAAGGACATAGGGCATCAGCCTGCATTCCTGCATAAAGTCTTTTCCTGGAGCGTATGCCTTTGAGTGGCACTGATTTTTTTTTTAACACTTATTTACTTATTTTGTCAGTGAAGTGAGAACGTAGGCAGGGGAGGGGCAGAGAGACAGGGAAAGAGGGAATCCCAAGGAGGCTCCACGCAGTCAGCACAGAGCCCGATGTGGGGCTCGATCCCACGAACCTGAGGTCATGACCTGAGGTGAAATCAGGAGTCGTACGCTCACCAGACTAAACTACCGAAGTGCCCCGAGTGGCACTGAATTTTAAAGGCTCCTTGGTGTTAGTACCAAGCACTTAGTACTAGTTGTGCTAAGTACTCCAAATGCATCATCGTATGTGTACTGAGGCAGAGTGTACTTACAGCCAGTGTAGTACAATGTGTAAGTACACGTGCTGGGACCAAACTGCTTCTGTTTCCTCCTCTGCTGGATGGTAACACTAACATCCAACCTAAAGGGTTGTCGTGGTGAAAAAAGTACAAGGCACAGTATGCCCCCTCTCCCGCAAGGTTGTGCTCTCTGCATGAAGTGTTACTGGGCTTCTCCTGACCACCTCTTTGAGGAGAATGTTGTTGTTCTCCCCATTTTATTGATGAGGGACTGAGGTGACTTTCAACAAAGCTTAATAGTGTCCAGTGGTCACACAGTTCCTAAGTGCCAGAGCCAAGACTTGAAATCAGGGATTTTCTGGCTCCAAATTTCAAATGAACGCTTACCCATTATAGCTACTAGTCCCTGGTTGGACTAGACCATTGGCCTTAAAATTTTTTGACCCAGACATAAGCATGGTTATTGTTTAGTGCGCATGTGTGTGGACGATCCCTACGCATACACATGTAAATAAATCTGAAACAAAAGTTTCATGAGATAAGACTTGCCCTTCATGAGTGCAATGCCCTCTGATATTTCTTACATTGTTTAATTTTATCTTTTAAATTTCAATTTATGCTTTTAATATTTTATTTCTTTACATTTTTATTTCAGAGAGATGGAGAGAGAGCGTACATGTGAGCAGGAGAGAGGGGTAGAAGGAGAGAGAGAGAGAGAGAGAGAATCTCAAATAGGCTCCTCATCCAGCATGAAGCCTGATTCAGAGCTGGACCAGTGGCTTGATCCCATGACCCTGGGATTATGATCTGAGCTGAAATCAAGAATTGGATGCTCGGGGCGCCTGGGTGGCTCAGTCTGTTAAGTGAACGACCTCGGCTCAGGTCATGTTCCTGTGGTCCATGGGTTTGAGCCCCGCGTGGGACTCTGTGCTGACAGCTTAGGACCTGGAGCCTGTTTCGGATTCTGTGTCTCCCTCTGTCTCTGCACCTCCTTTGCTCACACTGTATCTCTCTCTCAAAAATAAATAGACATTAAAAAAATAATAAAGTGGGGCGCCTGGGTGGCTTAGTCGGTTAAGCATCCGACTTTCGCTTAGGTCATGATCTCGCGGTTCGTGGGTTCGAGCCCCGCGTCGGGCTCTGTGCTGACTGCCAGCTCAGAGCCTGGAGCCTGTTTCAGAGTCTGTATCTCCCTCTCTCTCTGACCCTCCCCTGCTCACGCTGTCTCTCTCTCTCTCTCCTAGAAATAAATAAAATTTAAAAAAAAAACTGTTTAAAAAAATAATAAAGAGTTGGATGCTTAACCGAGCCCCCAAGACACTCTGATTTTATTCCATTTTTAAAAGGAAAAGCTGGTGGTGACCTATTGAATTGATTTCAAGGCCCACAAACGGGCTGCAACCCACAACCTGAAAACGCTGTACCAACAATTTCAATAGACTATTCAGTTCTAATGATCTCTGATTCTCTTAGAAGACAAACAAACAAACGAAAGCCTTCAAATCCAGTTCCCTTAGTCTAGAGCGGGAGACCTGCTATCTTGCAGGACTGAATGGGTCTTCGCCGGGAGGATCCTCATCTCACATCAAGCTGGTTTCCACTGCATTTTTAGAGTTTGGTGTCGACAGTGAGCATCCTGCAGAATGATTGTGACTCCCCTTCCCCTCGTGGGCGGCCACGAAAGGCAGCAGGAACCCGCCCCTCCCAGGGTAAGACAAGGAGCCTTCAAAGGGGTCGCCCAGGGTGGTGACCGACTCCACCCCAGGCTGTGCCTCGGAGCACGGACCTTCCTTTGCCCGGAGGCCGGCCTGACCTTGTGGGAAAGCCCCCGGTTCCTGGTCCTCTGGGCGGGTAGGAAGCATTTGCCTTGCTGGCTCTGCAGAGGGCCGGTTGTCCATGGCAGTGAATGAAGGCGGCATAGTCCCAGCCCAGGTGGGCCTCAGCTATGCCTGTGGCTGGAATCCCCCTGGAAGAAGGTCACAACAATAGAGGTTTGCACTGTCGCCGCGGGGGCAGGGCATTGCACCGGAACAAGAGGCAGCAGATTTGTTGGGAGTTTATTCAGGAAGGAGAATTCAGGAAGGAAAGGGGAGAGGGGCGTCGAGAATGACTCAAAGGTTAGGTGGCTGGGAAATCAGGGAGCAAAGTAAGGTCACCCAAACAAAGTGCAAAACCAGCAGGGGTGTGCATCGCGAGGAGAAAGGATGGGGCCTTGGTCGGGACTGGATGTGGGGCTCACGGTCCGAGGAATGGAAGTGAAGCTGGAGGGGGAGACACATCGGTCTTGCTGCTCAACCGCCTACATCTGATATTACATTCAGACCCTTGGAGCCAAATGGGATCATATTTGAGAGGGAAGTGACTTTTAAGGAATGTTGAAACTTCCTGGATCACAGATTCATTCATTTACTCACTCACTCACTCACTCACTTACTCACTCATTCATTATCTGTTGGCATCTCAGATTAACTTTCAGTATATAATTAACACATTCATTTTGGGTGGTTCCTTATGTAGAATTGAAAGACAGGTGAGGGGCACCTGGGTGGCTCAGTGGGTTGAGCGTCCGACTTTGGCTCAGGTCGTGATCTCACAGTTCGTGAGTTCGAGCCCCGCGTCCGGCTCTATGCTGACAGCTCAGAACCTGGAGCCTGCTTCTGATCTGTGTCTCCCTCTCTCTCTGCCCTTCCCCAGCTCCAGCTTTCTCTCTCTCTCTCAAAATAAATAAACGTTAAAAAAAAAACTCACACAAGTTAATGAGGTGCTTTCTGAAAATGACTGTGTCCATTTTATTCCTGATCGTGCTGATGGATTGAGTCAAATAACGTCGGTTGCTGTGGACTAGCTGACGCAGGCGAGAGGGAGGAGGCACTGCTGAAGCAGAGGGGGGTCTGGTGCATGTGTGCCTCATACGAACCTTGGAGAGGAACTGATGGATGTAATGATGATAAAAGCGGCAGCTAACATTTATCAGGGATTCCCTATGCGTGGAGCAGTATCCTAAGCACGATATTTAATTATCTAATTTGATCTTCAACAACGCAATTAAATAATGACTATGAAGATCCCCTGCCCCCTTTTATAATTAAGGAAATTAGAGCTCAGAGCCGCCAGTGGATTTGCCCAAGATTCCACACCATCCCAGAGCTGGGGTGTTGTGGCCAGTGAGGCACACCATGGAGACTTCCCAGGAAAGTATGGTCCTTGCCTGCGTTGGTAAACGGGCACAAGGCAACCAGAAACTCAAGCAGGAGTCAGAAGCTGAAGAAAGTGTTTTCTGAGAGACAGTGTTGCTTCCAGATGATAATGTGTGACCCAACATCGGAGGAAGGGATGTTCTCCTGTCAAGTTCTGAAGACTGTAGGTGGGCTGTGGGCTTCCCTCGGGGCAAGCTGCGGCCCTCGGAGAAAGCCTGTGTCCCCAGAGAGCTGGCAGCCTGTGTCGGAGGACCCCCCCTTCACCTCAGGTGTTCTCATGGAGTGAATTTCCATGAGGAAGCTGGATGGACTGATCAGACCCGTGAAGCCTTACTCGGGACCCACCTCATGAGCCCAAGGGGACTGTGGAAGAGGATAGCTTGCCGAGAACCAAGGTTCCACAGCCACTCAAGTAAGGCCTCACAAGCATACAAACTTCGGGAAAATGCACCTTAATCACACACACAGGTAGGTGAGGTCTGGATGCATGCCGAAAGAATGAAGGCCATCCATTGTAAAATTAAATCTTTATTCAATTTTATGTTGTTATTCCAAGTTCCTAAAACCTGTTCAGAAGAACAAATGGGAGCACACTTGCTCTGAGGAAAATACGCTCACCTTAGTGTCAAGTGTTTTTGGAGGAGGAGCAACTCTTTACAGCCGGTTCCTCTACGGCGTTGATGTCCCCAGAGTCTAACACACCACAGTCATGGCATGTGATGGGTGCTCAACAAATGTCCATCAACCTGAATGTTTCACAGATACTTCGAATGTGAGATGTAGGGTTTTTTTAAAGTCACCTCTACCCCCAGCGTGGGGCTTGAACTCACAGCCTGGAAACCAAGAGTTGCACTTTCTCCTGAGGGAAACAGCCAGGTGGCTCTGACCTGTGGGTTTTTCAGGAGATAAATGTAAGGTTCTTCCTTGAAGCTTTAAAAACATTTTAAAAAAAATTTATTTATTTGTTTTGAGAGGGAAAGAACACAAGCTGGGGAAGGGCAGAGAGAAGGAGAAACAGAATCTCAAGCAGGCTGTGCACCATCAGCGCAGAGCCTGATGTGGGACTCGAACTCACAAACTGCAAGATCATGACCTGAGCCGAGATCAAGAGTCACAAGCTTAACCCACTGCATCACCCAGGCACGACTTCCGTGAATCTTTTTAGATGCTCCATGAGGAAATGCTACAAGGAAACATCTGGACAGTCACACAACAGGCCGTTATAACATAAAGATGTAAAATTCAGTCGCTGTGATACAACAGCAGATAGAGACGAGGACACAACACTCTAAGCCACGGGAAGTGGAAGAGAAGGAAAAGCATATTTAAATTCTGCCAAGAAATGTCTTTGAGAGATAATTCAGCTTTTAAAGTTTCCACCGAGATTTCCAATCACAATTTCTATTGGGGGTGGGGGTGGGGGAACAAAGTCAATCACCCAGGATCTCACTACACATCCGCTAAATTCAACCATGTTTTCTTACTGGACAGGCGCCCAAGCAGTGTTTGCATGGAAACTCGAGCTATCAAGTTCGGTTTGCCGGCTGAGCCAGAGTGGCCACGCCTGCAAACCAGGTTTCTCTGTGAAGACAGCAGAACATTTGCAAGAAGGTGGTGCTGGGTGACAGGCACCCCTTCCTGCCCATGTGGCTACCAAAAGGGGGACAGCCCAGGGACCTCACTTTTGGGCTCCATCACTGGCAGCTGTCCGTGACCCCATTTGAGGGAGTGGAAAAGGGAAGCTATTGATTGAACTGGAAAAGCTTCTCTCCTTGAGCTCAGATTAAATTAGTCCCCAAGTGACCCAAGGGAGCTTTCTCCTTCTAAGTTGTGGCAAAATATGCATAGCATAAAATTTAACAGTCTTAACCACAGTTAAGTGCACAGTACAGTGGCATTAAGTACATGCACGGTGTTGTACCCTCAATGTCATGGTCCATCCCCAGAACTGTTTTCATCTTGCAAAGCTGAAACGCTGTCCAAGGGAGCCGTTGGGACACTGTCACTTACACATTGTTTTTGTTTTTGTTTTTAAACAAACTTTACTTTCTTGTTGCTTTCAAAATTCTAGTGACAAAGGGAGGTAGTGATATGAAAGGTACCATTTTTCACAGATGTGGATGTCATGTTTGGAACAAATATATTTGTCAAGATCCACTTTAAGCCTGCACACTTACAAGTGAAGCATGACTTAGTCTAAACAGGGTCAAGGACACTTTCATCAAGGGCCATACGAAATCAACCAAAGCTTTCAGGGACGTGCAAATGCAATGCTTCCTGTGAAAAAAACTGTGTCATAATAAAGAATTTGTCTGGTCTTTGTCCCAGGTTTCTGCTTGACTGGATTGTCTTTGTTATGCCAACGAGGTGACTCACTCAGGCTCCTAGAGGGCTTCAGGATGGGGGCTGTTCACAGAAAGACCAACCTTGGGATTAGAAGGTTTTGGGACTCTGCTGCCTGACCTCTGGGGAGGAGAGAAAGGCTGAAGACTGAATTCAATCACACGGCCAATAATTTAGTTGATCATGCCTACATAATGCAACTCCAGTAAATACACTGGCACGAAGCTCGGTGGAACTTCCTGGTTGGTGACCATGGATGTGCAGGGAGGGTGATGTGTCCTGACTCCAAGGAATTCAGGCCTGAATTACTTCTTGCCCAGACTTTATACATGGTAGGCATATTAGTCTGAGTTCTCCAGAGAAACTGAGCCAATATATATACACATATACACATTTATGCATATGTATATTAAAAATTTTTAATGTTTATTCATTTTTGAGAGACAGAGAGACAGAATATGAGCAGAAGAGGGGCAGAGAGACAGGGAGACACAGAATCTGAAGCAGGCTCCAGGCTCTAAGCTGTCAGCACAGAGCCCCAAGCGGGGCTTAAACTTACGAACTGTGAGATCATGACCTGAGCTGAAGTCTGATGCCCAGTCTGATGCCCAACCAACTGAGCCACTCAGGTGCTCTATATTTTACACGCACACACACACACACACACACACAGAGTGAAATTTACTAGAAGGAATTGGCTCACACGTTTATGAAGGCTAAGATGTCCCAATATTACAGCTGGTAAGCTGGAGACCCAGAGAGCCGATGGTCTAATTCCAGTCTAATTCCATTCTGGGTCCACCTCTGACAGCAGGAGAAAATACCCGTGTCCCAGGGTGAAGACAGGCAGGCAGAAGGAGTGGATTCTGTGTTTCTTGGACGTTTTGTAGCATTCAGGCCTTTAACGCATTGGATGAGGCCCACCTACATGGGGGAGAGCAGTCTGCTGTACTCAGTCTACATTCAAGTGTTCCTCTCATCCAGACACACCTTCACAGGCACACCCAGAATCACATTTTAGCAAATATTGGGGCACGTGATGACCTGGTCAAGATGACACATAAAAGTCACTACCACCGGAGTCAGCCATTTGCTATTGCTGCTGTAATAAATTACCACCAACTTAGTGGCTC
This sequence comes from Hyaena hyaena, assembly GCF_003009895.1. Taxonomy (NCBI): domain Eukaryota; kingdom Metazoa; phylum Chordata; class Mammalia; order Carnivora; family Hyaenidae; genus Hyaena; species Hyaena hyaena. The sequence continues at coordinate 874,784 of NW_024081212.1, read as the reverse complement.
AAAACAAACCAAATGGATTATCTTACAGTTCTGGAGGTCATTAGTCCAAAATGGGTCTTAATGGGCTGAACTCAAGGTGTCCCAGGACGGCATTCCTTCTGGACACTCTAAGGGATGATCGGTTCCTTGCCTTTTTTAGCTTCCAGGGGCTTCCTGCATTCCTTGGATTGTGGCTCTTCCTCCATCTTTGAAACATAGCATCTTCCACCCTCTCTCTGACTCTGGCCTTCCTGTCTTCCACTTGTAAGAACCCTTATGATTCCACCGGGCCCACCTACGTGACATGGGATGACCCTCCCAATCTCAAGGTTCTTGGCTTAATCACATTCACAAAGTCTTTCTGGACTTCTTTTGGGGGCCATTCTTCTATCTGCCACAGCAGTCAATAAATACTGTTGAATTAATGCACTATTAGTATAGCCACTTAACGAGTTTATTTATGTTCAGTTTTATTGCCTTCAAGCTCAATCATATCATCAGAATGGTAACTATAAAATAAATATGATGTCCCTCCTCTGTTAAAATTCTTTAGTGCTTCTCGTGACCCACAGTATAAATCTAAACTCCCATCATGGGGTGGCCCCTGCGCACCTTTTTAGCAGCCTCTCTCACTGCCTCACTATGGATGTATATGAATTACTGGTAAGTGACCATTTTTGATTTACAAAATAGTAATTTATACAGTTTAACCTAATACTACCATCAGCCATGTTGATATGCTGTATGTAATTGTCTCAATCCACCAAGCTTCCTTGGCCTCCATGTTTTTGCAGATGCTGTTCTGTCTTCTTCTCCCTTCCCTGATATAAATGTATCCCAAGCAAGTTGTTGCACAAGTTATGAGTACTTAATGTGATAAGATTGTGCGTGTTTTTTTTTTAATTTGAGCATCAGTACAAAATATAGTCTGAGAATTGCATTATCTATACTCTCTGCCTTTAAATATTATCATTGTGCCTCCTGTGATTACATCAGGACCCTTACTCCCGCCGTGAAGGGTGAGGGCAGGCTGGCCGTTAGTAATGATGCAGAGAGCAGAAGGCTAATAGAGGTTTTCGAAGCATTTACAGATCTGTTTGAGAGCTCATTGAATTTGTAATCTTCAGAATATCTGCATCCAGCCAAACAGGTCCTTAATAAATGTTTGTTGAGTCCAGGAATGAAACTAATTTCCTTTGTTTCACTGTTTACTTAGATCTTGAACCATGACCATGTGGATATAGTAGCTGTTTTTCAGTGGATTGAATAGTCACGAGGCCAAGTTTGAGATCAGACTCAGCTACTATAGGGGTGTTTGATCTCAGGAAAAAGCTCTATGTCTCTGGGCCCAATGTCTGCATCCTTGAAACCAAGTGCCTTCACTTTGACCCTATGTCTTGCATTATTCTTTGGTCCGCCAGCTCGAGCTGGTTCGTGCGCCCTCAGTACCCTGAGTGCTGGGGCTGTTTGTGACTGGACCCCGAAGAGGGTGCAGGGAGTGGTGTGTTGTTGATACTTGTGTGGTTTCTTCAGTACATGGGCTTGAAGTACGGGCTGGGACCTTTTCCGTGTGCCAGAAAATCGGACCTTTTCCGATTGCCCATGGCATCGTTCTTTGTTGTGACACACCATTAAGGGTCTGACTTTATTGTCTGGTAATGTTGCTATTTTCTGAAGTCAGGAGTTATGCTGCGTATGAGAGCACACTGAATCATATTACTGGAAGCTCTTCCAAATATTCCCTAAACTCGAATTCGAATTCAGTGAAGATCTAGGAGGCATATCCTCTTTTTGAGTGATACTTTGCTGGGAGCTTTCAATTTTCCTGTTTAGTTATTTAAAATTTTTAAAAAAGTTTTTAATGTTTATTTATTTTTGAGAGGAAGAAAGGCAGAGAGAGAGGGAGACATAGAATCCGAAGCAGGCTCCAGGTTCTGAGCCATCAGCACAGAACTTGACTCGGGGCTCGAACTCACAAACTGCAAGATCATGACCTGAGCCGGTCAGACACTTAACCAACTGAGCCACCCAGGTGCCCCTCAATTTTCCTGTTTAACAGTTAGAAGAAAATCCTGCTGGGAAGGATTATTAACCCCATTTTAAAACAGAGCGTTTAGAGAAATTAAGGGCATTGTCTAGATTCCTTTATTGAAAGACAAATTTCTGGTGCATATATAAGATTTCTTTAACAAGATGTAAAACAGCTAAATAAATAAATAACTAAAATACATTCAATACCTACCACTTATTAAAAATATTCTTCAGAACATCCCTGGAAGATAGGTCGGAAAGAATTCCTCCATTCTGTAGTTTGTGGGGGCATTTTGGACAAGCTGAAAATGAAATCATTTGCCCACCTGCATCTCAGTGAAAAAGCTGCCTATTTGGAGATTATATTCTCCCAAGTAAATTAGTAACATTGTTTCAGACAGTGCCACATGTCCAAATGAAATAAGAGAGAGTGACTTGCTGTCCAGCAGTTGGGAGAGGGTGAGCCAATGTTGGCCAGCGCGGCCTCAGAGCTGAGACTTAACTAGGGAAGAGGAAAAAAGCAACCCAGTGTGTGCAAAACTCTGGAAGGGGTCAGGGCTAGTGAAGGAGAGGTCAGGAAGGCCAGTGGTACGGAGCACTGTCGTATGCGGTACTGTCTGAAACAACATTACTTGTGCAATTACTTGCAAATTGCCCACCATCCCTGTAAGAACATGAACTCTAAGTTGCCAGGGAGTCTGTTTACTCCTGCATAACTGGTCTATTTCAGCACCTAACACAATGTCTGGCACATTGTAGGTATGCAAGAGCATTATCGAATGAAAGAAAAAAATATTTTGATGTGGGAAAGTCTATCCAACTCAGCTCCTTACTTTGCAGACTGGATAACACACAGCGGGCAGAGGTGAACCCAGTCCTGGGTTTCTCACTGCTCAGCCTCTCAACTTTCCGCTGCACCATCCTGCCCCCTGCTGCTTAACGTGCCAAGAAACGCCAAGTGTTTCAAATGCACAGGTTCTTTTAGATAGATTTTCTTGCTCTCTGGAATTGACATTCTGTGGTCACATTTGAAGGAGCTTTGCTTCTTGTGTGTCCAACCTCACAAAAAAAGATAATTTTTGCATTGAAGAGAAAACCAAACAGATGATGTCTTTGCTCTAAGTGTTAAGACAACAGGAGACTCGGGGCGCCTGGGTGGCTTAGTCGGCTGAGCGTCCGACTTGAGATTTTGGCTCAGGTCATGATCTCAGGATTGTTGGGTTGAGCCATGCGTCAAGCACCATGCTGATGGATCCTGCTTATGATTCTTTCTCTCTCTCCCTCTGCCTCCCCCCACCTCCTCCCGCATGTGCTCTCTCTCTAAACACAGCAACAGGGGCACCTGGGTGGCTTAGTTGAGCGTCTGACTTCAGCTCGGTTCATGATCTCACAGTTTGTGAATTCGAGCCTCGCATCCGTCTTGATGCTGACAGGTCAGAGCCAGGAAGGAGCCTGCTTTGGATTTGTGTCTCCCTCTCTCTCTCTGCCTCTCCCCATCTTGTGCTCTCCCTCGCTCAAAAATCAATAAATAAACATTAAAAAAATAAAAATAAACACAACAAAAATATGAAACTACAGCTAAATAGCAAAAATACCCAAATAACCCAATTAAGAAGTGGGTAAAGGACTTGAACAGCCATTTCTCCAAAGATATACAAATGGTCAATAGGGAGATGACCATTAACGCGCAGCACCGTTAATTATCAGGAACATGTGAATCAAAGCTACAATGAGACATCACCTCACATCTGTTGGGATGGCTATTATTTTTAAAAAAGGATAACAAATATTGGTGAGGATATGGAGAAATGGAACCCTGTACTTTGTTGGTGGGAATGTAAATTGTTGTAGCTACTGTGGAAAACAATATGGCGATTAATCAAAAAATTAAAAATAGAACTACCAGGGGCACCTGGATGGTTCAGTCGGTTAAGCGTCTGACTTCAGCTCAGGTCATGATCTCACGGTTCATGGGTTCGAGCCCCATGTCGGGCTTTGTGCTGACAGCTCGGATCCTGGAACCTGCTTCAGATCCTGTGTCTTCCTCTCTCTCTCTCTGCCCTTCCCCTGCTCGCACTCTGTCCCTCTCACTCTCTCTCAAAAATAAACATAAAAAAAAACAGAACTACCATATGAGCCAGCAATCCCACATCTGTTATTTATCCAAAAGAACTGAAGTCAGGATCTCAAAGAGATATCTGCACTCTCGTATTCACTGCAGTATTATTCACAATAATGAAGACATGGCAACATTCAATGTCCATTGAGTGATGAGTGCCAGAAGAAAATGTAATACATACATGCATACATACATAGAATGGAATATCATTCAGCCTGGAAAAGGAGGAAAACACTGACATTTGCAACAACATGGGTGGACCTGGATGACGTTATGCTAAGTGAAATGAACTGGTCACAGAAGGACAAATAATGCATGATTCAACTCACACGAGATAACTAAAATAGTCCAATTCATAAAAGCAGGGATCTGGTAGATTGCCAGGACCTGGGGGTGGGGGAGTGGAGAGTTGTTGCTCAGTGGTTATAACTGCATTTATGCCAGATGAATAAATCCTAGAGATCTTTCTACAACAAGAGTACCTATAATTAACATATTATACGGTACACTTCAACATTTAAGACAGTAGAGCTCATGTTAAGTATTTTTTACCACAAAACAAGCAAAAACAAAGGGAAACAAGGAAACTTCAGGAGGCGATGGATGTCTACTCCTTTGATTGTGATGATGGCTTCATGGGTATTTGAATGTGTCCAAACTCATCCAGTTGTACACATTAAACATGTATAGTTCCTTATATATCAACTATCCTTCAATAAAGCCATTCAACAAACCCCACAAAACAATACAAGACCTTCTTCAACCAGGGTTTTTGGTGACCAAAATGAAGGTAATGATGATGACAAGTGATTTGATTCATTTATCATCTCCTGGGGCTCCAACTCCCTGGGCTGCTGGGTTTGCTCAGAGCCAAAGTGTCTGTCTAGAGCTGATACTAACACGGTTGTTGAAAGAATAAGTGAAAAGTAGAGATAATCTGTGCATCCGGTGGTCATTTAGTACAAAAAATACTGACTTGTGAACTCTTTGAAATCAGGCTTTTTTTTTCTTCTTCAGATACACGTCTTAACAAACATCTGTTAACCAACTCACTTGTTATGGGGATTTGACCCGACTTCATGGTGTCTAAACTAAAACATACTTTTCAAGATAAATGTTGAAAATACCAACCTCAAAACAAGGTACCAGGCTCATATGCTCATATGCCACAAAGGATCTATTGATTAGAAAAAGGAATATAAGAGGTTATTTTGTTGGCCATTTAATACAATTTCATTTTATCTAGGATAGGTTATTTTATTGGACATTATGGGCAACTGAAAAGACCAGGGAAAGGAGTTATGTGTGCTGTAGTTCGTAATTAAAAAAAAAAAATCAGAATAAGAGGAATCTACTCACTGATCCATAATAACGGTCATGAATCTCACAGGAGCCCTGTCCTTTGTCATTGCAGGGTTGGGAGTTCTGTGAGGTGTTTGCTGTTGCCACAGGTAACGGACCGTGCAAACAGCGCTGCTTCCTTTGACCAGCACAGAACAAAAGCCAGGTTTAGGTCTGAGCTGCATCTCAACAACAAACAGAATGCCAAGTGCTGCCCTTTGCTCTGACTGTTTCCAACTGTAGCCTTCTTGGTTAAGACATTCTGGAAGCAGCTGAGGACTTTGTACAGACGCTTTGGAAATTACAGGTAAAATATGTGATTTTATTTTTTCCTTTTTTTTTTTGGTAGGGAATGGTAATTAAAATTTAAGTTTTAGAAAACTTGATTAGGTGTTCCAAGGGGAAGAGATCCTTAACTTATATTGAAATGCAGAAAGTTGCTTAATGGTGTGGAAAACATGCCAAGGATGGGGGAAGAAAGCAGGAAAGGCCTGAGCTAAATAACTTCTAGTCTTGGTTACTGTGGGGGAGGGGAGTGAATGGATTTTTCTTGTGGAGCATTTTTGCAGAGTTTCTAAGAGTTTTGAGAGGTTGTTTGGACACTTGTTTTTAAGTTCAAGAGCCTGTGGGCCATGCATAGGGAGTGGGAATTGATCCCTAAAGTCCTGGGGACACATGAAGGCTGTTAGGCAGAGGAGGAGTATGCGCCATCTTAGTGTTTAGAAATAACCCCTGACATTTATTGACAATGGAGGCAAATAGGAGAGTCGGTCACGGTGGGGCAGGACTCGATATATGCCTGAAGACCACTTAGGAGGCTATGCGGACAGCCTAATATGGGAGGAGAGAAAGGAGAAGAACCAAATTAAAGAATGGGAAAGGAATACTCAGAGAACAAGACGGAGTGGGGATATATTTAGGGTCTCATGAGATTTTTCATGTTCAGTAAGTTAACATTCAAGCTGCAAACATCCTCCTCGTTTGCAGAACGGGTAGATTGAGAGGAGAAACGCGGACATGAAGGGCAAGTTCGCGGACACGTTAGGGCAAGTTCACCGGAAGTGGAATCACAGCACGTGGGCCCCAGCGGGAAGCCCGCCCCTCCAAGGAGTGTGTCTGCAGTCTAGTGCCTCGGAGCTCCTTACGTCCACAAACTAAAGGGCTGCATGAATGTTAGGTATTATCGTAGATTTTTTTCTTCCTTATCGGTTCAAGCGCAAGTTTGTTCTCATTTCGATTAAGTGACTAGCTGTTCTGCGTTAGGGATGCCCAGACAACAGGGGACGCACTGGGGTCCCCCAGGCCCAAGGCGTTTGCTAGGTGCGCGGGCAAGAAGTCCCTCCTACCTCACACGGTGCCGTGTTCCCGGTACCCCGTCCCCTAGTGAGAAGAGTGTGGCTGGTCCCCGAGGTCTCTGCAGCGAGGTAGTGCGGGTGGCTCAGAACACCTGCTCCAAGTCCTCCAACCCTGTGTGAATTTTCTTTCACCGCCACCTTCCTGTTTCCACCTGCAAAATGAGAATAGTAAGGGCAGGGCCTGTGGAAGGCCACCACCTATGGACGTAGTGCACTGTGAGCACGCAATACTTAAAGAAGTAGATCTTACTTGCTCCGGATCTGACATGCTGACATCCTTTGAGCTGGGAGACCCACACCGTCTGTAGCGTATTTGGTGTCATCCCTCTGTGGGTGACCTTCAGTGGCTTTATGTGGGCTGGAGCTGGAGCTCTATCCATGTGGATATGGGGCCATGGCTGGCCCTTATACTCTCCTCAGGACGGGAGTCAGGGCCACTCTGCAGCCTCAGGAGCTGTGACAAAGATTTGGACACTAGACAGATAGAAGCTGACCTCCAGGGGACCACAGAATGAAATTGCTCGAGCAGGGATGGTAGGAGACAGCCCCCTGACCCCAGAGTCTGGCCTCATAGACTGAAAACCCAGTCCAGAGAAGCTTCTACTGCGAAGGCTTCTTAATAAATCCCCAATCTCCTTAATTCATTCAGTATATTCAAAATTAACGGCATAACACCTTCATAATAACACTATGAAATCTTTCTTCCTCTTGCACATCCACAATTTATGTGTTTAAAATTTATAATGTGGATTCTGAGTCGGCTCGAAGTGATTGTTAAATTACTTGCTATCGACACCCTAGTAACAGGTGTTCCATTTCTGTTTATATTTCCTTTGTTCAGTATCTTAGAATAATTTAATAGCAACATAACATAAAAGCTAAACAGCACCCTTAGAAACTTGTAAACATAGGGGAGGCCGAGTGGTTGAGTTGGTTAATTGTCTGACTTCGGCTCAGGTTATGATCTCACAGTTTGGGAGTTTGAGCCCTGTGTCAGGTTTTGTGCCGACAACTTGGAGCCTGGAGCCTGCTTCGGATTCTGTGTCTCCCTCTCTCTGCCCCCTTCCTGCTCGTACTCTGTCTCTGTCTCTCTCTCAAAAATAAACACTAAAAAAGAATGAAAGAAAGAAGAAAGAAAGAAAGGAAAACTTGTAGACACTGGGCGCTTGGGTGGCTCAGTTGTTAAGCATTGACTTTGGCTCAGATCATGATCTCATGGTTCATGAGTTCGAGTCCCACATGGGGTGAGCATGAGGCCAGCTTCAGGTGAGCACGAGCCCCACTTTGGGTGAGCCTTGCTTCTCTCTCAATCTTTCTGCCCCTTGCTCTCTTGGACTCTCTCAAAAGAAAAAAAAAGAAACTTGTAAACAAAACGAAGACTGGGGCATTACCACAGTTGAGGGAACACTGGGGGAGTTTGGCAGGCATGTGACAACTGGTCAAGTCGGACAGAAAGAGAACCGAACAAACCATTAACTTATAAAAAAGTACATTGTGGCATTTCAGATGTTAGTGGTAGAGTGTATAAACTCTGTCCACTGGATTATTTTATTCCAAATTGATGTACTTAGTCACAAAAGAATTTTAGTAACTATAAAACAGAAGGAAGATCAACAACAGGGATCATTGCTAGAATATTCTATGAACACACCTCTGCTTTCTATGCATGGTTGGCAAATGCCAAATTTTGATTAATTATACATCCTGATAATATGTGAATTATTATCGGAATATTGTACATGCAATACCTGTGCTCAAATAATGGAAACACACTCAAGTACAAATGAAAATAATTTTTGTTTTCCTTTGAGGTGTTTCAAAATTTTATAACATTTCAGGGACACTAATATAAATATTACTTATCACAACAAATTACCATCGCTGAGAAGGTATATGACATTGGCTGTCAAATGAATGGATGATCCCTAACTTGTCTAGAGAAAGATGAGATCCTTACAGTTAATATTAAGTAATTTGAAATGAATCTTGGTAAAACATTCAGCGGCTTTTCTATTACTCAAAGGATTCAAAGCTCAGAATTTCAAATGTCTTGTGCTATGTCGTATGTAAAACTAGTGAATATGGGTGTCACATTTTATGCCCATTAAGAAAACGAAGACTGATGGATGACTGCTTTGTTTTAAATAATTGCATCAGTCACATCTTGAAGTTACTTGATGTTTGGGAGCAGGCTTTCCTAAGGAGTGTATTGAAATGATAACATTTGTTTACGATCTATGAACTAGTTTCTAGAATAAGCTAAAGGAAACATTTTTAGTAATATTAAGGGTCGGTGAAGTATTACTATTAATTTACAATTATTCGGATTTCAGTATTAATTGATTAAAACAGCATTTTGAAAGTAGATACCACACCTTCTTCAGCACAGAAGAGAAAAGGTCTCTGAAGGTTCTGTGTGAAGGACAAGGGACAGATGGCCTCTGTTTCTACAGGCCTTGCCGTGCATGAGTGGTGCAGGCACTGGTCAGTGAGGCCACACTGAGGCATCCTTTACCAAGACGCTGGAAGGCCCGAGTCTCACAATTCTCAAGATATCCCAGTAGTAATTGTAGTCTCTTTCCCTTAAGTCTACACCCTGTTATCTGCCCCTTAAGTCTTACCGCCCTGATCGGGAAGGAAATCACATCTAAAGAAAGAATGAGGAAAGGGTAATTAGTTTCCTCCTGAGGCCCAGAGCAGAAGGTCTAGCCCTGGGGGTTGGCTCTGGCTGCTAAGTGGTTTCCTAAGGAGACCAGAGATTGAGAAGAGGCCAAGAGGGAGGAGGTCCAGGCCCTCTCGTCCCCTCAGTCATACTGGAAATCGGGATTCCTGAGACATTCTCATTTGTTGGAAAGGACCTCTCACAGAGAACTGCAGTGCAAGAGATGGTCCTTTACCTCCTGGGGCCCTCATGTCCATATATGTGTAGCAGATAAGACACCTCTCTTGCAAGGTGGTTTGATAATTAAGAACCCAGCACATTTTTAATGCCTTACAAATGTAAGGTATTATTTTTGGACACTGAAATCTTCATTTCCTGGCCGGAGGCCTGTACGTTTGTCTAACACATGGAAATGGCAGAAAAGGACCAATCTAAAATCTTGAAATGTCGGCCATTTCATCACAAATGCGGATAAATGCATCTTGAGGAGCTACCTCAAGCTACGCTGATGTGATTGATTTGGTGGCCTGTGCAGAAATGATAACTTTCTTCAGAACATTCTAGTCCAGGTCTCCTATGGGTGGGGCTTGGCAGCTTTCATCCTGTATTCTTTTTTTAAATTATATTTTTAGTTTATTTATGTATTTATGTATGTATTTATTTATTTGAGAGAGGGAGAGAGAGAGAGAGCAGGGGAAGGGCAGAGAGAGAGAGAGAGAGGGAGAGAGAGAATCCCAAGCAGGCTCTATGCTGTTAGCACAGAGCCTGATGCAGGGCTAGAACTCATGAATTGTGAGACCATGACCTGAGGTGAAATCAAGAGTCAGATGCTGGACGGACTAAGCCCCTGGGTATTCTTGATATAGAGCTGGTCAGCTCCGGGAACAGATATCCTTCGAGATTTCCAACAGTGGCCTTCAACTTATGGAGGCCTGTTTTCTCACTCTCGGCTTCTTTGGTAGGAGGATTTCTCCTATTTGGTCGTGACAGGGTCTGATGGTGACGCTAAAATGAAGGCCACCAAATGCCTGGTACCATGGGTTATGATAAAGGTGGGACGTGGACTCTGGAGCCCGAGCCCAGCCTGGGTTTGAAGCACAGACCCGTGGAGCAAACATGGGGAACACCCAAGCTCTCTGAACCCAATTTCCTTCTTGGTAACACAGGGAGAAGAGAAGCATCAGCCCCAGAAAGTGGTCAGCAGGTCATTCTTCCCTCTTTGGGTGTGATGAGAGACAGTTCACACAGTCCATCGGCAGAAGGCTTGTGGTTAAGGGTTGGAGAGAAGCACAGTCTTCACTGTTAGTCTTCGTTGGCACAGACCTGGGCTTGAAAGGCCCTGAGCTCTAAACAGTCCTGACTGCTCTGGGGTTGTTGAGGTCCTTTGTCTTCTTAGCTAAGCATCTTCTGCATTAATGTCATAGGGTTGTCGTAATGAAGCACAATGGACTGGGTGGTTTAAGCAACAGAAATTTATTGTCTCACAGTCTGGAGACTAGAAGTCTAAGATCAAGGTGTCAGCAGAGCTGATTCCTTCAGAAGGCTGTGAGTGGGAATCTGGTCCATGCCCAGTCCTTGCTGGCAATATCTGATGTACCTGGGCTTCTAGAGTATCACTCCAATCCCTGCCATCTTCTCTGCATGGCATTCCTCCTCTGTGTGTGTGTGTGTGTGTGTCCAAATTTCTCCTTTTTATAAAGATACCAGTCACATTGGATGAAGGACGCACTCTATCCAGTATCATCTCATCTTGACTAATTGTATCTGCAATAATCCTATTTCCAAATAAGGTCACATTCCGAGGACTCTGGGTGAGGCCTTCAACATATGAATTTGGGGGTGGGGACAGGACACAATTTAACCCATCATGCCTTCCCTTTTCCTTTTTTTTTAATGTTTTTATCTTATTTTTGAGAGAGAGAGACAGAGCGTGAGCAGGGGAGGGCAGAGAGAGGAAGACACAGAATCTGAAGCAGGCTCCAGGCTCCAAGCTGTCAGTACACAGCTTGACGCGGGGCTTAAACCCACGAACTGTGAGATCATGACCTGAGCCAAAGTCAGATGCTTAACTGACTGAGCCCCCCAAGCACTCCATGCTTTCCTTTTTCCTAACGATAATCTTTTACTCCTTTCAATACAAAGTTAATCAATGTTCTCCTGATAAGAGAGAGAGACAGGAAGACTTTAATCCCTACTGCAGAAAGCAGTGAGCTTACCCCAGGCTATTCTTGAGGTAGGTCAAGATGCTAAAACTTAAAATAGGTCCTATGTATTCCTCCTTCCAGAATAAAAGAAAGTTCACAAATTTCAGGTTGTGCTCTCTGAGGAGAGTGAAAGACCTCATCACGAAAAGCCCCACCCCTCCTATTTCCTTCTCTGCTGTGGGAAGAACTGGCCAGAGCAGGTGCTGGTCAGATTGGAGCCATTCAGTTTGAGAATCTCCATCTAGTGGCTGTCATATTCTGCCTTACTCATTTAGAGCTGTCTTAGATCAGGTAAGTTCCCTTCTCCGATGTGAGCTGTGGTTTGTAACCCATGCTGGCCCCAGAGCCCTGTGGTCAACAGGCAGTAAAGAGCCAGAGCTGAGCTCAGAGCCACTTCTATCTCCCCAGACCCTGGCCTCCACCTCCTTGTCTGGAAGTGAAATAAAGGGAAAAGATAAGAGATTTAATGCTGACTAATTATTTACAAAGGGGTTCAAGAGCAACTACTACAGGCCACAGAGACAAAAGCACCTTATGAGACCAAGGAATGTGTGTTGAACTTGACAGAACAGAGCAGGTATGTTCCCCGGGCCCCAGGTGCACCCCGTGGGGAGTGCTGAGGGCACCCCCTGGTCACCCTCGGCTGGGCCCCCTGGGGATGGGGGAAACAGAGCTGACCACCCCCTCCTGGCTTAGCCTTGGCCTTGGGTGTTTCCTGCTTTTCTTACACTTGATTTGAATACTTAAATCCCTGTAGTTCAAAAGGCAATCTGACATTTGCTTTTCCAAAGATAAATCTTGATGGAAAAACTCTTCAATATATGCAATTATTTTGTCTCCTTACATCTAAATGCCTGTTTGACATATTTTTGTCTAACTTTCCTTCAGTCACAGAATGTACTATTGTTATTCATCAGTTAAGGGCTTTAGATTTACAGAGGGATGCCTACACTTGGCAAAATGAGTAGAGAACTTCCATTATATTCTGGTAAAAGGGCCAATTTAATATGGGCATCAGTATCTAAGCAATTTTTTTTACAGTTTCAGATCCAAACACCCTTCAGGAAACTACAAAAAGCTTTATTTTAACAGCATAATTCAAAGCTTATCAAGGTCACAGACATTTCACTTATTATCAAGAGGTTTCCTGAGGAAAAGTAAAGTAAAAGTATAGGCATGCAGGCTTCTAGCGCTTTTGCTTTTTAACAGGTAGGATGGAGAGGGAAAAATGTTCCCACTGGTTTTGAGGTAATTATTTTCAGTGGAATGGTCTTTCAATGCAGTAAGCAATGGGAAGCTAGATCTCACTTTGTAGATATAGGGGGAAAAATCCACTCTGTATGGGAAAAGAATCTGTTATAAAGTCATGGATTTGAGAATGTTTCATAAAATTTCAGGGTCCTTTGAGCATTTCTCTAAAATCTTTAGAATTATAGAATATATAGACTATACTGACTATAGCATAGTCAGTGTGATCTATTGTGATTGATTCATTAGACATTGTCAAAATACCCAAACTATTCATTTTCTTGTCTGAATGTGTGTATTGGGAGTGGGGAAGGTGGAGGGAGCTTTGTGTCTAGTGTAATGCCTGGCGAATAGTAGGTGTTTCTCTCAGATAATTTCTGTTGAACATAACTAAAACATGAAAAATAGACTCAAATGTATTTCTTTCTTATTAAAAAATGTGAAATATAGTCCAGAGTTGATATGGTGGATCTATAATGCTGAGACTCAGAGTTCTTCTATCTTTTCTTTTCTTTTTTTATGTTTTATTTATTTCTGAGAGAGAGAGACAGACAGAGTGAGCAGGGGAGGGTCAGAGAGAGGGGGAGATACAGAATCTGAAACAGGCTCCAGGCTCTGAGCTAGCTGTCAGCACAGAGCCCGACGCAGGGCTCGAACCCACGAACCCTGAGATTATGACCTGAGCGGAAGTCAGACGCTTAACTGACTGAGCCACCCAGGCACCCCAGAGTTCTTCTATCTTCTCATTCTGCTGTGACTGGCTACCATTCCCTGGATCACCTTGTAGTCCAAGATGGCTGCTAAGCTCCAGCCATTTAACCCATTTTAGGACATAAAGGAGGAAGAAGGGGGAAACAAAGGGAACCCTTTCTTTTTAATGAGTCCTCTTGAAAGAACCACAGATCACTCCCGCTTCTACCTCAGTGGTTAGAAAAATAACGTGGTCACAGGTGGCTGCAATAAATACTGGGAAATGTGCTTGATGTGCTTTGACCAAAAATAAAGAAAAGATGGATTTTGAGATACAGCTAGTGATCCTTACTATAGAGCTCAAAGAATATTTGTTTGATTTGTGTCAATTGGCCAGAACTGGTGTACAGGAGATATTTTGTTGATTGATCTTCTCTCATGAAAAACTAGGTAGGAAGCTTCTTATCATACCTTGATAAGCATAGGATTTGGGAGAGAGAACGCTGGTCCTGAACTACACTGACCCTGAGTTTCTGTGGGTGAGAACATGAGAATCCCTGTGCTCTCTCGTCCTTCATGAAGTTGGGTGTGAACGTGAATAGTGTGACACAAATGCTTTCAAGTTTTATCATGTGACAGTCAAATGCTTTTGAGACTAGACTTCTCTAGTCTCCTCCATACGGTCAGCACATGGGATGAAATCTAGGGTAGACTCTGGCTCCCTCATGAATTCACAGAATGTTCTCATCACTCTTCAGAAACAAATCCTGTGAGTATTTAGTGTTCCGTGGATCTTTCCTTTCGTATTGTTTAAAGTACTTGTCAAAGTGTTCTCAGCTATTTTCAAATAAATCAGCAAGCACACAAATAAGAACACACCTTCTCATAGGAAGCTAATGACCAAAACTTGTTGAAAAGGAAACCTGGGTTTGCAGTATAGATGAAGTAACACATGCTTATTCGTGATTTCTGTTCCCAGCCTGCTAAACTCCATTTTTAAACAGAAAACAGAAAGAATGCCCTCAGGCCCAACAGAACTCCAAATATAATTGAAGTCTGGCACACAGTAGGTGACTCACGATGTGAGTCTTGAAGGGAGGGTTCCCTTGAAACTCGGGCTATTGCTGCTGCTGTAAGCATTACCTCCTTAGCCCTGTGTGGTCACCATGGGCTGTGAATGACAGCTATCACTCTATCATGGAGGATGTGTTCACTCCTTCCTTTACCAACCCTCCATTCTGCCCTTTCTGGCTGTCTAGGCTGTCACTTCCCTTGAGAAGGGCAGAGAGTGTGAGCTCTGGGCTGGTCCTGCCTGGAGCATGCACACCACCTCCTCCCACCCCACCTTTCTTTATTGGTAATTCCTCCCCCTCATTCCTTTTTCCTTGTTTGTTCATGGACGTCTCCCCTGGCCCGCAGACTAATCTAATTTTCCCAGCTTCTGCATTTCCATAGCATGCATTGCACTTGTCATTACTTGTTTAGAGCTGATCTTCTCTGGGGCACTTGGATTCAGGGTCACAGGGATGGTGTCTTCTGGTTCATGACTCTATTCTATGGGTTAGTTTGGTGCCTGATGCATAATAGGTGCTTAGTGAATATTTGTTCGCTGTCTGACAGGTGCAACCCCCCTCCCCCCCGTTGCTATAGACAGGTTCCCAGGGCCAGACATACACTTGGAGCCTCTGTCAAGGATTACTTAGAATGGAGGTGTCGGTCCCCAAGGCTGGTGAAATCAATCGGTTGACTCCCTCCTTTTTTTCACATGAAGCAATGATTTTAGTTTACTAGGTCTGACAAACACATTACCACGGACCACGTGGTTTAGGTGAGAGGATGTTATTGTTTCCACAGTTCTGGAGACTCGAAGCCCAATATCAAGATGTCAGTAGGGCTGGTTCCAGAGCGCAGAGAGAGAAGGATCAGTTCCCTGCTCTTCTCCTTGCTTTTGGTGTTTATTGGAGATCCTTGGTGTTCCTTGACTTGTAGAAGCATCACCTTGATCTCTGAGTTCATCTTCACATGGTATTCTCCCTCAGGACATATCAGTCTGCATATTTCCCCTTTTTATAAGGACACTGGTCATATGGGGTTGGGGCCCACCTTAATGACCTCCCTTTAAGGTGATCATCTGCAAAGATCCTGCTTACAAGCAACTACTGGGGGCCAGGACTTAAATAATCTTTTGAGGAGGACACACTTAGCACATAGCAATGACTCAGTTCATAACACATTGTCCCCTCTGTTGAAAGATGATGGTCCTGACTCACCATTTTTGGAACATGGGGTTGGGTTTTTTCCCCAAGGTCTAGTCTTATTTGTTATCTTTTGTGAGCAGGAACGATAAGATAGAGGAAAGCTTGGGTTATAAATTAAGAGATTAGTTCACTCAGGCAATGGAGCTTGTTTGCTGGGTTTGTAAATGGTCTTCACATTTTGTTTTCAACTGGTTTCGTTAGACCCACTTGGCTGCATATCTACCAAGAAATGTAGTCATGGGAGTTCATTTATTCCCGTGGATCAATAAACAATTATTTAGAGAAAGTGACTTTGTCAACAATTTAATTAAGGTCACCCAACCTTTGAAATGAGAAGTAATTCAAGTTTTGCCGCGTATTAGCTGTATGGCCCTAGGCAAGTCACTTAATTGTCTGGATATCAGCATGCTATCTGTAAAGCTCTGGTACTGGATTAGGTGACCTCCAAGGACCCTTCTGGCTGGGTCCTTCTTGGGATTATGTAGTTCTTTTAGTGTTGAAAGCAGCAAAGTACTCTAAGGAGTTGGGCTGTGCAGAGTAAAAGGGATCCATTGTTAAAACACTTTTCCTATTCACTATCATCAGTAGATATGAGGTGGTCCTAACCTCAGCGTAGACGGAAGAGGCTTGGTCCTTGCCATCATCCACTTTTATATGATCGTTGTCCACTCCTTACAAGCGACAGACCTGCACACAGGGCACATGACCTCTGCTAACAGGGCACTATCCCCCAGCCCACCCCAATCCACTCTGGTGGATATGTAGTGTCAGAATTTGCATGGGTTGACAGTGTCATTTTCATCCTCCAAATAAGTAATTTTGTAAGGAGTTATTTATACAAGTGTCTGATAGCACATTTGAGAACCCAGTCAGAGTTTTAGTTACTTGTTACTAGTACAACTGAGCCTTTGAGGTGTACATGCTCACTCTTTATCATCTTGGCATAAAAACTCCTGCTAATAATAGCATCTTTACTATAAATAGAGATTTTTAGATGCTCTGTCCTTCTATTGTACCGCCTCTTACAATGTTCAATGTATCCTAGCCCCTTTTCTTTATTTTGTCATAAAACTGTGACCCCTGATTGTAGGGAGGATACAGAATAGACCAGATGTCTAAACCGTGTTTGGATAAATCAGTCATCACCCTTCTTTTTTCCAAGAAAAATGAGACATAGCGCCTTGAGTGAGGCGTAGACCCTACTTTCCGTTCAGTCTTTCCAAAGCAAACAGAAAAGAGGTGTAAATGTCTGTTAACTGTGCTTTGTCACTCATGTGGGCAGTTTTAAGGATGCAACCATTCTTAATGTGAACAGAGAGGGAGGCCAAACTCAGCGTTTTGTCTCATTTAATATTGAGACAAAAAATAACATCAGGAGAAAGAGAATGAACTTATTTCTAGTTTCATGTTTGAAACGAATATAGATTTGGATATAAAGTCAAGGAGACAAGCTCTTAATACAGTAGCCTTTCCCTCACATATAAGGATGCTTTGATTTACATTTAAATAGTATCTAATTTCAGAACTTTACTTTTTGCAAAAAAAAAAAAATTCCCTTGACAACGTTATAATGAGGCATGGAGTTGATTTACAGCAACGTAACAATAAAGTTGATCATCAAAATTTTATCCCAACATTTTATATTCTGTGTTAGGTATCAGTCACTAGGTTAGGTGTTGAGCATACTCGGTATATAAAGCAAAACAACCTTATGAGTTCAGAACAGCTCCAATTTATAGATGGAAAAAAACATAACACAGAGGGAGTTCAATAGTCTGGTCAGGTTCATCCAGTCAGGAAAGAGTATACCCAAGATTCATGCATGGAGCAAGACCATTTGCCTCAAGCCCCGAGCCCTTTCCAAATACTCTGGGGTCCTATTAACAGGGCCTGATCTGCACACATGCCGCCATCACACAGCTTTGTAGGTGTGAGAATCAGATGACTACAAAGGCCTTGTTCTGATAACCATGATGTCCTATGGCATTGTTATTCTGAGACAGGCCAGTACTGGTGGAATTAGGAGGACTGGAAGCAGGCACTGATGGGCATGCAGAAATGAGGGAAACAGGTCCTCAGTACTTTTAGAGGAGAAAAAGCACGTACATCATTATGATAAGAGACAATCAGAGGACCATGAGAAACTATGAAATAATGATACTGAGAGCCTAAGGAGGGAGAGATGCTGGTAGCGAGAGCCATTCTGAACTCCACTCCACCTGTGACCACTGACGGCGGTGGGCTGTATCACTGGGGAGAAGATAAGGAAAGACATATTTGAGGACGGGGCATGGGGATGGGTCTAAAGGATGGTAAGGGTTTTGATAAGAGAAAATTCAGGTGGGAGATGGCATTCCAAGCAGAGGGAATGATACAAGAGAGGCATAAAAGTGGTGCCACTGTATGAGCAGAAAAAGATGTTACTGTAGAATAGCATCATTTGGGACAAATATAGGAAAATGAAGCCCAAGGTTTGTAAGACTGGGGCCTGGGAATATTCCAGTCCAGGGGCTTCAAACTCAGTCTGATGGTTTTCCAAGAAGCTTAGGAATGGTATTCAGTTAGTATGTGAAGTTCTATTTGAAATCATATGTCCATGGTTCAGTTATCTATTGCTGTATAACAAACCACCCCAGAGCAAATTAAATTTGAAAGGACTTGAATTATGATTTTGCAATCTAGGCTGGCCCATCCTGGAGTTAGAACTTTGCTCCAGAACTCCAACCAGGCGTTTGGGGTCCTATCACCTGTTTTCAGGCCTCCTTCATGTTTAGTGCCTGCCTCTCTGCCAAGAGTTTGGAGGAACAGCTGACCCCACCTAGAGGCTCCCCATTGAAGGCCACTTTGGGGGACATTTCCACAATTTACATTGAAACTCCCTTTGCTGCCAAGGACAGAACTTCTACAAAAGGGTCGATATCTTGAGCATCAGTTTGGCTCAATGTGAATCAGAACTTTTTTATATCTGGAGCTAACTGTGGACCTCGTCCTCAACCAGTGAGCCCTCCACTTTTAGATGAGTTGAGGAAGTGGGTGCATAACTGTGACTCAGGCATTCTGCAAAAGCAATTCCTTCACTCTAAGGCGATGGTCTTAGAATGACTTGAAATCTAAGGGAACCAAATTAGTTGTTCCCTCAAGTCACAATGCTATTGAGATGCAGAAAAGCCACTGAGATGTCTGGAAACAGCAGGGAACTTGATTACTGGAAGCTTAGAAAATGTCCATTTCCACAACATCATGATTAACTGGTAGAAGAGGAGTTCTTTCTTACCCTGTGAGTATGAGCAGAAAGAAGGAGGACACCACTTTCTCAGTCACTCACACTTTGCTGCCTTAGAAATCTCCCAGTCTATGTGCTATTTACATATCTTAAGGAGAAAAGAAAATGAATAACCTATGTCCAACTTTTACCACAGATTAAGGCTGGTAATCAGCCTTGCGACATCTATTCGCTTCACAACTTTATTAGCAGCCACAGAGTATATTTGTACTTCTCTTGCATTGCTTGATGATGACCTAATTTACACTGGGCCTCTTCTCTTCTCAGGCTTTAAAGACATTCTTCAAAGGTGTGTTGGATATCAGAAGAGTCATTGACAGCTGTGTTTAAAAAAATGTCATATGGGTCCCAAGGAAGAGATTCCAAACTACGGGCTCCCATTTTGATTTGGGACCTGAGTGTCATAAATTATCTTTGTTATAGACATGTAACAGCTCATATCCAAAACTGCAGGGAAAATGTTAGAAGTCTGGAAGCAAAAACACCAGGAAGTGATTTATTTCAGGACAAGAGGTAATCTCTTTCCACTTTGGGTCCGGAAATTCATGGGCTTTGTTTCCTAGATAAGATTCCCTCCGGCTCTGGCCAACAGGAATAAGGTGGTGAGGCAATCCTAGGTGTGGACAGTGTTATCAAGAGCCTAGGGTTAAATTTGATAGCTATTTCTGAAAACCAGGCTTGATTAAATTAATCAATCAATATGCTTTAGATTTCTTTATAATGCTGTTATTTGTAGTTACTCTACTATTTGACAATTTTAAATATAAAACAAAAACTTTTAGAGTAATGTGAAGAAACTGTATTTTTGGCGTAAAAAAATGTCAGTTCTTTATATGTGACTCCCATGTAAGGGAGAAAATGTTACTGTCATTATAGTAGTTGAAAGGTAAACATTAGAAATAATGAATCTGCATTCCAAGTTTATGGTCTATGTGGTTTTCCTTTGATGAATAAATACTTTTTTGTTTGTGCAAAATAATGAATAATGTATTCATAAATCCACATTTCCTTCTTACATAGTAAGTATGTTACTGGGCAGTCTCATGTGTTATGAATTGCTTATTGTTCATAATTATGGCTAACATGATTTCTTGGTGCTATGTTATTTTATCTCACTTAATCCTCAAACTAAAACTATAAGATAGCTACAATAATCATATTGTAAATGAGGAGATAGAGGCTTAGACCCAGGACACAGAGCTAGCAAGTGTACAGGTGGGGCTCAAATCCATGTGTCCATTGTCAGACTATGCATTTAATCAGTGTGTTCTGCTGGCTTTTCACATGGTACATTGATAACCTCAGACTTGGATATGTTCCATCGATGGGAAACTTCATAGACAGTTTCAGAGGAGAAGTTGGGAGCATTAATTCTAATTATAGAATGAGAAATGGCTCAGAGGAATCAAGTAATTTCTTAAAGGCTATTAGTTGACAAAAATTAGTTGAAAGTATACAGAATAATTCTGTATTTCACTTCTTTTGCCTTGGAGTTCTGCTCTGGAAGTGAAAGATTGTATTCTGTAATTTTAAAAAAGTTTTGTTTATTTTATTTTTGAGGGGGAGAGGGGCACAGAGGGAGGGAGACAGAGAATCCAAAGCGGGCTCTGCGCCCCAGCCCAGAGCCTGAGGCGGGGCTCGAACTCACGAACTGTGAGATCACAACCTGAGCCGCAGTCAGATGCTTAACTGACTGAGCCACCCAGGCGCCCCTGGAAGGGAAATATTTACAAATGTCTAACAAGGGTCCCAGGACGACGTGGTTCTTTTCAAGTAAAAATACATTATGGCTTCACAAAATGAGTTGCTCGTTCTTTTGGTCCAGCGAATCAAAGGAAGGACTCCAGCATTTGGAAGCAGAAGACACTGTGCTAAGCAAGTTGCTTCATTTATTTCTTCCAGTACACTGTGCGCTGGGTATTAGTCTAGACATTGTTTAGCTGACAAGACAGTCTCAGGACTGTTAAGTGCCTCAGCACAAGTTGTACATGCTATAGGCCACAGGGCTGGGATTCCACCTCATGTCTGCCTCATACCCTTCTTAGAAATGTATTTATTGTCCCTTGAAAACTGAGGGGAAATTAAATCCTTTCTCCAAATAAGCAGATTCTTCATTAACCCTCCAATTCTTTTTGTTCCAATGCTTCATTCTGAACTTTGGATACACAGTCAATGAGAGTTCCGATTCAAAATCTACAACAAGCTTGAAGAGCTGTGTTGGTGTGTTGTTTTAAGAACTGCCAATCTAATCAACATAGCTTTTGTCTAGGAAAGTGAAGTCAGGGGCTTCAAGTGTCCGGATTTCCACTTGTGTTATCTCAGTAGACACACAGCTGCAAAATCAGTAACTACAGACTGGCTTCTTTGATGATTCTCAACATTTCCCTCCAAATGAGGGAGAAAAGTAAGAAAACTGATGTTGGGTCTAGTCAGCGTGTTTTACCCATAAAGATTCGAGAAGCTTATATGTAGAATCGATTCTGAAAGCTGAAGAGCAGGAGGGTATTAATGACTCACCTTCCTGGCAGATGTGCTCCTCCCTTGTCACTTTGGTCAAGGCAGCCTTTGGTGACTCATGGCATATCTCCATCTTATGTCAGTCTGGGGTGCTTGGGATTATGGAGTCAGCTGCAGGAATGAGTCCTACTGTTTCTCTTAGGGTGTAGGGTAGCTTCCTTAAAATACTTGGTCCCATAAGACTGTTCAGATCTGGATTCAAAGCCTTAGATAATCAATGGGGTGCCTGAGTGGCTCAGTCCATTAAGCATCAACTTTGTCCTGATGTCACAGTTTGTGAGTTTGAGCCCTGTGTTGGACTCTGTGCTGACAGTTCTGAGCCTGGAGCTTTCCTTGGATTCTGTGTCTCCCTCTCTCTCTGGTCCTCCCCTGTTTGCTCTCTCTCTCTCTAATAATAAATAAAGATTAAAAAAAAATTCAAAGCCTTGGATAATAGATGCAGGTTGCCTGAAGCCACCCCAGAATGATCACCGATGTAAATGTGGTTGTTGAGTATCAGGAGGTACTGCTTCCTGGTCCTGCTCACTCCCTAGTTAGGGAAGGTGGGAACTTTAGACTCCACTCCATACCCTGGTATTTCCCCTAGCCTTTGAGTCTAGGTTCCTCTTGCCCACAAGTTAACTCCATTCACCAGTCCCCTCTTCCAAATTGGTCTGCACACATGGACCTATCATATCCACCCACTACTCTCTGAGTCTGTCTTAGAGGCAGCTGATCTAGGAAGTATAGTATTCTGTTTCCTCCTTATCCTCACATTCTGCCTGGATCAGGACATGCCTTCCATTTGGACTTGGAGAGCCCTGGATCAGGGGCAGCAGAAAAAGCAAGAGTTTGAGCCAGATGGACTTAATGGAAATACTAGCCCCAACATGCACTTAACTGGCCATGGGACCCGAGACAAGTCTCAGTTTCCTCATATGTAGAATGAGATGAATAATTGCTGTGCAGGGTGTTGTAAGCTCAGAGTCAGTGCATATTACACACCTGATTTAATGGCATGTATTAGCCATTTAATAACTGGTAGTGTTTATTATGTCTTTCAATGAACTAGTTGGACAGTGGGAAGCAAAATGTGACTTAGACATACTTAAGACTCTGGCATAGTTTGTAATATTGGAAATGAGGAAAGTGGGACTCGAGTTTTCCTCTTTCAGTCCAGGGATCTTTAGAGAATGCCTATCCTGGTTTTGGGGAGGCTTCACCTTTCTTAGGTATTTTAAAGATGGATCTGACAAGAAGGAGGAAATTCTCCCTCCGGTACTGTATCTGGATGTTGCAATCAGGGAAAGCCAAGGAAACCTTTGGAAACTACTGGAGAGTTTAAAATTTAGGCTGAAGAACTGGAGGGGTTGACAATATATGTTCCTTAGACAGTGGAACGGTTTTACAAATAAAGTGCCTGGAGCCCAAGCTCTCAGGTCATCTAAAATTAGACTGGACAAACTTGAGAGTGAGCTGGCAGGGAACTGAACAAGGTGGCCTGAGGACTTTTTCCACTTCTAATTTTTGGGAGTCTACGGAAAGATCTCTTACCTTTTTTTGTGTTTTCAAAAAAATTTTTTTTCTTTAGCCTTCTTGGTATTTTTCCCCCCTCAGATATATTTATAAATTCTACAGAGCTTAAAATTACAGCAAAAATGCCATTTCATACTGTTAAGTTTAGTCCATTTTAAATCCTGTCTTGCAAATTTCTCCTCCTACAAAGCAAAGCTGTCCCATCACGTCGCCTTATGGCCGTTGCTATTTTTGAATTCCATTCAGAGTAGAGGTAATCCACCTTTGGTGAAGAATTTCATATCTATTGGCAGGTCAACTTGTGGCTTAATGCTATGAATATAGCTGCACATGATGGAGGATTTTTTCAACTTAAATTATTCTCAGGAATAAAAGGCTAGTCCAAACCCAGAAGAATACTTTGTGCTGTGAAGATTAAAGAAGCAATCTTACAAGAACGATGCTTCCACAGTGGACAAGGCTTTTAGGACGGAAGTGTCGCAGAGGAGTGCAATTGGCTGGGAGCATATGGAAGGGAGTGGGGTGTGAGAAAGCAAATAGAAGAACGGAGAAGCAATAGGAGAGGCCAGTGGGGGATGGAGAGGAACCCAGGGAATGTACATCACGGCACCGACGTTCAGAGTTGGGCTCAGAATCCAGACTGGTAGAGGAAGCACGTTTTGAAGATTAGAGTGAGCCGTTGGGCTGGAATTTAGGAAAGTAGCTGCGGTGTTAGGATCCCATCACGGCAGGAAGCAGGGCCTGAGAAGGAAGTGGATGATGGGCTTTGGCAATAGGAAAGGACGCAAAGTGACATTTCAGTGTAGCCGGAAGTTGTATAATTGTCATGTTAGGTCACAAGCTCGTGTTGGCAGCCTGTAGGTGTACGTAAATGACAGTACTGGAGAACATGCTATTGAGTGAGACTCACAGGAAGAAGGGCGGTTGCGGACTTTCTAACAGCTCCAGACACAGACATAACTCTCCTTGATTTCAGTGCCCCTCAGTTTTCAGTTTTTTTTGTTTTTTTGTTTTTTTTAAATTTTTTTTTAAGGTTTTTATTTATTTCTAGAGAGAGAGAGAGAGAGCGTGAGCAGGGGAAGGTCAGAGAGAGAGGGAGTCACAGACTGAAACAGGCTCCAGGCTCTGAGCTGGCAGTCAGCACAGACCCCGACGCGGGGCTCGAACCCACGAACCGTGAGATCCTGACCTAAGTGAAAGTCGGACGCTTAACCGACTAAGCCACCCAGGCGCCCCTCAGTTTTCAGTTTTTACTCAGATACTGGATCTTCCACCTGGGAAGTGAAATGTAAAGGAATTAAACAAACACTTCTAGAATGTCTACCATTTAAAAAGTACTTGGCTATCTCTTCTGATTCTGCGTCTCCCTCTTTCTCTGACCCTCCCCTGCTCACATACACACTCTCTCTCGAAAACAAATAAAACTTAAAAAAAATTTTTTTTTAAAGTACTTGGTTAGACACTTTCCATATGCTACTCATTGAACTAAGACAGCAGCCTAGCCCATAGTTATTTTTATTTCTATTTTACAGAATATAGGGAGGCTCAGATGGGAAGGTAATTCACTCTAGTGAACACAATGAATAAGGGGTAGCTTTTAGATCCAATTCCAGGTCTGTGTGATTCTAAAGTTCCCACTGTTTCCACTTTGCCATGTTACTTCCTACAGAGGCCCAGGTTCTCCAGGGTCTGGGCTTGGCATACAACAGCTTTCAGGAAGTTCAGGTGCTGTTGACTTTCCCTCTGCTTGCATCTCTTTCTCCTATTAATCTCTTAAAGATCCATTCTTTCATTTTCCCCCCAATTTTTAAAAATACCTTTCTTTTTTTTTTTTACAGCAGTATTAGGTTCATGGCAAAACGGAGCAGAAGGTAAAAAGACTTCCCACCATGATTACAATAACTACTTAATAAGGATCCAGCCTCTACTGCTGTTCCAACATCCATCCTCCTCATAGTAACCAGGGTGAACTATCTAAAATATACATCAGATTACTCAGTAAATAAATTCCAAACTCCTTACTATGGCCTAGATAGCCCTAAACAATCTGGTCTCTTTCAATTTCTCTGATGTTACCTTTCTTTACTTTTTACTTTGTTCACATTTTCCAGCCATACTGGCCTCATTTTCTGTGTAAGGGCCTTTGCACATGTTGTCCTTTCTGTTTGGAATACATTTCTTCTATATCTTTGAATAGCAGTTCTTGTCCTTCAGATTTAATTTTCACCTTAAATGTTCCCTTCTCAGAGAGGACTTCCCTGAGAAACTAAGTGGCTCTTACTACTTTTTCCTAATTTGAACTACTTTCATCTTTTTCAAATCACTTTTGTGTCAAATTATCTTATTCACTAATTTTCTCTTTCATCTTTATTTTTATTTTGTTTATCCTTTCCTTTCCTCTTTCCCTTCCTTCCTTCCTTCTTTCCTTCCTCTCTCTTTCTCTTTTTTCCCGCCCTCCCTCCTTCCCTCCCTCTCTCCCTCCCTCCCTCCCTCTCTCTCTTTCTTTTTTCTTTCTTTCTTTCTTTCTTTCTTTCTTTCTTTCTTTCTTTCTTTCTTTCTTTCTTTCTTTCTTTCTCTTATCTGTGTTGCTTTCAGCTTTTATGGAATAGAAAATGACCCCAAAGTTACTCGCTAAAGCCACAACTTACCAAACTTACAATTCTTAGGAGATCCAACTGGACTGGGCTCAAGTGAGTGATCTTCTGGGTTAGACTGGCTTTACTCATGCATATATGGTTAGGTAGGTGGCTCTGCTTCTGAGGGCTGGTTGCCTGTTGCCTTGGGTGACTGAAGCACCTGGATTAGATTTCTCTTATCACCTAGCAGGCCAGCCCAGGCTTCTTCATATGATGGATAACAGGATTCTCAGGAGAATAGAGTGCATCCATTCTCTTGAGGTTTTGACCTTATTTAATTTCTTACTTGATTCTCTTGTAACTTCACCTCATTCTTTTGGTCAAAGCTGCCCATATTCAAGGGGTAGGAAACAGACATTACCTCTTGATTTACAGATTAAAGGGGTGTGGCTAGAGAGAAGGAATACATACTGGTAATCATTTTTGCAAGCAACCCCCCATAGCCATGTATATTTGCACTTCATTTCAGATTCTTAGCATCTGAATCCCCTTTTGAGTTTGGGGGAACACCCACCTTATGGATTTTCATATGGCAAAGATGATTTCTACCTGTAGGAATGGAACAAACCTCATATTTTCATTTCCCCCCCACCTTAAGGCACAGGCAGTTGTGTTGGAAGAGAACAGGGTAAGCAAGCAGGATCCTGGAGGAACTGATTTTTTGGGGTGGGTGGCTCCAGCTCTGTGGCATAGAACTGATTTTCTCATCAGGTCAGTTCTATGAAAGGTTTGGTATGTTGTTTCTGGAGTCTTAAGTTTGAGCCTTATTCTTTAGACCTCTCACAGATTCTTTGAACCCCTCCATACAATTTAAAAGACTCCTTTTTTTTTTTTTTCTTTTGTAATCCCCCCAGGTTCATATTTGGTTGCTTTGCTACAAAGAGCTCTCTTCCAGCATTTGGTATTGGGAATGGAGTTAATTTTTCTCACATAACAGGAAGAGTTAGGTGGTTACCAAGTTAGCCCAGCTGTTGATACAGCTATCAGGATTCTCCTTCAATTTTCTTACTTGACCATCCTTAGCGTGGATAGTTTTATCTTCACGCTGTTGCCTCCTGCTACCAGGTCCGTGTAGTACTTTCATGCTCGAGGCAGGCAGGGGAAATGGGCTGGCACAGCTGTCTATTTTATTAAACAAGCAAAAGTTTCTAGTAGTGCCCCTTTAGATCTTGGCCTAAATAAGATCGCCTAGATGGCAGACTCGAGAGATTGGGAGGTGAGTATCTGACTCTAACCTCTATGAGGAAGGCACGAAGGGAGGAGGCTAGAGAATGTGTGTTGAATGAAGTGATGACCAGTGCCCATCACATTCTTAGTCCTTCTCATTATAATGATGGTTCCTGGGGACCAGAGGCTGAGCTACATTCATTACTGTCTATCCAGTGCTTAGTACAGTGTTTGGCACATTCACTGATGGACCAGCAACAGCTGGAGTTTCTCTTTAAATGTATCTTATCTTTTGTTTGCATTACAGAACTGCCATTGTATCCCAGGCCAATTATTAAAGATTTGTTTTCATGCTATACTTCTCTCTCCAGTCTTTTCCATCCTCTGTCTACATTACTTTCTGCTCCCAGTATACCATCTGGGATACTGTTTTTGTCTTGTCCTTTTTTTCTTCTCAAAAGTCTGTATTAGTTCTGTTGTGGGAAATCTCAGTCTCTCAGCCTGGGATTCAACTCCTTGCATTAGCTGTCTTACCTCTCCCACATCAGCAACCTACTAATTGGTAATCACTCACAAATCCAGCTAATCTCGTGGCCATCTGGTATACGCCGTCATACCCAGTGTATGCAGAGTGACAGACTGCAAGGCTTACAGGGACAAAGACAGAAGGCTTCACTGTGAAGGGAATAGGTGAGACCAGATACAGGGAAGACCCTCGGTATAGGATGGGCTGACATGCTGCTCTGTTGAAAGGGGTAGGAGCAGTCACCATTCATTTTGAACTTGTGTTGAGCTCATAGTCTCATTGGTAGAACTTATATCAGGAAGGGGGTTGGAACTCCTATCAGGATTGGACTGAGCTAGTCCAATCAGTGGAGTGCTTACATCAGTCTTTTTGTCCCCAGCGAAGTGGAGCATTAACCAAGAGCAATAACAGCAGATTGAAACAGTCTGGCCCGCAGGGCAGAGAGTACAGGGAAGGCTGAAGTTCAGGGGCATGCAGGTGTCCAAGGGCTCTGTGTCCAGCTGAGTGGGAACCAAGCCATTCCTAAACCCCTAGAGAGGACAGGACCATGGACAGTCAGCCTTGGGACCTGTTGGACTGAGACTGGGGAGGCAGAGTCTATACTTTGTAGGACCTCAGTGGCAGCAGTCAGAAGGTGTTGGATCAGGCATGGACTGGCAGCAGCATTCACTTGCTGAATTCTCTCTCTACCTTTACAAGTGTTCCACTTTTTCTTAGGAATTTTCTGGTGTGCTAGAGGGAGATTTTGAAATCCCATGGGGGACAATAATGATAGATCCAAATTTACTTGATGAAAAATAATTCAAACTGGTTTTACAGTAAAACAGTATAGACATAGATAAATTTGACATGGTGTTTCTCAGGCAAAATTGAGTTAAATTTCAAACTTCGATTGAAACTCCAGTCTACGATTATGCATTCATTCATTTCATTAGGGGTGCTAGGAGGGAAAGAACAGAAATAGAGAATTCTAAGACAAATCAAGGGCCACTGGACACACTGTAATGATTACGGGAGTTGTTCATTAAAGATATGTGTACTAAGAATTTAAACTGAATTCAGAGATTTCCATTTTTAGAATGAGTTAAAAAGACCATGCTTGGATTTAAAAAAATATTCTCTAACAGGAAAGTTCTTGATGATAGCATTTGGTGCTAAGGATTAGAATAAAACTGCTATTTGGAGAGAATATCTAAATGTCTTCTTCCTTAAGGTAAAAATGTCAAGGCGGTCTAAAATTTCAAGGTATTTTTCTCACTTGAAAAAAAGTAACCTACATCTGTCTTCAAATAAATATATCCTTCGGCACAGTGCACTTTTTCAAGAATGTTTGTGTCCTCTAAGCAATAAGGATCCTCCAAATAGTTTAAACTAACAGTCTAATTGCATGGATAGATTGAAATTCTCCTGTGGCATTGTTTTATAGCAAATTGGTATCTTTAAACACCTAAATATTTACCCATGGTAGGGTGCTAAGAATCTACCCTGGGGCAGGGGTCACCTGGCTGGCTCAGTCAGTAAAGCACGGGATTTTTGATCTCAGGGTTCTGAGTTCGAGTTCCACATGGGGTGTAGAGATTACTTAAAAATAAAATCTCAAAAAAAGAACACCCCAGGGGAAATTTACCCCAAATCATTCTTTCCACTGGAAGCTTCTAATAACTGACTTGTAATTCCAAGAATTACTTATCAGTTGAGAGAGAAAATTAGAAACTTAGGGTCTACTTACCTGATTATTCTAAGAAAAAACTTTGCTTCTGTCAAGGAATTTAGGAATAGTTCTGTGTATTGACTTACTTGTCTCTTAAACATAGCTTGGTTATATATATTTTGAAGATAACTGCATTTTATTTCACTTATGCTGAAGTTAATTTTTTTTATGGTGAAATAATATATTCCTTAATGGTGTTTTGGACACTCTTGAAGACTTTTATGGAAGAGGTGATTTATCCCTGACCAGCACATTTTTTAGAGAAACCTATTTTTTTATTTTCATTCAGTAAATACTTATCAAATTCTAAGTGATTATAACTCAATAATTTGTCCTGAGTTAAACATAAGTTTTGTCAAACCACAGAAATGATGTTATAATCTAGTATAGCTTAAATTCTTGGGATATGTAGAATTCTACTTTAATAATACTTTTTCTTCATAAAACTATAATAGACTTCAAGACATTTAAATCAGAATCATTTGAATTCTAATTAATTAATTAGTTTTTGAGAGAGAGAGAGAGAGAGAGAGAGGGAGGGAGGGAGGGAGAGAGATCATGAGTGGGGAAGGGACAGAGAGAGAGGGAGAGAGAATCCCAAGCAGGCTCTGTGCTGTCAGTGCAGAGCCCAATGTGGGGCTTGAACTCATGAACCATGAGATTATGACCTGAGCTAAGTACAGAGTTGGATGCTTAACTGACTGAGCTACTCAGGCACCCTTCATTTTGAATTTTAATTTAGAGTACATTTAGATCAGTTTCATTTGATTAGCCCTAATGGGAATGTGAAATTCCCCTGTGATTTGGGTTTTTTTTCTGTTATGTCAACAGGACGTAGACTATCTTGTCCATTAGAGGCCCAATCCATGTCATAACTATAAATATATAATTCTGGAGTTTGCTCATTTCATTACATGAATAATAACAGTCACCTTTTTCACAATTCATTCTCTCGGTGACTCCAAAACATAGATTACATCCTGTACTTAAATGTTTCTAAAATTCGCTTCTTTTAATCTCTCTCCCAATCTCTAGTGTCTTATTAATAAGCGCTGTTTGAACATTATCACCTGGATGTCTTTCAGTGACCTTAAAGGAGTTTGTTAAAATGGAATGGATGTATACAATTCCTGATGTAACATCCTCTCCTCTTATGTTGTCTATTGTTGTTTACGACACTACAATTTTGCCAGCCTTGAAAGATGCATGTTATCCATTGAAATGAGACCATGGCAGGCACTCGGTAAGAGTCAACGCTTGTCATTTTTGCCCCACCTGCTTCTTGCAAGTTTTGCTGAACTGTGCTCTGTGCGGGATCCTTTACTTACAAAAGATTATTCATCTAAAGGATTAAATAAATTATCTATCTCCTTGCCTTCTACAATCAACCTATTGTTATGTTATTTTGGGTCTACCTCTAAAGTTTTGGGGGAATAATTTCCTTCCTTTCTATTCCTATTTTCATTACTCTAACTCAGGCCTTCAGGAACTGTTGATTTAACTATTTTTAGAGCCACCTCCCTGGTCTGTCATCACTGTCTCCTCCCTCCAAATTATCTGGCTTAGCAAGTCGGGGAAGTGTGCATTCCTGATGATGTCATTTCCCTGCTCAAAAATCTCAGTGCATTTCCATGTCCTGTAGAAGAGAATCAAAATTCCTTAGCTTGGCTTTTTTGATCCTCCACACAGAGAGGCTTTGACATTAACTAGAGAACGTTACTGCAAGGTGGTTAAGAGGCTGTACTATTTTCTAATTACGTGTCCTTTGGTAAATTACTATTCCTTTCTCAACCCCAGCATTCCTATCTGGAAAACAGGGATGATGATAGTACATACCTCACAGAGCTATCATGAAGATTAAATAAATAATTCACGGGGCGCCTGCGTGGCTTAGTCGGTTAGGTGTCTGACTTTCACTTAGGTCATGATCTCGCGGTTCGTGGGTTCGGGCCCCGCGTCGGGCTCTGTGCTGACTGCCAGCTCAGAGCCTGGAGCCTGTTTCAGTCTGTGACTCCCTCTCTCTCTGACCCTCCCCTGCTCACGCTGTCTCTCTCTATCTCTCCTAGAAATAAATTAAAAAAAACATTAAAAAAATATTTTAAGTAACCTCTATACCCAATTATGGGCTCAAACTCACAAACCTGAGATCAAGTTGCATGCTATGTTGTATGGAGCACATTAAAACTGTCATGACCACTTGCCTAACAGGATTAGTCATAAAACCCCAAAGTCCATCAATTGGTGAATGGATAAACAAAATATGGTATACTCATGCACCAGAATACTATTCAGCAATAAAAAGGAATGATGTACTGATATATGCTAAAACATCACTGAACCTCAAAAACATTAAGCTAAATACAAAAAGCCAGACACAAGAGATGCTATATTGTATGATTCCATTTATATGAAATGTCATGAATAGGCAAATCTATAAGGAAAGGGATTACTGGCTGCTTTGGGCTATGAATGGAAATGAGAAATATCTGTAAATGGGGACAAAGTGTCTTTCTGGGTTGATAGAAATGTGCGAGTATAGTCATACATCATTTTATCACATGTGTAACCCATACCACAAGCAAGACACAGGACTGTTCAATCTCCACAAAAATCTCCCTTGGGCTACCCCTTTATCGTCACACTCACTGTTTCCCAACTCCATCCCTACCCTTGACAACCATTAATCTGTTCTCCAAGTCCACAATTTTGTCATTTCAAGAATTTTAGATACATGAACTCATATGTGAGGCCATTTACATTTAATGTGATTTTTGGTATCTTATGGCTTAAATATGCCATATTATTTTTTAATTTTATGTTCTGATTTTTCATTTTTCTATTTTTTCTTTCATGCCTTATTTTAGAGTTTTTGGAGTTCCATTTTAATTTATCTATATTGTTTTTGAGCATATATCTTTGTGTACATTAGTGGTTGCTCTAGGTATTACATTATACCTCTATAATGATCAATTTACTGAGGTAGACATTTTACTAATTTAAATATAGATAGCTTAGCTCCCTTTAATCTCTCTCATTTATAATTGTTTTAATATTTCCCCTACATACACTGAGAATTATGTAAAGCAACATTATACTTTTTGCTTCAACTGTCAAACATCATTTACAAATTCAAGAGAAGGAAAGTCTATTATATTTATTCATATTTTTTGTCTCTTTTTAAAAGTTTATTTTTGAGAGAGAGAGGAAGAGGGAGGGAGAGGGAGAGAGAGAGAGAGTGAGCGAGAAAATGAGTGGGGGAGGGGGAGGGGCAGAGAGGGAGAGAGAATCCCAAGCAGGCTCTGGCAGAGTCCAATGCAGGGTTCGAACTCACAAACCATTAGATCATGACCTGATCTGAAATCAAGAGTCAGATGATCAACTGAGTCACCCAGGCATCCCTTTGGTCTTTCTGTTGCTCATTCTTCCTTCCTGATATTCCAAGATTCCTTTTATCATTTCCTTTCTATTAGATAACTTCCTTTATCAATTCTTTTAGATAAGTCTGCAGGTGACAAATTCCCTTAGCTTTCCTTCATGTGAGCATGTCTTGATTACCTTTCATTCCTCAAGGATATTTTCATTGGATCTGGAACTCTAGTTAACAGCTGTTTTATTTCAGCATTAGAAAAATGGTTGCAGCTTTCTTTTCATTTCTGTGGTTTCTGATGAGAAATCTGCTGTCACTCAAAATGTTTTTCCCTTATAGGTAATGTGTCATTTCTTTATTCTGTTTTCCAAATTGTTTCTTTGTCTTTAGTTTTCTAAAGTTTGATAATGATGTGCCTTTTTGTGAATTTCTTTGAGTTTATTGTCTTTGGGCCTCAATCAGCTTCTTGAATTTGCAGTTTGGCTTTTGCAAAATTGGGGAAAATTTCAGCCACTATTTCTGGGAATCCTTTTTTCAGCTTCACTTTCTTTTTTCCTTCTGCAATTCTGATGATCCAAATGTTAGCTCTTTTTTTAAGGTCGTAGAATTTCTAAGGTTCTGTTTATTTATTATTTTTTAAAATGTTTTTTAAAAATTTATTTCTGAGATAGAGACAGCATGAGCAGGGGAGGGTCAAAGAGGGAGGGAGACACAGAATCTGAAACAGGCTCCAGGCTCTGAGCTGTCAGCACAGAGCCCGATGCGGGGCTCAAACCCATGAACCATGAGATCATGACCCGAGCTGAAGTTGGACGCTCAACCAACTGAGCCACCCAGATGCCCAGGTTCTGTTTATTTAAAAAAAAAAAAATCTATTTTCTCATAGTTGTTTAGATTGGGTAATTTCTATTGCCTAATCTTCAAGTTCACTGATTCTTACTTCTGTCTTTATTGTGTTGATGAGAACATCTATTAAGCTCTTAAATTCCAGTTATTATATATTTTCAGTTCTAGGATTTCCATTTAGTTCTTTATATCTTTTATTTCTTTGCCAAGGTCTTTTATTTTTTGTTTCAAAATGTTTGTAATTACTTATTGAAGTATTTTTATAATGGCTGCTTTAAAATTATTGTCAGATAATCTCAACCGTTTTGTCATGTTGGTGTTGACATTTTTGATGTCTTTTTCAGTCAAGTTCAGATTTTCCTGGTTCTTGGTATGATGAATGATTTTTTTTATTGTATCCTAGATGTTTTTGGGTATTATGAGACTGTGGATCCTCTTTAAAACTTGTATTTTAGCAGATCTCCTTTGACACAGTGCTGCCAGGAGAGGAGAGGAGAGTATGCCTCTTTACTGCCAGGTGTGGGTGGAAGTTCAGGTTCCCCCCACTGCCTCATTTGGCACCTTGGGGAAGGGGGACCTCGTTATTTCTGGGTGGTTGTGGATTTCAGGTTTCCTGTGTGGTCTCACTGACCCTGTGGGGAGAGGTGGCCTCACTACTGCCAAATAGTGGTGAAAGTTTTGGCTTTCTTTTGGGTTCCTTCTGATACCTCCTCTGACACTGCAAGGAGGGGAGCAGTGTCGATCCATAACTGCCAGTGGGGATGGAAGTGCTGAGTCCCCACTTGGTGTTCACTTATGTTATCTCAGCATGGGAGAGGGAGAGATGCCACGATGAAGCTGGGAAACAACAGAAGTCAAGACTTTCCAAGACAGATGGAGGTTCTTTTTCTCCATGGTGTTTGGCTGTAGTTGGAAGGTATTATTTCTTCCTTGCTAGGGTTGTCTAGGTCTCTAGACCTTTGTCCAGAGAGCACTGGCTTCTGTTGGGTCATTAAAAAAAATCTGATTCCATTGGTATATCTGAGTCCCTGGCTTCTCTAGTACCCAGTCTGGATGCATGAGGCACAAAGACAACCCAGGGAGTGGATTGCCATATCATTCCTTGGGTCCTAAGATACCTAGTACTTCTGCCTCCTTCTATGTATTTATTTTATATATAATGTCCAAGGTTTTTAGTTGTACTTAGCAAGAGGAATAAGAAGTAGTCTTTTGTTAAAATCCTGTAGGTCCCTGAGATTCTGTTCATGTGAAAAAAAAATTATTTTCTCTGTATTGTTCAGGTTGGGTAATTTCTATTGTTGTATCTTCAAGTTCATTGATTCTTCTGTCTTCTCCATTATGCTGTTGAGACCATCTACTCAGCTCTTAAATTTCAGTTATTATATATTTTCAGTTCTAAGATTTCCATTTTGTTCCTCTTTATATCTTCTATTTCTTTGCCAAGGCTTTCTTGGTCGGGATAAAAAAATTTATCAACTAATCTGACCATTTTGTTTTGCCATTCTGCTCTGTAATGTAAGAGTATTGATTTGCATGATATATAAGGAACTTATATAATGACAAAACAAGCAAGTGATGGGGTTATCAAAGTTACATCCTTTTCATTATAAAAAAAAAAAGTTAAGCTTTGCAATCCCATCATAAGAAAGCAAGGTAAATAGAAAGAAAACCAAAAGTATTTTCAACATGTAGATATGTGTAATTTTTTCTCCTAAAAAGAAATGATATCACCAAAAACTCATACATTTTTGTTGATAGAAGTATTGCCCACAAAACCGGAGACTCGTAATAACCTGAATGCCCTTTAACTGGTGAATGAATAAGTCAAATAAAACAAATTTAAAAATTCTATTAAATGAATTACCGTTTGGCAGTAACAGGGAATGAAGTACTGATACGTGCTACAACATGGATGAAACTTAGAGACTATGCTAACTTATGCTAAATGAAAGAAACCACACATCACAAAAGACCACGTATTATATGATTCTGTTTATCTGAAATGTCAGAACAGGCAAATCTATAGAGCTAGAAAGAGATTCCTGGTTGTCTCTGGCTAGTGTGCAGGTGGTGGACGTGTACAAAGTTTCTGGGGTGTTCTAAAATTAGAATGTTCTGAATATTCTAAAACTATATTATGGTGATGGTTGAACAACTCTGTAAATAGCTCATTGAATCATCCACTTTAGATGGGTTAATTTCATGGTATATAAATTATAACTCAATAAAGCTGTTTAAAAGTAGAGATAACCACAGTGGGATGGTCAACGTCCGTAGTGTGTGGGAAGTACTGTGCCCTCTCCCTTCATTTTAGGCAGTTACTTGTGCCTGCCTAAGTAAAGGGTAGATGACTTGGCTGAAAGAATAGCACAGGGTGGTTTTTTGTATACATTTCCCATGCTTCCATTTTTATGAAAGGTCCAGAACAGCCGAATCCTATGAAAAAATGGTGAAAAATAATAAGGGGAATCTAGTGAAAATTAGAAATTTTAACTATAGTTACTACTTTAACAGCAAATATCATGACAACAATTATCCCTGCACACTGATATCTTTGTTTTCTAATTCTTTTATCTCTGTTATGATTATTGCTTTATCTGTTTTGCTCAGATCCCTGACCGTGACCTTATCTTGTTCATTTATTTGGGAAGTATTCCTCCATCTTGGCATTTGGTCTAAGTGTCTGCCTTCTTCTGTGTGTTTGAAAAGTCCTTTATGTTTGCTGCTCCAGAAAGTAATGGCTTTATGAAGAAGCGGTCACGTAGTGCCCAGGGCTTGGGACTTCAAGGGGTGTCTCCAGTGGGTGCTGTGTGAGCCCTGCTGTTGACTGCTCTGTCTTCAGGCCCGTCGTCTGCAGAGGCTCTCCTTGCCTTGCAGTGGGCAGTTCTTAGACCCAGAGTATGGCGAATGTTAATGGGTTGTGCTCTGGTCTGCTTGTCAAATGAGACCTGATCCTACTTCCACTAGACTTGAGGCTGTGCAGAACTCTCAGGTCAGGAGACGCGGTGCGGTCCGGGTTTCTGCTGGTCATTTGGGAAAGGGACCCATCACTCTGGGAGTGAGGCTGTCTTGCCCGAGAAGGGCAGCACCGCCAGAGCGTAGGGCTGTGGGACCTGGTGAGAGCAGGGGGCAACCAGGGTCGGTGCCCTGCTTCTTATTGCAGGTGGCTGTGCCTGTGCGGAGGGGTGGAGGGGCGCCTCCCTGCACACTGCCTTCAGGGGAAGCAACTAATCTCCCGCTTTTTCAGACCGCAGTTTCCATACTGTCTGTCCCCAGGTTGTCTGCCTGCGCTCTCCAGAAGCAGTGCAGTGGCCCTATTCCAGCCAAACGTGCAGAGTTTAAAACTCCAGGCGTTAGGGACTTGGGGTGGGTGGGGTGGTGGGGGTAGGGGTAGGGGCTGCGCTGGCCTCTGGGGGAGGGTCTCCACGCTGGGACGGATGCAGCCTTGACTGAGGAGGGCAGCACCCCCAGGGCTCGGAGGGCGGGGTGGGACTTAGTGTCGGTAGACAGCCAGTGCCATAGCTCAGTGTTTTCGCTGAGGGGCTGGGGTGGGGGTGGGGGTGGGGTGGGGGTAGGGAATGGCTCCTGCGGTCTCTCCTTTGTCCCCAGAGAGGTGTCTGTGTGAACACTGCTTCTCGGCCTCCTCCAGGAAGAGAGAACACTCTCCCCTCTGGGTGCCCCAGGCGGTCTTCAGATCACAGTTTCCAAGGCAGTCTGCCCCCTTCCTCCCTCCCCCCTCTGCCCCCTCCCCTGGGTCTGTGCGCCCTCTCCTCCCCAGGAGCAGGGCAGTGCCCTCAGGGCTCCTTCCCAGCTGAGCCCGCTGACCTTTAAAACTGCAGTCTTCTCTCCCGCCGGCTGCAAGAACTCTGAACATCAGCACCTCTCATTTTCACAGCGAGTGGCTTTGGGGAACTGCTCTCCTGGCCTGATCCCCTGCGCCTGTGCACTCCTCTCTCTCTCTCTCTCTGCCTTTTTACTTGAGATCAGTCTCTCTTCCGAACCATGTTTCTGCACCAATTACCTTCTTCTATGTGGCTTTTTCTCTCCTTTCAGTTGCAGTTTGTTTCGCTAGTCTTCAGGTTCACTTCTGGGATATTTAGAATGATTGACAGTTACCTAGTTGTGTTTGAGGGACGACAGGAGCCTGGGGCCCTCCTAGTCTGCCGCCCGCTTAGCCCCCTTCCTGCACCCCATCTGTGTGTCTTGAAGTCTTTGCCTGTGAATCTCCTCCTTCCAAGAGGCCCTCCATACAACATTTTGTTTTGTAAAGTCTATTTGGGCTGAGTTTGTCTTCTGTGAGGCACTAAGCGTCATGAGGACAGAGGCTGGGCCTGTCCTCTCTATTGTCACGTTGCAGGATCCAGCATCTGGGATCAGGCTGTTTTGCTTGGTTTTGCAGGACTCTAGGTGACAGACAGGCATGCTGAGGTGGGGGGAAAGCTCTGCAGTTGGGACCAGGAATGCCCAGATTCAGCAAGGCTGGGTACAGGCCGTCAGCCGTGATGGATACATGTCAGGGAAAATCAAGGGTCCAGCCCAAGAAATGGTCCTGTCCTATCAGATCATAGGAGGTTAGTGCTGTGCAGGGTGAGTGAGCCTCTATCATGCTGCTGGAAAAATCTTCCCAGATACACAGTTGCTTCCGAATATGCTAGCCTTTAATGCCTGCTCCCCAAAGGTGGGGGGGGGTTAGGGAAGAAACGGGGAAAAATCCCACGTGCTGTCCCTTGAAATCCTGTTAGCCACTTCAGCTGGTGGGGGTTGCAAACACCAGCCACCCACCTCTGCATGTGCCTCTATCACCAGAAGCAGCAGTGAGGAGTTAGAACACAGAATGCCAGTGTTTTTGGAGGACAAGGCGGTTATTACTCACCCTGGCTCCCACAAGCTGCTGCAGGAATGCAGGCTCCTGTCCCCATAGTTGCCTGCCCCAGGGCTGGTGGAGGAGAGCTAGGCAGCCACTGCCATGCTAACGGCTGAAACAGACCAAAATTAACTACGATTTTACCAGCCAAGCCTTCCCCTGGAAGCTGCGAGCATTCACATAGACTGCAGAGTTCCAAAACAGTTGCTTCAGCATTTCTGCCAGTGCCAGTGCTTTCCAGGTCTTCAGAGTCCCAGTACTTTGTACCCACCATGTTCCCATCGCATCGACTCCTATATTTAACTTCACTCTTTAACACAATATCCAAAGTGATAATCGAAGTAATACTCCAGAGTAATCTTTGAAATCACTTCTCTTCTCAGAACCCTCCTTTGGTTTCTCATCTCACTTAAAGACAAAGTCTTTACCAAAGGGCATGGGGCCTGACAGAACTTGGTGTCTTGCCACTGTAGCCACCCGGTCCTTGCTATCACTTCCCAGGGTCTTCACATACCTCCCACACACTGTTGACTCAGGACCTTTTCACTTACTTTCTCTGCTAGAAACACTCATCTCTCAGATACCTAAATGCCCCTTCCCGGCACTGCTTTGAGGTCTCTGCTCACACATCACCTCCTCCAGGAGGCCTTCTCTGACCTCCAGCACCGCTGCTGCTCCTTGGCTTCATGTCTCTTCATAGCACCTAGCACCGTTGAACGTGCCGTAGGCTTGTTTGTTCATAATTTGTTTCTGCTGGATAATGTAAACTGCATGAAGGCAGGGGTATTTTCTGTTGCATACATTGCTGTGTGTGCCTGGTGCACACTGTGTGCATTAAATATCTGGAGAATGAGTGGTTGAGCAAATACATGAATAAGGGAAATTGTGTGTGACAAATCCCCAAGTCTACAGGGCAGTGCTATGGACTGAATTACGTACCCTCAAATTTGTATCTTGAAGCCCTAACCCTGCGATGATGCTATTTGGAGACGGGGCCCTCGGGAAGTAATCCGGACATGAGGCGGGGGGGCCCTCAGAGGGATTAGTGCCCTTAGAAGAAAAGCCACCAGGGAGCTGTGGCACTCCTGCACTCTCTCCGCCCTCTCGCCACGTGAGGGTAGGTAAGAGGCTGGCTGTCTGCAAACCAGGGAGGGGCCTCGCTGGCAGCCAGACTGACTGGCACTTTGATCTTGGATTTCCCAGTTTCCAGAATGGTGAGAAATCAATGTCTGCCGTTCAAGCCACCCAGTTTACAGTATCCTGTTGCAGCAGCCTGAGAAGATAAAGACAGATGCGAGTTTCAAAGTCCAGGAGATGTGTAACTTGAGGAACAGTGTCCCAGCCAGAGACCTCCTGGGCTCAATGGCCTGCAATTTAATGTCATCAGTATAGACCATTCGCAGAGTTCCATTTGGGTTGGGGGGCCAGGACAAAGGGTGTGCTCCATGCTGACTGCACAAAATGATTGTGTATCCTGATTAGGTCTGACATCTGCCCCGGGTTCCCTGGGCCCACCTGGAGAGGTATATTCTAGAAGTTAGGATGAGGAAGTTTCTTCAGGCATCTCTCTCTATAACCAGCTGTCTTAAACCCAAGCAGAGGAGCATTCCTTTAGTAGCTATTTATCGATTGTCTACTGTGGACAAGGCACTGAGCTTCTGGAAATTCTGAGGTGATAAATAGGTTGCACTTCTGGTGGTTAATGAGCTTACTGACTAAGCACTACCCGTTGCAGTGCAGTATGAAATGTGCAAGAGCCTGGGTTTTTATAAATAAGAGATTACAGCGGAGGGTATCTATTTTGGCAGCGAATGTTGATGTAGTGGGAAAGCAAGGGTTCAAGGGAGGTTTCTGAGGTGAACTGAGTATTGCAGGAAGAGAGGCAGGTGGATGGTGATGGAGGGCAGGGGATTTGGGCCAGGAGAAGGCGTTCCAAGTAAAAGAAACAATATGTGCAAAAGTTCGAGCATTTAAGTATCAATAATTGAATCTAGAGTCAGACACATGGGTTGGGATGAAACTGGAAAGGTAAGCGGGGTCAGATGGAAAATGGTGTGGCAGGGTAAGGCGTGGGGGTGTTTTACCAAAGGCCACAAGGACCACGAGACGGTTTAAAAAGATTAACATGGAAAAAATAATTTCGATTCATTATTAGGACACTTAGGCACTCTGCCAAGCACATGTATTATCCTATTTAATCCTCATGACGAGGTTATAAGGTAGATCCTTACGTTTCATGACCAGGGAAACAGGCAGAAGAGACACTGAATAAACGGCCTGAGACCACACAGCTACGTGGAATGAAGGGGCAAGATGTGAACTGAAGTCTGACGGACTTCCAAGCCTGTTTGCTCCAGCACCGTGCACCGGACTCTGTGATCTGGCTTCCCCGCCAGG
Organism: Hyaena hyaena; assembly: GCF_003009895.1. Taxonomy (NCBI): domain Eukaryota; kingdom Metazoa; phylum Chordata; class Mammalia; order Carnivora; family Hyaenidae; genus Hyaena; species Hyaena hyaena. The sequence continues at coordinate 834,068 of NW_024081212.1, read as the reverse complement.
GGTGACCGCGCAGAATTCAACAGAGCTCACCTATGCCAGACAGGCTGCGTCAGAGTGATGCTCCTGAAGCCACTGGCAGGGAAGAACCTTAACGTGAGCTGTGCTATAGAGGCTTCGAGGCTTCCTTAGGCTCCACAGATTCCAAGCGTGGTGTAATGCCAGGGGCCAGGGCATCAGCGGGTTAGAAACACAGGCTCTCTGGCCCCACCCCCAGACCTACCAAGTCAGACACTGCAGCTTAGCCACATCCCCAGGGATTCATTTGCGAATTCAAGCTTGAGAAAGAGTGACGTAGGCTTTCCACACTGGTGTCTGCCAGACAAGTGATGCCAAGGGAAACAGCACGGTGGCTTGACTGGGCGACAGGTGCACTTGGTCCCTGTTCCCAACTGGGGTCGTAGGAATGCAGCAAGTGTTGCAGGAATGCTGAGAAAAGGAGAGCTCCTTTGTGCCCATGTAAGAAATGTTACTTTTCTGAAAAGTGCCCAAAAGAAGTCCTTTCATTGACATTTTTTTCATTGTTGAAATAGAACCGACGGGTGTGAATTGTTTATTAGACATGGGTTAGAGGATTCAAGATAAAGTCAACAGAAATGCAACATTAGTCTAACTATTTAAGGGCAGGTTATATCTAACTCCAAACTTTTATATGTGCACTTCAGTTTGGAGCCAGGGATGATGCCGTTCGTGCCTACTGCTAACCTGCAAACATAAATTTCTTTAGTGAGTCGGTAGCCATGTCTTTGTGTGAGTAGTGATGCTTATACATGGAGGTTTGTATCAAAGTCAAACAGTATTATTTCTCTTCTCTACCCCTCTCTTCCCTACTTCTCTCTTTCCCTCCTCCATCTTTCCTTCCTTCACTCAGTGACTCTTTCCCTTCCCTCCCTTACTCTTCGTCTTCCTTTTTTTTAATTTTTTAACAGCTGACTTCTGAAGTCAGTATTTACCAGGCAGAGTGTGCCATTTCACGAAATCTTTTTGCTTTTGTGATCTGTTTGGAGACAACTTTCGAGAGCACATATTTGAACCTGATCCTTTTACCCTGGAGGACCGCTGACCTTGTTTTTGTGGTTCAGAGCAGAGTCAGGGAGCTTGGCAACACATCTGATTAGGTGAAGCACCTCACATCAGATTAGACTACACGTAGCCAGGAGAGGCAGCAGGTGTCATCCGAGGACCCTGTGTGTGACAAAGTCCTGAAACTTGCTCAAATCCCATCATGATTAAGCAAACAGAAGAGTGCTGTGTATGCAGAAGCACAAAATCACTTCATCGTGTGGTGCCTCTCTTATTTGCCGTGTGTTATGCTGAGCAGCCAAATTGTTCCCACGCACAGCCATTTTCATTAGAACTACATTGATGCAGTAATAAACAGGAATGCCTAAATGACTACCATGTGCAAATACTGACTCAGAATACTTATCAAAGAATGATGAAATGTTAGACTATTTCATTTTTAGCAGCATAGCAGCATTTTCTCTTTGACATAAATAAATGGGAATGTAAGGTTGTCTGAGAGAGAAAAGCTTAAACTGGCGATCTTCTTCAGAGAATGAGACTAGGTAACAAAACACTGCCCGAAAAACCCTTAATTAGGAAGGCTTTGGAATGGTGCCCCATGCTAGGAACTGGTTTGTTTGTGGCCATGGTCCCCATCAGGTAAATTCTGTCTGGTGATTAGCATCACCTTGGATTAAGTTAATTGGCTGTACTCAATCCCTGAGCGGACACACCAAGAATAAATCCAAAGACATTTGTTTCTTTGCACGAAATGAGCAGGTTACACATCCAGCAACATCACATGAATTATACAAACGACTTAAAACATTTTTTTCTTTAAAAGGGAAGCTTCAAGGTTTGGTAAGTACGAAACTATTTGCATCTCTACTTCGAAAACAATCTGTGTTTTGCTAGTTGTAGTTTATTTTCCATTTTGTGTCTTGATTACATATTTGTGTTCCATCTGTAACCATTAGAAAAAAGGAATAAATATTGCTGATAATGATGACCTTTTATCCACATATGCCAGAAACCTTCACAATATGCTTCCTGATATTGAAGTAGGAGGGAACTTCAGTATCAGGAAATCAAGAAATTCTAGTATATTCAAATAGGGGTAGAGTTTTTTTTTTTTTTTTTTTTTCTGATGACAAAAATACTATTTTCTCATTAGAGGATTCTGTGCAATCCATTAAAGAAGGAAGTTACTTTTAATTCACCAATGCTTATGACCACCATTGGGGATAATTGGTATGTTTCCTTTTTGAACTCCCACACTCAACCCCCCCTCACGGAATTATGATAATCTGTGTAATGAACTAATTTTTCATGCAATGTCAAATCTCTGAACTGCCACAGAACTGATCTTATGAATATACTAGTATTCTTAGTTTGTTGTCGACTTCATTTTTCTTTCTGAAATGCCTCAATTCCTAGTGTGTCATAGAACATTCAATTTAAGATATAATTAGCGAAATGACCCCTGTGCAGCTTGTAACTCTGTAATGTGCTTTATCGAATGAATGGTGGTGGGTGGGTACAGCCCTCTTGGTAGAGGATCTATTTAGCTCTGAGCAGTACAGATACTGACAGCAATGACAGCAGAGGGAGGCATAACCATGGATGAACGTAGTGAACCAAAAGGTGTTGAAAACATCTGCTTAATCTTAAAAAACAATACAACTATTCATGATAGTTCCACAGTCTGACTTTTGGCAACGAAGAGAACACAGAACAGTGGGGAAGATATTGGCAGCAAGCTGTCTGGCCACTGGAAGAACATTGCACTATATAATGTGCACTGCAGGGAAGAGACTTTGTTAACTAGGGCCTTTGCTCCTTCTAGGAAAGCCAGCCATGGGGAAGTGGAGGGCCTTAGGAATCTAGTTTCCTCTTGCTGCTTCTTTGCACCTCTACTTCTTCTTCAGCCTAACCTGCTGGGAGAAGGATCAGACCTCTTCAGGCTACTTTGTTCCCAGATATTCCCTAAGTATATTACTGCCTGATGCCAACTTCAGTGGGCATAGAATAAACCTTACCATTTAACAAGTACAGAAAGAAACATTCTAAAATTTCCATTCACATTCTCATCCGTTTTTAAGGCTGATAAAGAAAGGTACGGAATTGGGGCGCCTGGGCGGCTCAGTCAGTTGAGCATCTGACTTTGGCTCAGGTTATGGTCTCCCAGTTCGTGGGTTTGAGTCCCATGTCGGGCTCTGTGATGACAGCTCAGAGCCTGGAGCCTGCTTCGGATTCTGTGTCTCCCTCTCTCTCTGCCCCTCCTCCACTGCTTGTGCTCTTTCTCTCTCAAAAATAATGAACATTAAAAAAGTTTTAAAAAAGGTGCATCGTTAAGACAAAGTAGCTGAAAGTTGTGGAGGCCGGTAGCTCTGTTTCACAAAAAGCACTGACGTGGTTGTCGCGCGTACGTACTGACCCAGCTGCTGGGCTTGCTCTTGTCTCTGGCAGAGGCTGCACTGACCCCTGCCTGCTTCCCAGAGGCCATCTCCGCCGTCATGCCTCTGGCCCCTCAGCCTCACACAGGCTCTCCTGTGGCAACCGCCATTTCTTCCCACCCGCGGTGCCATTCCCATGGGCTGGGCTACCAGTCCCATCTTTATAGTCACAGGACACCCTGCTCCTCCTTTATTGTGCTACTAATTTCTCTGTGACTTTCCCGTGGCAGCTGTAGAAGATACGCCTGATTATGTCAAGGCAAAGGCTGAAACATTTCCTCTGGAAGGAATCTGGCTTGCACTTTCTTCCCCAATAACGACAGTGATGTACACTGTGTGCACAGAGACCCTTTTATTCAATGATACTGAGTCTTCCTCATGTTTTGTGTTACACACACAATGCCCACCTTACTAGAGACTCTTAATCCTCACCTAAACGTCTACAAAGTCTCAACATTAGAGAACTTTCCTCAGTGACTTCTACGCATCCCTAGAGATTCTCTTACATGCAGCAAGGACCGTGTGAATTTATGTATTGTTTTTGCTACAGCCTCCTCCTCAAGGAGCCTGACAAGCATCCTGCTACAGGTCTTTTCTCTATAAATCTCATCCACTGCTGGCCATATAGCATCTTCTCAGGACATGGTACCTTCAGCTCCTTTGCTTCATGAGTCAGGTTCAAAACCAGTGCTCAGGGCTGGGCGTCAGCAGGGTAGCACTGTGGGGCCCACCTCTTCCCTCCAACTGTCTTCATCTCCTATGTTCTCCTTCCTGGCGCCAGCACAAAGTCTCCACTCTTTTCTTTGAGCCAAAACCCAAACCAAAACACAACAGAACAAAACCAAAACCAACCCCACTCCCCCGCCCCAAACAACCCCCTTGTTTCAGCATTCAGCTTACATAACCGTGTCCTAACTTGATTACCAGGTCAACAGCTAAGGAGGGACAGCCAGGCAGAAGACTGCTGCAATTAAAAGCCTCACTGTACCCTTACATATAGATAAATACAATTTTCCAAAATTAAGTGACGCATGTGTTTCAAACACTATTGATGTAAACTATTTTAAAATAAATGTGTAAGTACATCAACCTACAAAGTTACTGGAGGCAGAATTCTGAAGTCTTTTATTTAAATACTGAAAGAATTCACCTCTTATAGTTAGCAAGGGCATGGAGATTAAGGGCATCCCCAAGGTCAGTGCACAGTTTATCAGCTGGGGATAAGAAGAGGTGCTGTTTTGCTGAGTCCATTGCAAAGGTGGATTTCCCAGCTCCTGGAGCACATGCTTGCCACAGCCTTTCTCGTTTTAAGTAGTATAATTACTTTAAACTGCTTAGGGACAAAGTAGGGGGGGCATACATCTAGCTTCTAGGCTGATCTCTGAGTTTATTTTCCTAAGTTATGCATAAATAAAATTTGCAAGCCATCCTGGAGATATGTGAAGAATCTTAGACAACAGTTTGCAAACATTTAAGTAGGTGATTTGGGCCGAATTTATAGCGGATGTATAGTGACAAACATGTCTGTTTCATCTCTGTACTACTGATTGCTTATATTTAGTTTGTTCAGTTTCTCTTTAAGGCTGCAGGGCATTCTTACTCTGTCAGAAGATGCTAATACTTACTTTGATTTAAAACAACAGGAAATAGTCACGCAAACAGTCCAACAAGTGAGAAATGAACCCAGAACCAGATAAACCCTTCCCTAAGCTGCTTACTTGTCAGACTCTGGCTCCACTTGGAAAGCAGAAGACAAAAACTTCAGCAGCTGGCTGAAAATGGCTCTTAAATTCTCTCCTGAAGTTTTAATTTTAGAACCACTGATAGGAGCAGTCCCTAGATCGCACCATTTTTAGCAGCTTATAGCAAAGCTGCCATGTAGTAAGAAGTATTTGTTTAGTGCAGAGTTTCCCAAAGGAGATTAATGGTGTGTTAGATATTCTACCTGTGGTTTTTACAATCTGTAATGGAAACATTTTACATTATCTTAGTATGGCCCCTATTTAAGTATTTACATGATACATTCTTTCTAGAATTTAATGTCAAGAAACATTTTCCTCTAGATGAACTCATCTAGTTGTACGCAATAATTTGAACTTGATAAACCTTTCCTGTATCCCCTTTTTCCTGGTAGTCAAGGAAAAAACCCCAAATATATCGATCTATATTGTATAATACACTTACACATATGTCACACATATGTAATATGTATGTAAAATACACATATAACACACATGTAATAAGTATGTAATAATACACATTTATTACATATACACATATATTATATATATGCCAGGTAATTGCATGGCATATATTTTTTTTAATGTTTTATTTATTTCTAGGGGAGAGAGAGAGACAGCATGAGCAGGGGAGGGTCAGAGAGAGAGGGAGTCACAGACTGAAACAGGCTCCAGGCTCTGAGCTGGCAGTCAGAACAGAGCCCGCCGCGGGGCCCGAACCCACGAACCGCAAGATCATGACCTAAGCGAAAGTCAGACGCTTAACCGACTAAGCCAGCCAGGCGCCCCATGGCATATATATTTTATAAACTGCCTTTTCACTTAGTAATAGATTATGATCATTTTTCTATGCAATAAATATAAAATTATTTTTAATGGTTGCATAGATTTCCATTGCATGGGTTAGTATCGCATAATTTATTTAATGGCACCCTATTGGTATCTTTAGATTGTTTTTATCTTTAAATTATACATATCCTTATTTAACTGTTTTATGTCCTTTTGTTGAAAGCCCCTTACAGTTACCATTCAAAATAGGCAGGAATAATGAATGAATACACGAATCCATGAACTCCTAGGGATAGCCTAGATGCCTACAACTAAAATTAGATTGCATTTGAATTATCATGTATTGTTTATGGCGCTGACACTGTCGAGATGAATAATTTTTTTCTCTCTCTTAGGTCCCAGCCAAAATGAGCGAATCTTCTTCCACTAGTTTTTCCGTGATTCATCCAACCTCTTCTGAAGGTCAAGGTCCTTCCCCTCGTCATCTGAGCCTCATGCATCCTGTTGTGGCCAAAAAGATCAGCTTCTACAAAAGCGGGGACCCGCAGTTTGGTGGGGTCAGGGTGGTGGTCAACCCTCGCTCCTTTAAGACATTTGATGCTCTGCTGGATAACTTGTCAAGGAAGGTCCCCTTGCCTTTCGGGGTGAGGAACATCAGCACCCCTCGGGGAAGGCACAGCATCACACGCCTGGAGGAGCTGGAGGACGGCCAGTCGTACCTGTGCTCCCACCGTAGGAAGGTGCAGCCGGTGGACCTCGACAAGGCCCGCCGGCGCCCGCGGCCCTGGTGCAGCAGCCGGGCCATCAGTGCGCAGGCGCACAGCTCCCCACCCGCGGCCGCCGCCGCCGCCGCCGCTCCCGGCATGCTACGCGCGCCGCGGAGGCTTGTGGTCTTTAAAAATGGCGACCCGAAGACGAGGCGCACGGTCGTTCTGAACCGAAGGGTAACCCAGAGCTTCCAGGGCTTTCTGCAGCACCTGATGGAGGTCATGCGGTTCCCGGTGGCCAAGCTGTACGCCACAGACGGAAGGAAGGTGAGTGTCCCAGGGGCTTCTCACCTCAGAGCTCCCGTCGTGTGAGATGGAAGGAAGCCCTGGAGGAGAAAGGCTTCGTGTATGTGTGTTCCCACCCTTGCGGGGTGGCGGTGGCTCACCTGGCTGGGTGGCCCCATTGTTCTCTGGTCGAGAAGATACCAACATCAGGGGCTCTTGTTAATTTCACTTTCTCCCCCTTTGTGCCATCCCTGAGCACAGAGTGGTATAATGTCTTAGCAGAGTCCAGTCGCGACAGTATTTCTTGAAAAGCCTTGGCCAAGAGTGATTTCTGTTAAGTAGAGAAAGCATTTTTTTCCTGTGATCCCTGCTGGAGGGTGGGGGAGCAGGGGAGAGTGCCCCCTGCAGCTGACAGCATGTTCCCCAGGCCGTTTCTCAGCTGGCCCAGGGAAGATGTTGGACTACAGCTGGGTATTTTGGTGGGGAATCAGAGGCAGTACTGCATACCATTTAAAGGTGTCTTTGGTGGGGCACGTGGGTAGCTCAGTTGGTTAAGCTTCCGACTCTTGATTTCCGCTCAGGTCATGATCTCACGGTTTTGTGAGTGAGCCCCACATCAGGCTTTGTGCTGAAGGGTGGAGCCTGCTTGGGATTCTCTCTCTCCCCTCTGCCATTCCTCTGCTCTCTCTCTCAAAATAAATACACTTAAAAATAAATAAAATAGCTATGGCAGAAGATAGATCTCTTCAGAAGACAAGAGTGTGCTGAGTGTGCTGGCTCACCCCGATACTTGGTAACTTTGTATGCGTTATTGGTGCTTGAAGAACGCTTGGTGAATGAAAGAATGCTTTCAAGTTCCAGAGGTTGTTGAATTCATCCCTTCTGCTATAAAATGACCATATGAAAAGAACAAAGTTTCATGTTGCTCATATGAGGACCTCAACTCTTGGGTTTTTCCAGGTTCCCAGTCTCCAGGCTGTGATCCTGAGCTCGGGAGCTGTGGTGGCAGCTGCAAGAGAGCCATTTAAGCCTGGAAATTATGACATCCAGAAGTACTTGCTTTCTTCACGATTACCAGGGGTCGCTCGTCATGAGTTTACCAAGGGGACTGCTAGGTCACAAAGCAGAAAGAGTGAGTCACTTAAATACGTAGCCCTTATTTTTAGCCTTGGGGTGTGTGTGTGTGTGTCTGTGTGTGTGTTTTAGGTACAATATATTAAAGAACGAAACAATCCATGCTTAAGTGGACAGTGTCCTTCATCACATGAGAGAAAATGAGGAGGGGGCCAAAAACATTCTAAACTGGAATTGGTCATATGTATAGTCGGAAAGAGTCATAGAGATTGTATGATTTTTACAGATTTTCCCAAATTGATCAATGACATATTTGTTTAAATTGATGAGGTATGTCTTTTGGGGGGGAGTATATGATACCTAGATTAAAAAATAAAAATGCCAGCATTTCTTGATTTGGAGAGGAATTCTATGGAATATTTTATAAGGGACATTTCTGCTAGTTGTAGCGTTTCCTGCAAATAATACTATGCAGTATCATAGCTGACCTCAGCAAGTTAGTTGAGTGACTGTATTTTAAAAAATCTGTAACTACATATGAACTCTATTGACAGTTCCGTAGGAAATGCTGCACACCATAGCATTATCCTTTGGGTAGGGGAGAGGAGGATTTGTGGATGCCCGAGTGTGGGATGTGCTGTTAAATTCTCTGTGAAGGCATGGCTAATTGTATTATTTATTGTGCTCAATATTTTAATCTCATTATTCATTGTGCAGTTTTTTGAGCTCTTTTGCTATAAGCAACTGAGTGCCATTTGTACTTAAATTTTGGTTTTTATTTAGACATTGAATAATATACCCTCTAAGTAGTATTAATCCCTCTACTTATTGCTAACATGGGTGAAATTCATCTGTTAGGGATATACTCAATAGGTGCCTATTAAGGATTCTCTTTTGTAGGCATTAGCTGTCAGATGTCTATTAAACATATGGTAGTACTCTTTCACTGCTCATTTTACTAAAATGATTTTATTATTTTGTGTTTGATATGGGTTGCTGAATATAATTTTTGATGGTGATAGGAATCTGAATATTTTGTTAAGTTTTATTTTAAAAGGTTATAAGGGAAACATTTTCATTTGCAGTTTTCGTAAATGTATACCAAAAATAAGAGAACATATTTTAGGCTTATACTCCGAAATGTTAAAGGTATTTAATTGATGCCAAGAATATGCAAATATATGCAAACTGCTAATAAGAATTTGATAGAGTTTACAAAGCATGAGCACCAACCAAAGTTATCGTTAGGATGCACATTAAAAATATAACCAGCTATCTGGCTCTGTCTAGCTCTTTGCTCTTTTATGCCCTGTATCAAATCAAATGCACTAATTATGCAGTGATTGCTAAATTAATAATTATTAGTTGATTAATCTTGACATTTATTTATTTAAGTGTTTATTTTTGAGAGAGAGAGTTTGTAAATGAGGGAGGGGCAGAGAGAGAGGAGACAGAGAGCTGAGAGTGCAGGGCCCAATGTGGGGCTTGAACTCGTGAACCCTGAGATCATGACCTGAGCCAAAGTCAGAGTGAGCCACTGAGGGTCCCCAATTAATCCTGAGTTTTAAATAAATTCCAAGACTGTTTTAGCTTTCATAATGCTGTAGGTGTCTCTCTTGTCTCTTTACAAAGAGGAAAATAAACATTACTGTAACTTTTTACTTGCTTGTTTGCATTGATAAGCAGCAGTTGGTTAGACTCCAGTTTTAGTACTGGTAAACAAAACAACAAAACAGAATCCCACAATTTTTTTTTTGTTTGTTTAGAATAGTTAGCAATTTCTACTTTATACTTATTGAAATTGTCTAATTAAACTAATTAAAATTAAAATTCTGTGAATCTTGTTATTGAAGTAGGATTATAGATTTCTCTTTTTATTTATTTTTATTTTAAGTTATTCATTTAGTTTTGAGAGAAAGAGAGAAAGAGAAAGCATGTAAGTGGGAGAGGGGCAGAGAGTAAGGAGAGAGAGAATCCCAAAAAGTCTCCGCACTGCCAGCACAGAGCCTGATGTGGGGTTTGAACTCACAAACGTGAGACCATGACCTGAGCTGAAACCCAAGAGTTAGATGCTTAAATGACTGAGCCACCCAGGCGGCCCTATTGGTTCTCTTTTTAAGAATAGCTTGTAAAGATGCAGCAGATATTACAGTTAATTCAAACAACAAATGAATACATTGAAGTGAGAAACCTACTAATAACATCTTACTATGAAATTTAGAAAATGTGATATTTTTGTACTAATTCTTTTTTTTTTTTTTTCTTTGCTGCCTCTTCTACTGGATATTTATAACTTCTCTATTTTCTACACTTCGATGTGGGGCATCTTTTACTCTTAAAATCTTGAAAGTGAGCACACGTGTGCCTTCAAGCTCAAGGTCCCAGATTTATTCTGTTTCTTCTGACAAAATGCATAATAATGATTGCTACTCAGACCATTATTTTACTTCTCAAAATTACTTGGCCTTGGAAAAAAATGCTTCTCAGAATTTATTGATATATCCTTCTGAAGATGATATTGAGAAATCAATTATTTTTAATCAAGATGGCACCATGATAGTTGAGATGAAAGTTCGATTTAAGATAAAAGAGGAGGAAACCATAAAATGGACCACCGTCAGTAGAGCTGGTCTTTCTAATAATGATGAAAAGAGTGAGGTAGGCAGTCTTCCAGGAAGAACAGATGATCCGTCATCTGGATTAAAGATTGCAGCATGCTCACTGTCTGCAGATGTCTCATCTCTGCAGAAAAGCGATACTCTAGAGGGCAGTTTGGTGGAGGAGGTAGACACTCAAATGACAGATCGGGAGACTGAAACTGGCACCTCTGCTAGCTGGGAGAATGCTGCTATGGACACAGACCCCATCCCGGAAACTCAGGATCAAGCAAAGCATCATTTTCATCGGCCTCCTACACCTGGGCCAAGGCGGGTGAGACAAAAGAAATCTGTGAGAGAGAGTGTGACTTTGGTATCTGAAACTGAAGTTCAAGAGGAAATTAGACAGTTTTCCTATAGTGAAGAAAGGGAAGATGGGGAAAACAAATCTGAGTATCACATGTTTACACATGCCTGTAGTAAGATGTCATCAGTATCTAACAAACCAGTGGTTGTTCATATCAGTAACAATGAGCAGACAGAGTCATCTTTAGAAAGAAAACAGGAAAGCAGACTGCTCAAGTCAGGTGCAGTACATGCTGATGTAGAAATTACAAGTGAAGAGATGTTAGAGGTGTCTCATAATAATGGCTTGCCACGGACCATGTCAGAGCACTCGGTTGTGGAGGGCAGTATAGTCAATAGCGTAACATCAGACAACAAAACTAGTATCAAAAACTTAAGACCTTATGGTAACACCAGTGATGGATTCAGTCCTGTGTTAGCAGATACCACTCATTGTTTAAGGAATGACTCTGGAACTGACATAACTAATTTTGAGACCCCAGCTTGTGGAGGGTCCTCCACTCTCACCACAAGAGTTGACAGACTAATTAATGAATTTGCTCAGTGTGGTTTAACAACATTTCCAGCAAATGAAAAGCAGATTTCATCATCTGTTGCCAGCAAAAAGAGGATGAAATCTCAGCAACAGGTGATAAATTCTAGGCATCGGGATGGGAAAATCGCAACCAAAGGAATTCTTAGTAAGAGTAAGAGAATACACAAAGGAGGTAGAATTGCACAGGAAATCATATTGGAGGGTTCACATGGTCCCCTTAAAGGAGGAATACTTTGTGAGGAGGATCTCCATGCAAGTGGTATGGTAATTGAATCAAATTATTCTTGTTCCAAAAGTAATCTCACTCTTATGAATTCCAAGAATTTCCATGTAAATAAGTTAAGTACTGTTCAGAATCCTAAGAAAGTTCAAGGACTTTTAGCCAAAAGAAAACCCAGACCACTAAACAAAGTGAGCTTAGGAGGACTTACAAAAAATGAGATTGGTCAAGGAGATAAAATATTTCCCCATAATGACTTTAGGTGTTGTAAAAATAGTTTGGAAGATCAAAATTTATTTCGTGTGTTTAACTTCCTTGAGCAAAACCCCAATGCTTTTTGTGGACCACAGGGTCAAGCAGCAGAAGCATCTTGGCATTTGAGAGGAATGACAAAGAGAAGTTTAGTTTCCAAAGTTAATAATTCACACATAAGTTTAAAAACTCAGAAAAAACAAAAAGGAGAGAAGTTGAAATTAAGTACCACTGTAAGTAAACAGCATGTTACAACCAGGGCAGATTCCGTAGCTTCTTTGAAAAAAGCTATTTCTCCTGAGGATGTCAGCCATCATTCAGCTCAGAATTATATACAGAGATGGTTGCAGAACATAAATCCACATCCCACCTTGCAACCTAGAAGATCAGCTCCAGTACGCAAGAAGGGAAGGAGTGTGTTAAGTCGTAACAATTCCCAGTCAAGTTCTGGAAAAGGAAGTAATTTTGTTAGGGAAGGTAATAAACATGTAAGTAAAAATGCTGGTTTGACAGGAAATAATGTAAGTAAAAAAGTAGATAAATCTTTTGACAAAGATAACAGTGAAGAAGGTACCGAAGATCTCTGTGAGGGGCAGGTGGAGTCTCTGAATGATGCTTACGTGCTTCCCTTGCATGAAAATTGTGCTTTGTCACAGTTAGCTATTGATGATCATAATACGAAAATCCAGGTATGTGCTAAAAACTTAGGATCAGAGGTAAGCCTCGTTTACCAAGAAATAAACGTAGCTACAAAAAGACACAGTGTGGAGGCTGCTATTCAAGTAGATCTTCTGGAAGAAGACACTCCTAAAGACCTTTTACCAGTCCTGTTGCTTCGCCAACTGCAAGCTTTAGTTCCTAGTCTTCCTAAGACTCAGAATGGAGTTGTTGAGATGCCAGGTTCACTTGCAGATATTCCCTTTCCTTCTTCAATATGTAAGTCATATACTAATGTCCTCCTAGCTTGGCTTCTGGTGCTAACCTTAAAAGGAAGTATAAACAGCTTCTGCCAAGGTGATGCTCACAAGACTACCAACAGAACTTCAGAAATACTTGCATTATTAGAAGTCCTAAAGCAAACTGCCCTCATAGAGGAAGCTGATGAGTTGAAGGCTGCTGTTGCCAGTTTGGTGGAGTCCACCGCAGATCAGTTTGGACTCACTGAGAAAGAACGAGACATGGTTCCAGTAGGACTTTCTGCTAGTTGTTCCACAGCCAACATTCAGAGAATTCCTGAGTGCACTGGAAATGGAAAAACACAGAAACTCTCCTCTGTAGATGGAGGCTACTCTGCCAGTGAGGACTGTGCCTCTGAAGTCTGTGTTTCAGAGGGGGCTTACTCTACGTGTGAGATGTGCACTGTGAATAAGACTAACCCTCCAAAAGAGGCTTGTAGCCTCAGTGACATTTTTTCGCCTATTGAAGGCCAGAGCATAGAACAGACCTCCATGAATAAGGCTGGTTCCCTAGGAGAGGTCTCTTCACTTACTGATGCTCTGTCTTCCGATAAGGCTTGTGCTTATGAGGAAAACCATGTTTGTGAAGCGGCTTGCCCAATTGGTGAGGCCTATGTTCCCAACAAAGACAGAAATACCAATGATTTTTTAAATTCCAAAGAAAACACACGTGCTGATAATTTCGAATTGACGGAACAAACAGAAAGAGTTGATGAAGTTCAGGAAGACCTAACTATCTTGGCAGATCCTGGGTGTAATTGTGGCTTTAATGTTTTGGTGTCACACCAAAGTATCAGCAATTTAGGCCACTGTGGCTTTCCCCTAAGTGAAACTGAACCAGAATTTGATAAGCAACACAGTTCCCTAGCTGAGTTTAAAAATCATTCATTAAAGAAATTTCAGAGTCAAAATGCATATACATCCTCTGATAGGGAAGACTCAAAGACTTCTGAAGAACCAAGCTCATTAACCAATAGCTTGACATCCAGTGAAAGAAACATTTCAGAATTGGAATCTTTTGAAGAATTAGAAAACCAAGACACTGATATCTTTAATACAAAGATTAATGCAGAAGATCAAGCCACTGAAGAGTTGAGCCAAAAAGAATTAGAGGCTAGTAAAAATTTGGAATTGATCGAAGTCTCTAGCAGAAACATTACAGAAGAAAAAAGAAATGGTGTTATTTGTGACACGATCAGTAGGCGGCTGGCAACACCACCATCTTTAGTTTTTTGCTATGATTCTAAGCAGAATAGTGAAAAGGAACTCAATGAAGGAGAAACTAAAATGAGAGTAAAAATGATGGTGAAAAGCATGGAAAGTGGAAGTTATTCAGAGTCTTCTCTTGATTTTAAAAATTGCTTCACAAGACCAGTGACTTCTGATTGGTCAGAATTTAAAGAGGACAGTGAGAATGAACAGCCATCCAGTGATGGCCCCAATGGCAGTTGTGAGGAGATTGCCCAAGAGAAAGAATACAGTAAAGGATTTGTTAAAAGGACAATTGAAAAACTTTACAGCAAAGGAGAGATTATTAAACCACCTTTTTTTCCTGGGTCTGCACACAGATCTCAGGTTTGTCCTTGTAATTCTGTGGAGTTTCAGTGTGCTAGGGAAGTAGGTCTTTATAATTCTGAAGGTCAGTCATTTGGCTCTTCTGAACAGGTATCTAGTAGTTCATCTGTGTTGCAGAAATTTCCAGAAGAAGGCCAAGATAAATATGACTTTAATGATGTGAGGGCCAGTTATCATGGGGGAGACAGTGTAGGACATGGCACAAAACGAGGCGATCATCACAGAATTGTCAGAGATCTAGAGGAAGGAATACTGATTGATAAAGGCAAGTGGCTTCTGAAAGAAAATCATCTGTTGAGAGTATCATCTCCTGAAAATTCTGGCTTATGTGGCAATGCAGACACCACATCAGTGGATACTCTACTTAATAATAGCACTGATGTACCATATTCACATTTTGGAAATTTGGCCCCAGGCCCAAACATGGCTGAGCTATCCTCTTCAGAATTAGAGGAACTGACTCAACCCCTTGAACTGAAATGCAGTTATTTTAACATGCCTCATTGTAGTGACTCTGAGCCTTTTTGTGAGGATTTGCTAGATGTTCAAAATAAAACTTGTGCCAAGGAGAGAATACCAAATGATCACGTGGAGGAGAAAGCTAGTCGTAAGTCAGAAAGAGTATGTACATCAGTCACTCATGCCTTTACGTCCACTGGTAACAAAGTCCATCCTGTTGCTGATGATACTATTAAAAACCAACCATTGCCTGGTAATAATGTAATTCATGGTGCACTTCAGGAAGGTGATGCTCTGGATAAACTCTATGCTCTTTGTGGTCAGCATTGCCCAATACTAACTGTGATCATCCAGCCTATAAATGAAGAGGACCGAGGATTTGCATATTGCAAAGATTCTGATATTGAAAATTTGTTGGGTTTCCATTTATGGATGAAAATACACCCGTATTTGCTGCAATCGAACAAAACCATGTTTAGAGATGAGAACGGTAAAGCAAGTGGTAGAAAAACATTTATTGATAATACCATTGATGATACATTTAATCGGTTTTATTTTAATAATCTATTTGACTTGATGGATAAAAGAAAATTAATAAAACTAAAACAAATTAGCTCTTTGGACTTAGGGGAAGAAAATAATTTAAAGAAATTTCAATTATATTTAAAGAAAGGGTTTTGTGTGGATTTCTTGCACCCATCATTGTTGGTTGTGGATGTTGTGAATTCAAATACACAGGACCCCACCAGTCAGACACATGAAATCTTTCAAGTAATTGATGAGAATAACAACTTATTAAATAACAGATTCCGGAACTCAAGAACAAATCTCAACCAAGTGGTAAGAGAAAATATCAACCATCATTTCTTTGAAATGCATAGTCAAGCCTGCCTATTTTACAAAGTTGAGACACCTTTAAATATTAGCAACAGAAATATATTAGAAATATTTTATATATTTGAGGATGAAAATCTGTTCATTTGGGAAGAGGAAAACTGATTTGACTGATCTTGAAAGCACTGATGAACAAGAGGATTTATAATTTTAATGTTAGCACAGCCTTTTTAAATCAGTGCATTTCCCCCGCTCATAGTAAGATGAAACACAAGGGATGGATATAGACTAGATAACCTCTAAAAACTTTCCACTTCTTTAAAATGAGCTTACTCTAGAAAGGTTGCACTTGGATAATCTGGTTTGACTTTAAGTATTCCACTGTTCTTCATTTTTCCGAAAATCACAGACTCAGTTTTTATTCTGTAATTTTTGAATTTTCTGTGTGTTTTTCCCTGAGCATATATAATTTTCCTACAACTGTGATTTTTCTTCCAGGACATCATAAATGCCCTAAGGACAGGAATCATATTTTTTTCTCTGTTTATATTGTCTGTTTTTGTGCAAAATGTATATTGGTGAATAAAATGTATCGGTGAATAAATGGAGTAGACATAGTCTCAAATGTACTTCATTTATTAATTTTAACTACTGATTTAATTAAGGTATGATTGTAAGATTTCTGCAACATTCTTCTAAGTTTCTTGGGCCAAATGTCTTGAACCTAATTTCTTGGGAACATCTACCTAATGAACTTGCAAGCATTTCAGTGGGACCGAATTAACCATGTGTTCTCATGATTAGAAAAAGATTCTTTACCGGTATGCTTCTTCTCTAGTACTTTGCCTAGGAATTATAATCTTTTAAACATTAGTAAAATGTCAAGAAACCCAAATAAGTCAGAAAAAAAGGAAAAACTTAATGCATGCTCTGTGAAGAAAAATTAAAGGAGCTAGAATGACTTAACTTGGAAAAGAAAAGAAAAAGGTGACTTTAAAATTCTCAGAACTGAAGAACTTCTGTGAAGAGCTTGACATTTTTTTTATGTTCAACTGCATTAATAAAAAATTTATTAGATGAAAATAAAAACATGTCTAGAAGGATAAATAAATTTGATTAGACCATATATTGCTTGTTTTGAATACTTGTGGTATTTTGCCTGAGATTTATCCAGGGAACCTTTTAAGTGAGATTCCTCACACTTCATGATTGTATAACGGTATAGAAACAAATCTGATAAACCATTAAAATCTATGTTTCTTATCTGAAACTGACTCAGAGTAGAACAATTAATGTTTTTTGGAGCTACATATGGAGGTGCTAAAATAACTTAAATTTGGCATTGAGTCATTAAAGGTAACTAATTACATAAAAAATATCAGTTCAGCATGAGTCATAAATCCATAAACAAATAAGAGTTGCTGTTTATTTCACCAGATGAAAACTGCCTCTACATAGAGTATGCCTTTTCTACATTAGGTGATGTGCTTTTCTCATTGACAAGTGGAAGTTGTGGTGTTACATAAGCTTCTGTACTGACCAATGAGAATTTTGTTGACATAAAAGGGTTGAAATTGTGGAGAAATAATAGAAAGGGGAGAAGAATTAATGTTAATTTTGTGTGTACTTTATAGTAGGGTCTGTGGTAGTCTTACAGATTTATTAAACGTAAACACCTTCCTCATAAAGATGCTGTGAGTTTGGCTTTGCTACTCCCTTTTTATAGGTGAGAGACTCTAGAGCAGGGAGGTAAAGTATTTTCATCAGTCGTGCACAGTATCATGTCAGAATTTGAACCCATACCTTTGAACCCACAATCTATTTTTAATACACCCTTATTCTTTTTATATGAAGAAAGTGGTAAAGTGCTTAAAAAATTTAGTGCTCTCCCCAGTGAAGAGAGAGAAGGAAATTAGTCTTTTTAATTTGGAAAGAGAATGATATTTAGATGTATCAAGGAATTGGGGAATCACAATAGCTGGGAATGTTTGGGAAAATATGGCATGGAGCATCTGATTTTTAGCAATTTTACTGCATATGTTACATTAATATAACACTCCTGGGTGGGCCCAGATGATATTGGGGAAAAGAAATTGAGAGTGACATACATAAATTAGTAATGCATGGCTGGGTAATGTTCTTATTTAAGATAAATGGGTTCATATGCATTGAATTCTGAAATTCAGAATCACATCTTATATCATGTTTCTATCCCAGTTTTAGCATATTGCTTGGCACATGGGAAACACCTAGTAAATGTGTGTTGAATGGTTATGGAATGATTTTGAATGCTTTTTCTTTACCCTTATCTTCAGATTCATACGTGTAGGGGATTATGCAAAGAGGCTGAGAGATATATCTAAGTTTTTTGTTTTTATGAAGCAATAGTTAAATCATTAAAAAGGTCTCTGGAAGTAATTTTTTTCTTTTAAACATTCAAATGATTAAACGTTTTTTTTCCCCACAAGATTTGCATTGAGTGGTAGAAGACTCAATGAAACTTTAGAAGAAATTTAAGAATGTTATTCCACCAACTTGTCTTTTGCCTACTGTGTTTTGGAGAATATGGCCAAGTTAAGAATCTTGGAATCCAGGTGGAATGGTGTAATTACTGTTTCTGGCCACAAGATGTCAGCTGTGCTATGCGCTGTCCCCGCTCCATTGCTGCGCTCAGGAGGCTCGTGTTGCTAGAGTGCATCCAAGACTGAGACAGTCCTGGGCTGCGGTTTGCTTCTGCTTCAGAAAACTGAGGATCCATTTGTACAGCTCCCCTCTGTCCGCAGGTCTTAAACCCAGAAGGCATATCAGTATTCAGAATTAGAGGAAATATTCTGTTAGTAGCAAGGAGCCGAAGTTGAAAAGTAGAGGCGATATTAGAAGTGCAACCTATCTGGGGCGCCTGGGTGGCTTAGTCAGTTGAGCGTCCGACTTTCGCTTAGGTCATGATCTCGAGGTTCGTGGGTTCGAGCCCCGCGTCGGGCTCTGTTCTGACTGCCAGCTCGGAGCCTGGAGCCTGTTTCAGTCTGTGACTCCCTCTCTCTCTGACCCTCCCCTGCTCACGCTGTCTCTCTCTCTCCCCTAGAAATAAATAAAAATATTTAAAAAAAAAGTGCAACCTATCCAAGAATCCTCAGAGTTGATCCCGAGGAAAGGTGAATTTTGAGAGTGGGAACAACCCAAAATCCTAACTCAAGTTGAAACTAAGTTAATGAGTCATTGGCTCAGTGATTTTTACATGAAGTTTTCAGATATCTTAATCTTTCAGTGACATAAAACACATTGTCCCAATTTCGGGGTTTAGACTGAAGTATCAAAACCATGTTTCATGTCTGTGACACTCATTTTGTTAGTTTTCTCATCTGTAAAATGGGGCCACCCCTTTGAAGGTCTTAGGATGTAGCTACCTTATAAGATTGTTGTGAGAGGATCACTTCAGGGAATGATTGTAAAAGCATTACAGTGTGCTTAATACATTTTAGCTGTCTTGTTTTTATTTCCAATTTAAATTTTGTTACCCTTTTAAAAAAATTGAGGTAGAGCTAACACACAATGTTATGTTAGTGTCAGGTGCACAGCATAGTGATTTGACAGCTCTGTGTGTTATGCTGTGCTCTCTGCAAGTTGTAGCTACTCCCTGTCACAATACAACACTCCTGCAACACCATCCACTATATTCCCTGTGCTGTACCTTCTGTGCCTCTGAAATGCCCTCTAGATGCATCCATGTTGTTGCAGATGGCAAGATCGCATTCTTTTTTATGGCTGAGTAATATTCTGCATATATGTACACCACTTCTCTATCCATTCATCTATTGATGGACACTTGGGCTGCTCCCATATCTTGACTATGGTAAATAATGCTGCAGTAAACGTAGGGGTGCATATATCTTTTTGAATTCCTGTTTTTGTTTCCTTTGGTGGAATAACTGGGTCATATGGTATTTCTGTTTTTAATTTTTTGAGAAACCTCTGTAATGTTTTCTACAGTGGCTGAACCAATATACTTTTCCACCAGTAGCACACAAAGGTTCCATTTTCGCCACATCCTTACTAAAACTTATTCCTTGTCTTTAAATACTAGCCATTCTGACAGGCATGAGGTGATATTTCATTGTGGTTTTAATTTGCATTTTGCTGATGATTAGTGATGTTGAACATCTTTCAAGTATCTGTTGGACATCTTTATGTCTTCTTTGGAAAAATATCTATTAAGATTCTCTGTCCATTTTTAATCAGATTATTTATTTTGTTGGTGTTGAGTTATACGTTCTTTATATGTTTTGGATATTAACCCCTCATTAGATATACTATTTGCAAGTATCTTCTTCCAGTCACTGCATTGCTTCTGTTGTGGTGGTGTTGTGTTGATGGTTTCCTTTGCTGTGTAAGTTGAGATACCTCCAACTTTGTTCTTCTTTCTCAAGATTCCTTTGGCTATTTGAAGTCTTTTGTAGCTCCATACAAATTTTAGTATTATTTGTTTTAGTTCTGTGAAAAATGCTGTTGGTATTTTGATAGGGATTGCATTGAATCTATAGATTGCTTTCAGTAGCATGGACATTTTAACAATATTAATTCTTCTAATCCATGAGGATGGAGTATCTTTCCATTTGTATTTTCTTTCATTTCTTTGTTCAGTGTTTTATAGTTTTCAAAGAATAGGTCTTTTAGCTCTTTGGTTAAATTTATTCCCAGGTATTTTATTCTTTTTGGTACAATTGTAAATGGGATTGTTTTCTTGATTTCTCCTTCTGCTACTTTGTTATGAGTATATGGAAATGGCAACTGATTTTTGTATATTAATTTTATATTTTGCAACTTCAGTGAATTCATTCACCAGTTCAATAGTTCTTTGTTTGAGACTAGGGCATTCTAAATATAGTATGTCTGCAAATAGTTACAGTTTTACTTCTTACTTACTAATTTGGATATCTTTTATTTCTTGTCTGATTGCTGCAGCTAGGACTTTCAGTACTATGTTGAATAAAAGTGGTGTGGGTGGACTTTATTGTCTTATTCCTGATCTTAGAGGAAAAGATTTCATGTTTTTTACCAATGATTATGGTGTTAGCTTTGGTTTTGGTCTTTATTATGTTGAGGTATCTTTCCTCTAAGCCCACTTTATTGAGAGCTTTTTAAAAAAATAAAAAAATTTTTTAACATTTATTCATTTTTGAGAGTGAGAGAGACAGAGCATGAGAGGGGGAGGGGCAGAGAGAGAGGGAGACACAGAATCCTACACAGGCTCCAGGCTCTGAGCTGTCAGCACAGAGCCCAAAGTGGGGCTCCAACTCTCTCCAGCCACGAGATCATGACCTGAGCTGAAGTCAGACACCTAACCGACTGAGCCATCCAAGCTCCCTGAGAGATTTTTTAAAAAATTATGAACAGTTATGTATTTTGTTAAATGTTTTTATGCTACTGAGATGATTCTATGTTTCTTTTTAAAAAAAATTTTTTTATGTTTTATTTATTTTTGAGAGAGAGAGACAGCATGAGCAGGAAAGGGACAGAAAGAGAGCAAGACACAGAATTGGAAGCAGGTTCCAGGCCCTGAGCTGTCAGCACAGAGCCCGATGGGGGGATCGAACCCATGAACTGTGAGATCATGACCTGAGCCGAAGCTGGATGCTTAACTGACTGAGCCACCCAGGCGCCCCTGAGATGATTCTATGTTTCTTTTCTTTCTTCTTGTTAGTGTGATGTATTCATGAATGTTCAACCACTCTTTTATCCCTAGAATAAATCCCATTTGATTGTGGCAAATACTTTTTAAAAATATATTGTTGAATTTGGTTTGCTAATATTTTGTTGAGTATGTTTGCATCTATGTTTATCAGAGATACTAGCCTGTAGTTTTGTTTTTGTTCTTTATTGTAGTGCTTTTGTCTGGTTTTGGTATCAGGATAATGGTGGCCTTGTAGAACAAATTGGGAAGTTTTTCTCCTTCTCTTTTTTGGAATAGTTAGAGAAGAATAGGTATTAACTCTTTTTTAATTTTAACTTTTTAAAAAATGTTTTATTTATTCCTGAGGGAGAGAGAGCATGAGTAGGGGAGGGTCAGAGAAAGAGGGAGACATCGATCATGATCTGAGCCAAAGTCAGATGCTCAACGGACTGAGCCACCCAGGCGCCCTGGTATTAACTCTTTTCTAAATGTTTGGTAGAATTCGCCTATGCAACCATCTGGTCCTGGACTTTGTTGGGAGATTTTTCATTACTGATTCAGTGTCATTACTAGTAATTGGTCCCTTCAACTTTTCTATTTCTCTCTGATTTAGTTTTAGGAGATTGTATGTTTCTAGCAATTTCTCCTTTTCTTCTAGGTTGTACAATTTGTTGGCATCTAAATTTTCATATTTTCTTATAATTCTTTGTATTTTTGTGGTGTTGATTGTTATTTCTCCATTTTGAGTTTATTTGAGTCTTTTATCTGTGTGTCTGTATGTTTTTATGATGAATCCAGCTAAAGGTTTATCAATTTCTTGATCTTTTAAAATAGCCAGCTCTTAGTGTCATTGATTTTTTTCCTGTTATTGTTAGTCTCTATTTCATTCATTTCTGCTTTTATCTTCATTATTTTTTATCTTCTACTAGAGTTGACTATTCTTATTTTTCTAGCTCCTCTGGTGTAAGAGTAGGTTGTTTATTTGATATTTTTCTTGTTTCTTGAGATAAGCTAGTATCACTATAAACTTTTCTCTCAGAATTGCTTTTTCTTTGTCCAAAAGATTTTGGACCGTTATCTTTTTACTTTCATTTGTCTCCATTTATTTTTTGGTTTCCTCTTTGATTTTATGGTTGATCCGTTCATTGTTTAGTTGCACGTTGTTTAGTCGCCATGTATTTGTGTTCTTACCAGATTTTTTCTTATAATTGATTTCTAGTTTCGTACTATTGTGGTCAGAATAAATGCTTGATATAAATTTAGTCTTCTTAAACTTATTGAGACTTGTTTTATGGCCTAATATGTTATCTGTCCTGGAGAATAGTCGGTGTGCACTTGAAAAGAATGTGTATTCTGCTCTTTTTGGATGGAATGGTCTGTACAAATATCTGTTAGGTCCATCTGGTTTAATGTGTCATTCAAAGCCACTGTTTCTTTGTTGCATTTCTGTCTGGATGATCTATCCATTGATGTCAGTGGGGTGTTAAAAATCCCCCATTATGATTTTATTACTGTCAGTTTCTCTTTTGATATCTCTTAATGTTTGCTTTATATATTTAGGTGTTCTGTATGGGTGCATAGATATTCACAGTTGTTGTATCTTCTTGTTGGATTGGTTTATCATTGTGTAGTGCTCTCTTTGTCTTCTGCTACGCTCTTTGCTTTGCTTATTTTGTCTAATAAGCATTGCTTCCCCAGGCTCTTTTTGGTTCCTTTCGCAGGATACATGTTTTTCTGTCTGTATGTGTCTTTAGGTCTGAAGTGAGTCTCTTGTAGGCAATGTACTAGATGAGTCTTTTTTTTTTTTTTTTTTAAATCCACTTAGTCACACTATATCTCTTGAATGGAGCATTTAGTCCATTTATATTTAAAGTTATTTGGTTTTGAGTGGCTCAGTTGGTTAAGTGTCTCACTCGTGGTTTCAGCTTGGGTCATGGTTTCATGGCTTGTGGGTTCAAGCCCCGCATTGGGCTCCATGCTGGCAGTGCAGAGCCTGCTTGAGGTTCTCTGTCTCCTGCTCCCTCTGCTCCCCGCCTGCTGTCTGTCTCTCTCTCTCACTATCAAAATAAATAAATAAACATAAAAATAATTAATGATGGTTATGTCAAATGGTATTGCCATTTTGTTAGTTTTCTGATTATTATGTAGTCTCTTCCTTCCTTCCTTCCCTTTTGGTTTGATGTCTTTGTTTAGGGTTATGTTTGGCTTTCTTTTTTTTATTTTTTATGTATTATAGGTTTTGAATTGTTGTTACCACTGGGTTCTCATGTAACATCTTATGTGTATAGCAGTCTGTATTAAGCTGATGGTTGCTTAAGTTTGAACACATTCCAAAAGCATTAAGTTTTTACTCCTCCCTCTATGTTAAATATATGATATCATATTTTACGTATTTTTATGTATCCTTGACTGATTTTTTTAGATATAATCATAATCAATTATACTACTTTTGTATTCTAATCTTCATACTGGTTTTATAAGTGATCAATTTACGACCTTTACTATATGTTTGCTTTTACCATTGAATTTTTTTTCCTTTCATAATTTTCTTCTCAATGGTCTTTTCTTATCACCAAAAGCATTACCTAAAGGGAATTTCTTATAAGGCTGGTTTAATGGTGATGAACTCGTCTAACTTTTGTTTGGGATCTTGCCCATTATGAATGGCAGCCTTGCTAGATAGAGTATTTTTGGTTATAGGTTTCTCCCTTTTAGCACTTAAAATGTATCATGCCACTTCCTTCTGGCCTGCAAAGTTTCTGCTGAAAAATCAGCTGATAGTCTTATGGGATTTCTTTGTATGTAACAGTTTCTTTTTTCTTGCCACTTTTAAATTTTTCTATCCTTATTTTTTGTCATTTGAATGATTATGTACTTAGTGTGGCCCTCCTTGGTTCATCTTGTTAGGAGCTTCTGTACTTTCTAGACTTAGATGACTGTTTCCTTTCCTAGATGAGGGAAGTTTTCAGCTATTTCTTCAAATAAGTTTTCTGTCCCTTGTCTCTTCTCCTTCTGAGAGTCCTACAGTGTAAACGTTACTATGCTTGATGATGCCACTGACCTCCCTTAACCTATTGTAATTTTTTTATTATTCTTTTTTCTTTTTGCCGTTCAGCTTAGTTGTTTTCTATTGCCCTATCTTCCAGATTACTAATTTGTCTTTCTGCTTTTGCTGTTCAGCTTACTTGTTTTCTATCATGCTGTCTTCCAGATTACTAATTTGTCTTTATGCTTTTGCTATTCAGTTTAGTTATTTTCTGTTGCCCTGTCTTCCAGATTACTAATTTGTCTTTCTGCATCCTCTAATCTGCTTTTAATTACCTCTAGTGTACTTTTAAATTTCAGCTATTGAACTCTTCAGGTCTGACTGGTTCTTTGAAATGTTTCCTAGCTCACTGTTGAAGTCCTCATTGAGATCCACTCTTTTCTCAAGTCCAGTGAGTATTTTTATGACCATTACTTTGAATTTTTTACTAGGCGTATTGCTTATCCTTGTTTCATTTAACTCTTTTGCTGGGATTTTTGTCTTGTTCTTTCATTTGTGACACATTCCTTTGTCTCCTCATTTTGTCTAACTCTGTTTCAGTGTGTCGAATCAATCAGCTACATCTCCTGGCCTTGAGAGTGGTGGTCTTGTACAGAAGAGGTTTGAGTTACTCTGTGGCACAGTCCTTCCTGGTCTCTGGCATCAGGCTCTGTTGGTGTCCTGTGTGGGTTGCATATATGCTTACTCTCATGGCTGAGCCATTGTTGCCTTCAGCCTAATTCAGTTGCAGTGACCCTTGTTGCCCACTGTGGGTGCACCGGGCAGGGTCCCTGCACTGTTGAGAGGCCTGTCTGAGGTCACTGTGGGCTCTTTGGTGGATGGGGCCAGCAGAGAGACTAGCTGTCTGCAGTTTGCCTTCCCACCTCAGCTGCAGGTGCACGGAAAGATAGGGCTCGTTCCCATGGCAGCCAGCTGGGAGGCAGGGTTACTTTCCCTGGCTCCTGCCCGGATCCTTGCCTGGGGCGGCTGGGCAGGGGCTGCTGTGGAGGGACGCCTGCTGAGGCAGGCAGGCTGGGTGGAGTGGCCCACAAGGGAGGGGCAGGGCATGTGGCGCTAGCAGAGTCGGCAGGAGAGTGTTAGCACTGGCTCCCGCAAGCATCTGGCTGTCTAGACAGGCGCTGGGAAAGAGAAATGGCGTCTGGCAGCACTTTTGTGTCTGGGAAAATCCCCTGGAGATCCCTACCCCTCCAGCACATATTCCAAAATCAGTCAGGAAACCTTTACAGATACCTCAGGTGATTTCCAAAGTGCTGCTGCTTTGCTGTCTCAGGCTGGGTTATTTATTATGCTGGCTGTGTAAGAGTAGGGACTCCGTTTTCTGTTGCCCTCTAGCTCTTTTTGGCCTTAAGCTCACTGATTTTTAGAGTTACTGGAGTTAAGCCCTACTGATTATTATTTATTTATTTATTTTAATTTTTCTTAACATTTATTTATTTTTGAGAGAGTGCCAGCGGGGAAGGGGTAGAGAAAGGGGAGACACAGAATCTGAAGCAGGTGCCAGGCCCTGAGCTGTCAGCACAGAGCCCACGTGAGGGTCGAACCCACCCCGTTGTGAGACCATGACCTGAGCTGAAGTCGGACAGTTGACTGACTGAGCCCCCCAAATGCTCCTGATTTTTAAAGCTCCCCAAGTTAAGCCCTATTGGTTTTCAAATCCAGATGTTATGGAGACTCATGTTTCCAGTGCAGGTCCCCAGTGCCCCGGGTGCTTAGTGTGGGGTCTGGTCCTTTCCTTCTCTGTGCCTGGGGTGCCCCTCCTGTTTGTGGCGATCCGTCAGGGGTTTAGTTCCCCACTCTGTCTTTGCCCCTCCTACCTTTTTTGACATGGCCTCCTCCCCACAGTTAGCTGTGGAAGGTCTGCTCTGCTAGTCCTCAGCTCGTTTTCAGAGTTAGTTGTACAGATAGAGCTGTTATCTTAGTTTGTCCATGGAGCAAGGCGAGCTCATGATTCTCCTAATTTTTCTTCCCAAACTATCACATGTTAGCTTTTTTTTTTAAGCCATTAGTATTAATGACTTTTAAAAATATGCTTTTAAAACGTGTGTGTGTATGTGTGTGTTCATCAAATAGCCGAGTGGACCCTGGCTGGTGGCACGCACTGCCGTGGCAGCTGGCTCTCCCGCGGATGCACAGCAGTGGGGCTGGAGTCGGAAGTCAAGCTGAGGGCCGGCGAGTGCACAGTGAGCCCGGTGGTGCGGTCGGTGACAGGAGGTCGGGCTGGCACCAGGCCCACAGTTGTCAGTGGCTGTGTGTGCAGGGTGTGCACGCTGTGGCTGCTGGGTGTGCCCGCTGTGTGCAGGGTGTGCCCGCCGTGGCCGAGGGGCGTGCCCGCCGTGACTTCGGGGCGTGCACGCTGTGACCGCAGGGCGTGGCCGCTGTGGCCGCGGGGCGTGCCCACTGTGTGCAGGGTGTGCCCGCTGTGGCTGCAGGGTGCTCCCACAGGCGCGCACATGGCGGGGGGTGGGCAGTGATGAGGGTTGGGCTGGGGGCTTTCAGGCACACAGGGGAGCCCAGGGGGCAGGCCAGTGACCAGAAATAGGACTGAACGCAGGCTGCGGATGGCGGCCGGGGCCTTGGGGTCGGCGTGCAGCGCCAGGACTCCAGGATCTCGCCGTGGGCGCACGTGTGGCAGGAGAGGCTGGTGATGAGGGTCGGGCTGTTGGAGTTCAGGCGCGTAGCCAGAGATGTGCCCTGGGCATGCTAGTGGTGGAGGCCAGCGTCCGCCCTCGCACAGCTTTATAGGGCTGTGCTCTAGCTGCAGGGGTGGATCCCGGTCTTCACAGGTGGGTGGGAGGCTGTGGGGACGGGATCAGGTGGCTGGTATCTTTAAACACAAACACCTGAGGGGCAAAACTGGTGAAATGTGTAGGGGGCCTGCAGTGGCCGTGCTGGCAACGGATCTCTTCTGTGCTGAAAGCGGCTCAGGCCCCCCGGGGAGCGGGCTGCAGGGTGCCGTCCCGCTGGTGCCCAAGGCCGATGCTGCGAGCCCCTGTCCGTACCCCTTGTTCTTGGCCGTCTCTGTGCATCTCGGCCTCACCAGTCTCCAGGTGCGGTGAAACCCAAGCGGGCGTTCATGTGGCGCCCCAGAGGGCTGGGGAAGCTGCCCCCCTGCTCCCCTTTTGCTAGCGAGGGAACTTCTTTATAGCTGTGGTGGTTCCTGCTGGTGCTGGGCTGGGCTGTCCTGGGTGATGAGGTGATATAGACCAGAGGAGGCTGTCTTTTCCTCTTTGTGGGGTGATTTTCAGGTGTGTCGTTCACTCTGTTGCTGACGTTTCCGAAGTGGCCTCTGAGCTCTGCCAGAGCTGTTTCTGTTCCTGAGTGGCTGGCTAACTGTTGACCTTCTTGGGGGACAAGACTGGGTCTCCCCCTCCGTCATCTTGCTGACCTCTCTCCTGTAAGAGGAGCACTGAGGAATGGCTGGACTCCATGGACTGCTACCTACTAGGAGTGCTTACAGCTATCGGTGAATCAACACAACCAGATAGATGAGGCTGTTAGATTCATGGAGAAACATGACTTGCACATCACAGGAATTTTATTATATTAAGACTGATAATGGCTAATAAGAAATAAGTGACATTTAATTCTGTATATCCACATAAATGAGTATATATACACACATACATACTTATGTGCAGAAAAGATCCCATGTATTCTTATGAATGTGGTATAGAATATTCAAAGGAATAATTCCACCTCATTTATATGATATTGGGAATACTTTTAGACTCAGGTTTAATGTAAGTCAGTGGGAATTCTGTCAAAAAATAGAATGATCTGGACCAACAGAAAGCTTTGTGGATTTTTTACTTCATGCCTTTGCTTACTTTCTCCCCATTCACTCATTACACCAATGTGCATACTGAGCTCTGGCCTATATTTCACTGAACTTATGCTCCCTCTTCACCCTTCTGGAAGGTACAATATAGTATAGCACTGTGTGGATCAGGCTGCCCCTCTATTCCTTCAAAAGGTTATTATTGGAATCAGCCTGATGTACCCTGTTGGCAGTGCACCAGGCGTAATTATAACATAGACCCTGACCTGGGCGACATTAAGTTAGCACCAAGTGTCTAAATTGACATGAAGTATGTGGGGTGACAGGGAACATCTCGATAGCACTGACGTAACCCTGCAGGGTCTTGAATGAGACAGGAACGGGATCTTCAGTGACTACCCAGCTGGCAGGGATCTCCAGACAGCTGGTCCACTAGTTTTGCTCGGGCTTTGAGAGCTAAAACCAGACAGTAGGCCTGCGCGGGCACGTTCCCCAGTGTAGTTCTTTGAATCGCGAGTCCTTCCCTTTGTATTTTTACTTTTTATTAAAGTTATACTTGTATAACTAGTTTTGAAAAATCAGAAATACAAGGCTCAAGGGGTGCCTGGTGGCTGTCGGTTGAGCATCCGACTTCGGCTCAGGTTGTGATCTCACGGCTCATGGGTTCGAGCCCAGGATCAGGCTCTGTGCTGACAGCTCTGAGCCTGGAGCCTGGTTCAAATTCTGTCTCCCCCTCTCTCTGCCCCCCTCCTGTCATTCTCTCTCTCTCTCAAAAATAAACATTAAAAACAATTAAAAAATACAAAGCTCAAACTAAAAAATAATAGACCACTTTCTGACTCTTTACGTGCCCAATTCTGACTCCACAGAGGCATCCACTTTTTAAAACTTTTAACTCTTTCTTATGTATTTATGTCTGCAAATACTGATTTTTTTCAATTTTAGATTTTATTAACCTCCCACCTTCTACTTCTATCGCTATCTTCCCAATAATGTTATACCTTTTAAAGATCGGGGCGCCTGGGTGGCTCAGTCAGTTAAGTGTCTGACTTTGGCTCAGGTCACGATCTCTGGTTCGTGGGTTGCGGCTCTGTGCTGACAGCTCAGAGGCTGGAGCCTGGTTCAGACTCTGTGTCTCCCTCTCTCTCTGCCTCTACCCCGCTTGCACTCTGTCTTCTTGTCTCTCTCAAAAATAAACGTTTAAAAAGTAAAAATAAATAAAATCACTATTCAGAGTTTTTATTTTAATTACCCTGTAAATATTGTTCCTAAATTGAGCCACTTTCTGTGCTTTGACTGATTTTTTTTCTTGCTTACTTTTTGTTTTCCCTGAAGTTAAAAATTGATTATCACTCATTCATTACAGCCTTCCCCAGGGCTGTTAATCTCTAGCAGCATAGATGCGTGTGTCAGTTCTTTTATTGGACCTACTTTTTCCCTCTTGGGGACATTAGCTGTCTTGGAGGCATTCTTCTTCAGGTTCCTTCATACCCTCGCCATCCCTTTTCATCCGGAATGGGATGTTTGCTCTTCAGACTTGCTGCACACCTGTCATCTGGGAGCTTTTCTTCAGCGGCATCCTGGGACTCTTTCCTTCTCTTTATTGAATGACCTGTTTCTTGAAACCTACATCCTACTATTAGTTTAGGTATTAGTTTTGATAGAACAAATCTCTGATAGTTTATAGGGAAGAATGCATAGAAAGTAAAATTTTGGGGATCTTAACTATGTGAAGCTACCTTTATTCTATTCCAATATTTAACTGACAAAAATGATACAGCATTATAGGTTGGAAATGAGATTTTGACCGCTTTCTTCATTTGTCTTTATCTTCCAACCCAACGTGAAAAGTGCCAAGCCATTCTCATTTCTGCTTCATTATATATGACTCCCTTTCCCAAAAGCTTTTGGGACCTTCTGTTTACTCTGGTATGCTGAAATTTCACAAAGATGCACATCGGTGTAAATATATTTTTCATTTGTTACACTATGCATTCAGTACCCATATTCTTCAGTCTTGGAAATTTGTTTTGTGACTTTTTTTGTTCTTTCATTTTAGATTTCCCACTATGAATATCATCTGAAGATGATGAATCTCTGAATTAATCCCTTAACTTTTCTTTTCTGTTTTCCTTTTTTCTAAAAAAAAAAAAAACCAAACCACTTTATTCAGATATAAATTACATTTAATAAAAACCTCCAATTTTGCACATGTTTTAATGATATTGACAAATATGTAGTCCTAGAACTACCATTACAGTCAAGATACAGAATATGTCCATCACCCCAGAAAGGGTTTTCATGCCCCCTTGCAGTCAGTCTCCTTCCCTCTTTGCCAAGCCCTTGGAAACCACTGATTTAACCTTTTTTTGTAGACATTCATGTTAACAGTATCATATGGAGTGTAATCTTTGATGTTTGCTTCTATTACTTAGCAAAATGCTTTTGAGATTCATTAGTGTTGACCTAAATCAGCAGTTTCCTTCATTGCTGAGTGTTATGCCATTATATGTTTGTTTATCCATTCACCAATTAACGGACATTTATTTGTATTATTTCTAGTTTTTAGCTATTATGAACATAGGTTATATAAACATTCATATACAAGTCCTTTTGCAGGGCATGTTTTTATTTCGCCCAGGTAAGTAGCTAGAAGTGAAATTGCTAGTTTGTGTAACTGTTTAACTTTACCAGAAAGTGCCAGCTGGTTTCCCAAATGGCTGTACCTTTTCCTACCCCCACCTGCAGTGAATGAGAATTCCAGTTGCTCTGTATTCTTCTTTGTACCGGGTGCTATCAGTCCTTTCATTTCAGAGCATGTTTGGTGGTGTCTCTTTGTGGTTTTAGTTTCCATTTCTCTAGTGACCATTCGTGTTTGTCGTTGATCTTTCTTTTGTGGCACGGTGTCTTTAGAGTCTTATTTCCGTTGGGGTCGTGTATCCTGGGCACAACATTTAGATGTAGGTTTTACACATATTTTCTCATAGTCCAAAGCTTTCCTTTTCTTCTTGTTTTTTAATGGTGAGACTTTCAGTGAGCAAAACTTTTTAATTTGGGCAAAGTTATTTTCTTTTTGTGGTTTATGTCTTTCAAATTCTAAGAAATCTCTGCTTAGCCCCAAACATGAGATTTTTCTTCTGTGTTTTCTTTTGGGAATTTTTTAGTTTTACTTCTTATGATGGGTCTGTTTGACCCATTTAAAGTTATTTTTTTGCACATGGTAGGAGTTGTTTCATATGGATATCCAATTATTGCATCACCTTTTGTTTAAAAGAGAATACTTTTCCCATTGAAATACTTTGAATTGGAAAGGATAGTCTTTTGTTGAAAACCAGTCAACCATATATATGTGGAAGTATTTTCTCTATTCCCTGTTTTATTTCATTGATCTATGTTTCTATTTGTATGCCTAAATGTACTATCTTGATTCCTATAGCTTTGTAGTAAGTTTTGGATTGAGATAGTGTAAATTTTCCCGACTTTGTTCTCTTTTAAAATGGCTTTGGTTACTCTGTGTTCTTTTATTTTTCCCATCTTCACACTCTGTTCAACCCATAGCTGGATACCAGAGCCCAGAGGACCCAGCTTCCCTCACTGCTGACTGTAGAGCCGTTGAAGCAGTTTTGGTCCTTATAGTCCATGATGAAGATGGAGACCATCAAAGAACTCGGGAGTCAGGTCAACTCAGTGCATAAAGGCAGTCGGCAAAAGAGTGCAACAGAGAACCGTACACAGTGATCCTGCCCACTTTTAAAGAAGTCCATTTTTGTCTTGGAATTTCAAATTGGTATTTTGTTACTTTAGGAGGGAGAAAGGAAAAAGAAAGCCTTTTCTGGCGTGATTAAAGAAACACTTCTTTTCTATTAGTTCTCTATCTCTTACTACTCAGAAGTTATTTTATGGCTACTTCTGATTTCATACAATCAATCTTCTTCAAACAATAGTAGCTGAGACTAAACACTCTTTGATTGTTGCTTCGCTTGGAATAAGATTTCCAACGGTTTAATTCCAAGTATTTGTGATTTATATTTGTCTAACACCCACCAGTGGAAATTTCCTTATAGACACTGCTGTCTATGTAACTATGTCCTGAAGGCTGATCCCCTTTCTTTTATGTTTCTTTTTATTGTTGCATATGTAAATTGCCATCATTCTGGCTTGTAGTGGGAAAAGGCACTATTTCTCCAGTTTTATACTTCAGGATATTTTCATTTATGTAAACATTTTATTCTTAGAAATTTACAAGGCTGATAACAGTATTTGTATGTAATTCTTAAGTTATTAGCCTAATTCAGTCTTCCTCAACTTTCTTTTCATTATTGCTTTTTTGAAAAAGATTTTATTTCTAAGTAATGTCTCACCCAGCATGGGGCTTGAACTCAAAGCCCTGAGATCAAGAGTCAAATGCTCTACCAACTGAACCAGCCAGGCGCCCCTCATTATTGCCTTTTAAGAAAGAAATTAAATATGAAAAAATAATATTTACTTGAGAAGAGTTGGGTTAGGAGAGCCACAAACTATTGTAATATGTAAGCTTTTTGTCCTTTAAGAACCAATTTTCCTCCTTTGAGAGTGATATTGCTCTCCTTGAGAATGGTCTAGTTGATAGAAAAAGCAATTCAGTGACAATTACAGTGATAATAATAACTTTCCTTTATTAAGTGACTCTTATGTACCAGACACTGTACCATGTGCTAAACAAATGTTATCTGATATAGTTCTCAAAAAATCATGAGTGTTTAATTTCCATTTTTTGAATAAAGAAGCTGAGACAGAGAAGTTGTTGCTGTATCTAAAACCGAGTTTCAAAGTGTAGATCTCAAGATAGTTCTGTGACCTCAAAAGTCTCCTCCTCTTCTTTTCCACTCCTTACAATGATGTTATTCAAATGAATTGAAAAGTCATGCTATTTTGTGTACAGAGATACATAATTTATTGTAGCATTTGAAGTTCCAACATACTGACTTCTGGGAATGGTTCTGTCCTTCCTGTTTGATGCTTCTAGGTCATCAAAGAATTTTTGTTGCTTATAGTTTACAGGGAAGAACAATTGGCAAGTGATTATAAGGAATTCTGGAAATATAAAAGAATAATTCTAGAGAGGATTTTTATAACTACAGAAGACATTATTTTGTTTCTGAAGAATCAAGACATAATTTTCCTATGTTCTCATGTACCTAAAGAGCTCTTCATGTATAGTATGCAATTCATCATTTAAAATTCTATTTTTTTTCATATTTGCCCCTTTAAAAAGGTGAAAGTAATATGATAAAAAAAATCAAATAGTGTAGGGAAATATAAAATGAAAAGTTAACCTTTCTGTAGGTCCAGCTTCTAAAAGCTACTCAAAGAGGTCTTCAATTTCCCCCCTAATTTTCAATACATTTGTCACCATGTATATCTGTATATTTATGAGTATCCTTTTTATTTATGAAATTGAGTTTACAGTATTCACATTTTGACATATATTCCTTTAGTCATTCTTTTAAAATCATTGCATTGTATAGCATTTCATTGTGGCCTTTTTTGTGATTTGTCTTATGAATTAAAAGCTACATGGTTATGTCCAAATATTCACTATTCCAAGGAATCTTGAAGAATGTCCGTAGTACACATAGTTTGGCATCTTTGTGAGTATATTTGTATACGAAATTATAGCGGTAAAACTCTTCAATCACAGGGTATGTGTTGTAAATGTTCATAGATGTTGCCAAATTGCCCTTCAAAAGGGTTCAGGAAAGTACACTGATGCTAAACAGTATGGAAGGGACACTCTTATAGTACTAGATAATTCTAAAATTAAAGATTTATGCCAGTCTGATAGGTGAAAAACAGTAAAACAGTATCTTGATTTGATTTGCCTATCTTTAATTGTGAGGGAGGGTAAGCATCTTTTCTGTCTTTGCTGCTTTGTGTGTGTGTGTTTCAATGAATTCCTTATTCATATTTTCCATTTTTCTGTTGCAAAATTCATGTTTAGCTTTGTTTTATTGATTGTATGAGCTATTTGCAAATGAAAGAAATTAATTCTTTTTCATCTCTATGGCTATTTCCCCCAACTTTACCAGGTTCAGTATGGCTTTTACAAGTTTTTGTTTATTTGATGTTTTAGACAATCAATTGTATTGAGGTATAATTTACATAAACAAAGTGCACAAATTTTAAGTCTACAATGTAATTCGTTTTGACAGTTGAACTTACTTATGTAACAACCACTTAAATCAAGCTATAGAATATGCATCATTGCAAATAGTTTCTTCATGCTCTTTGCAGGTAATTCCACCACTCCTGGCCCCAGGAAGGAATTCATTTGCTTTTTGTTACTGCAACTAAGTTTGGCTTTTTGTTACTGCAACTAAGTTTGTCTTAGAAGAAGTTTTTATGTGCAATCAGATAATGTATATTCTTTTGTGACTAAGATTTTGATCAGCATAAAGCTTGATATTCACCCAAATTTTTGTATCTATATTTTGTGCCTTTTAGGTGCGGAATTGTATTTATTTACATAACACAATTTGCTTGTGTAGTCACTTTTTGTATTAGTTTCCTAGGGGTACTGTAACAAATTATAGGAGACAGGGTGGCTTGAAAACAGGAATTTATTCTTTCACAGTTCTGGATGTTAGAAGTCTGAAATTGGGATGTTAGCAATGTCACACTCTCTGTGAGAGCTTTGCAGGAAAAATTCTTCCTTGCCTGTTCTTAGTTTTTTGTGGTTGCCAGCAGTCCTTGGCATTCTTTTATTTGCAACTGGATATTTCCAATCTTTGCCTGGTATTCTTCCCTCTGTCTCTTTGTCTCTTTTCCTCTTTTTATAAAAACACCAGTCATAAGTAACTAAGTCTACCGTACTCAAGTGTGACTTCATCTTGGTTATATCTGCAATGATTGTTTCCAAATAAGGTCACTTTCATAGATACCAAGCGCAAAGACTTGAACATATCTTTTTGGGGACACAGTTCAACCTACAGCAGTTCTCCTCTGGCTCTGGAAAATTCATATCCTTCTCATGTGGGTAATATACTTACCACACTCCAACAGTCGTTAAAGTCTTAACCATTCCAGAATCAACTTCCAAGTACAAAATATCATCGAAATATAATCATGTGAAAAAGTTCAAACTTTCATCTTTTATTTCATCTAAATCAGGTATGGGGGAGACACTGGGTACCATCCGTTCTTAGCCCAAATTACTCTCCATCCACAGACCTGTGAAACTAGAAGATAAGTTGT
The DNA here is from genome assembly GCF_003009895.1 of Hyaena hyaena. Classification (NCBI taxonomy): domain Eukaryota; kingdom Metazoa; phylum Chordata; class Mammalia; order Carnivora; family Hyaenidae; genus Hyaena; species Hyaena hyaena. The sequence continues at coordinate 798,497 of NW_024081212.1, read as the reverse complement.
CTGCTTCTAAAATACAATGATGAGGGGTGCCTGGGTGTCTCAGTTGGTCTGACTTCAGCTCAGGTCGTGATCTCATGGTTTCTGAGTTCGAGCCCCATGTGGGGCTCTCTTCTGTCAACACAGAGCCTACTTCAGATTCTCTGTCCCTCTCTTTCTCTGTCCCTCCCCCTACTTGCACTCCTGCTCTCTCAAAAATAAACACACATTAAAAAATAATAAAATACAATGGTGGGACAGGCATAGATAGAATAGACCCTCCCAATCTACGGGGGAGAAATTAGAAGGAAAAAAGGGGTCATGTGTCCCAAGCAAGTTTGTAACTCAGCAGGGCAAATTCCATTAGTTTGGAAGGCCTAAGAATGATCCTCTGTGGTGTACTGCCTTGTTCTCTGACCCCTACTAGGGGAGTAGCCCCATCTTTTTGGCCACCAGGGTGGCAGCCTTGTCCCAGGGCAGTTATTCTACTCATCTTGGCCCTCAGAGTTATTCTTCCTTTATTTCATTACATCTCTGTCCTTTTCATCTACTGGAATAAAATTCTTGAAAATCCTGTTCGTCTTCCATGGATGTCATGGGAATCCACATCAATAGGCACAAGAATATAGAGTCTTCCTGGAGAACTAATTTTTACTCCTGGCTTCTGCTGAGATAGTTGATTGAATCCGTAAATCACATGCCTGATCTCTTTAGCAAACAGTTTTCCTGCCATGTCTTTGGCTCTGTTTTCAGAACAGAGACTTAAATAGGTTGATATTTCCCAAATTAGTAAGTGCATGTTCCTTTTTCCTTAACAATTACTGCCTCAGTTTATCCCTTTCCTCTTGAATTTTACCATAAGCAGCAGGGAGAAACGAGGCTACGCTAGTTTCTACATGTTGATTGGAAATCTCAGCTGAATTTCCAAGTTCATCATTACAAGTTCTGTTTACAATCCTGAATAATAGAGTACAATTCAGCCAAGTTCTCTGTGCCACTTTCATAACAAGACTACCCTTTACTCTAGTTTTCAATAACATGTTTCTCATTTATTTCATTTTCAATAACAAGTTTCTATCATGAATGGGTGTTTAATTTTGCCAAATGCTGTTTTTGGGTCTCTTGAGGTGATCAGGTACATTTTCTCCTATTCTGTTAATATGATGAATTACATTGATTGATTTCCAGATGTTTAAAAGCTTTGAGTTCCTGGGATAAACCTGAAGATGGTGGTTGTCTTGGTTTCCTAATATTTTGTTGAGAATATTTCCATTTATATTATGAGGGTTTTGCTCTGTAATTTTCTTATTATGCCTTTGTCTTTGGTACCAAAGTAATTCTTATGTCACATGATGAGTTTGGAACTGTTTCAAGGGGTTTGTGTAGGACTGGTATATTTTTTTAAAGGTTTGGTATAAAATTTACCTACTGGGCCTGCAGTTCTTTGTGAAAAGAAATTAACTTTAACTTCATTATTTTTTAGAATATATAGTGTTATTCAAATTGTATAGTTCTATTTTTGATAAGGTATTTGAGTCTTGATCAAGCTGTTTGTCTATTCCCTGCAACCTGTTTTTCTCCAGTCCATTTACTCAGCCCTTCAACATACTCTTTTTCAAATTAGGATCTAACAGGGTATAAAGGTTAAGAAGGTTTTTAGAATTTTATTTCCTCACCTTCTTTTTCCCATAAAGTTCCTGGGCAAGCTGGGCTGGGTGTCCTACAGATTCATAAAATCTTCTGTTTCACTTTTCTCTTGGCTTCTACTTTAGAGATTACACCATGAGGGTTTAATGCCTTCTTTGCTTGATTTGAACTTTTTTTTTTGCCAGTTCTTTTTTAAATTATGTTTTTTGGTGCAATTGTAAATGGCATTGATTCCTTGATTTTTCTTTTTGCTGCTTCATTATTGGTGTATAGAAATGCAATTGATTTCTGTATGTTCATTGTATATCCTGTGACTTTGCTGAATTCATGTATCAGTTCTAGCAGTTTTTTGGTGGAGTCTTTCGGGTTTTCCACATATAGTATCATGTCATCTGTGAAGAGTGAAAGTTCAACTTCTTGCCGATTTGGATGCCTCATTTCTTTTTGTTGTCTGATTGCTGAGGCTGGGACTTCCAGTATTATGCTGAGCAGCAGTGGTGAGAGGGGACATCCTTGCTGTGTTCCTGACCTTAGGGGAGAGTCTCAGTTTTCCCCATGGAGGATGATACCAAGTGTGGGTTGTTCATATATGGACTTTATGATGTTGAGGTATGTTCCTTTTGTCCCTACTTTCTTGAGGTTTTTTTTCAATAAAGGATGCTGCATTTTGTCAAATGCTTTCTCTGCATCTATTGAGAGGATCATGTGGTTCTTATCCTTTCTTTTATTAATGTGATGTATCACGTTAATTGATTTGCAGATATTGAACCAGCCCTAGAGCCCAGGAATGAATCCCATTTAATTGTAGTGAATAATTCTTTTAATGTATTGTTGGATTCAGTTTGCTAGTATCTTTTTGAGAATTTTCGCATCCATGTTCACCAGGGAAATTGGTCTGTGGTTCTTCTTTTTAGTGAGGTCTTTGTTAATGCTGGCCTCATAGAATGGGTTTGGAAGTTTTCCTTCCATTTCTATTTTTTGGAGCAACTTTAGAAATTATTTTTCATATTTATTTTGTTAGATTTTATGTGTCCTGGCCTCTCTTCTCCAAAATCTTATATTAGGAATGTTCTGGGGCACCTGAGTGGCTCAGTAAGTTGAGCAGCCAACTCTTAATTCTGGCTCAGGTCATCATCCCAGAGTCCTGGGATTGAGTTCCTTGGTGAATGTGGAGTCTGCTTAAGATTCTTCCTCTCTCTCCCTCTGCCCCTTTACCCTGCTTGTGTGTTCTCTGTCTCCCTAAAAATAAACTAAAAAACAAAATACATTTAAAAAATGTTCTGATTTTTTCCCTTTTTTTATGTTAGCCTTAGTACCTCATATAGGTTACAGGCTGACAGAGGACAAAGGCATCATTTTATGTTTTCCATCTGCTCCTCCCCATGACTCTGGACACCTAGGAATGACACAGTGACTTGTTGGGTCTTGAGTGACTGGAGTGTAATTTATAAACTTAAAGATGAGTCTTGGTTCATGATCTTTACATTCCTCTCCAGTTTTTACAACATTCTCTTCCAAGGTTAAGGTTTTAATGATTTAAAGAGGTGCAAGGACCTGTGGTAACCTGACATCATATTTCATTATATTCTTTTTTTATTTCTATTCCTATACTTTTTATCCTTTTCCATCTTAGTTGTTGGAAAATGCAATTTCTTTCCCTATTGATTTGGTCCTTGTACATTTAGCAAGTATTGATTCTTCCCTGAACTCTTTTGGTGCATTTCTAAGGGAGCAGAAGCTGAAGAGCTTTATTTCATTTTATTCAAACAAGCACTAATATACTAGTTATTCTGTAGAAAACAGCTGGAAATTTCCCAGTTCTGTAGTTTGTAATTGCACTTTAACTGCTTTTGCCGTTGTTAAAGATAGCTTATTATCCTCTTTCAATTTTTAAAAATGAGGTTTTTATTTACTGGTTGTCTGCCAAGATGAGTTGGGAGGCGAACTTGGGTTTTTGTCATGTGTTGGAAGAATTAAGTAGGATTTCCTGTTTCAAAATAGATTTTTAAACACATGCATTAATTTAGCATACATTTATTGTACCATATAAGTAAAACTTAAATTTGGAATATGATTACTATTTGAACAAGATGGGAAATAAACTTTAATTTAAACATGGAAGAGAGAAAATCAAAGTCTTAAGAGTAATTGTAATTTAAATCCATAGTTCTGAAGTTAATTGCCTCATATTCTTACCAGTTGTATATGATCTCGAGTATATTCCCTAATTTCTCATTATTTCAATTTTCTTATTGATTAACATGATGTTTATTCCAAAGAAACATCATAAAATTAAATTAAAATTCTAGGAAGTAATATCACACTGCTATCAGTGTAACTATCATGTTTGGTTAGTTTCAGTTACATTCACCATGAGCCATGTATTTTCTCGCACTGTGCATCTTTGTTGCTGGGATACAAAATTTATTTAACATTGTGGAACTCAGTTACTTCATCTATTAATTAGGGGTACTTAAAACAGTAAGTGAAGAAATTCATTCTAACTCAAACCTTTTATGATTTTATAGATTTTATGATTTGTGATTATATATTATTTTATGATATATAAATGCATGATCTTATGACTGTCTAAATACGATTATATTATTTTATGCTTATATAAATTATTATATTTTTTTACTCTGGAAAATACCTAAATTCAAAAGAACTTAAAAGGCATAATTCTGAATATTACATGTCAGAGCTAACAGTACTGGAAGTATCTTGTCAGAATGCAGGCAACTTAAGAGACTTAAGAGAAGCTCTGAAGTCACTGCCTTGTGGTCTAGGCGGACCAAGTATGACAGGATAATTGTATCTCTCTCATTTCGTTATTAAAGATCTAGGAACTAGTCTCCCAGTTACATGTAGCACATAATAGTCCCAATGAGTATTTTAAAAACCAAATCTAAATCTTGTGTTATAGCACTTTTCCAAAGGAGATGGAGAAGAGGAAGTTATATCTGTTTTGAACTTGCCTGGCTTTATGATGATCTGTTCTTCTGAGTCTTTTGTTTTTATAAGTTGCTTTAATGTTGTGTGTTATTTGTGCTTCTGTAGGTAGTAACTGGAAAGTTTCCATAATGACCAGTGACTTGCCAAATTCAGGGACCAGCTCACAGATTTATATTATACTGTATGGACGACATAGAAGTTCAGCGCCTATATATCTTTATGGAACAGATGGAACTCAATTTCAGGATGGCCATGAAGACATATTTACTGTAAGTAATAAAACTGAGCAAAACCTGTTAACATGAGTGATACAGCTAGTTGGTACTTTGGTGGAATGAATGCAGTCTATCCAACTGGTGTTTTCTGTTATAACACCATGTGTCCCGTAGAAGATGAGTCAAAAGTAATTCATGGTGGTTTTGTTTAAGCAGATTATACACAAGTAAAACTGCAATAAAGTAAGAGACGGTAGCTTGGGAGAAATGCTAGATGGCCAACATTTTTTGTTTCTGTACTGTGGCTGTCAGGGGCAAGGACCTATGCCTTTCTGGCTGAGGCTCCAAACAGATGAGGCTCAAAGTCAAAGTCATGAAGGAACAAATACAATTATCAGTCATATAAAGGAGAACAAACATGATGTAATCAAATTATTAGGTCATGGCTAGACACATGAGATCAAGATTAGGGAGAAATAGAGGTAGCTGGGGAGACCAGTATCAGACCAGTTGTTAAACTCAAGTCAGAAATATTAGTAACCAAAGAAAGACTTGAAATGAATCAAGTACGTTGCACTTTATAGGTATTTAGTAGCATCTGTTGAATGAATGATTGGATACATAGAGGGTTTGTTTTGGATTAGGTAGAAATAGAGAATAAAATCACAGTTAGAAAAGAGTACCCGTAAGTATCTTAAATCTTTATAGTATCCTCACTTCCATGTGATCCTAGGTGTTTGGTTTACTACAGTCAGTGTACTCAGCCTACACATGTCATAGGAGAGGCCGAATCATTTGGAATCAAACTAATAGTTTAGCTTGAACTCTCCTTTCCATATTTTCCTTATGAATCAGTATTTAAAGAAACTCTTGTGTTGATGGGCACTACAAGTAAAATGTGAAGACTGACATTATTTTGCAGCTGTAAGAACTAGTTTTAGAAGTGACTATAGATATATAAGAGTCTAAGTTTGTTGTTGTTTTGCTATTATATTATTTCATGTGTACCTTTAAATCAAAATATACCTTCACGTGGTTTATAGGGTTAAGTCATTCTGAATTCTATATTAACAAAGGTGTGCCTGTAACTCTTCATTCCCATTTTCTTCTCCCACAGGAAAGCATTTTCATAGTTTGATGCTTCTTATTTTCTGAGCACTGTTAGCTACATTTCAGGTCTTTTCTGTTGTCTTGCTCTTTGTTTGTTTGTTTATTTTGAGAGAGAGAGAGAATGAGAATGAGTTGGGGAGGGGCGGAGAAAGGGAGAGAGAGAATCCCAAGCAGGCTCCCTGCTGTCAGTGCAGAGCCCAACGAGGGGCTTCTTGTCACGAACCATGAGATCATGGCCTGAGCCAAAATCAAGAGTTGGATGCTTAACCGACTGAGCCAGCTAGGCACCCCTTGTTCTTTCTTTCATGGGCCCTAGGATTGCTAGATTTGTATCTTGTTTGTAGAGGTGATGGCTTCATTAATTTTAGGATCTTGTTGATTTTCATCATAGTTTTCATTCATCCTGATAAATTGGTTTCTTGTACGTGTTCTTAGGTAAATTTTGTTTTCCCTTCTTTCCTTTGTCCTTATTGTTTTGTTTCATAGATTTTTTTTTTATTGTGGTAAAATCCACAAAATAAAATTTACCATTTTAACCATTTAAAAGCATGTCATTCAGTGGCATGTAGTATATTCACAGTGTTGTTCAACCATAACTATTATCTAGTTCCAGAACATTTTAGTCACCCCAAAAGGAAACCTCATTATGCAGTCTCCTATCCCTTTCCCCCTAACCCCTAGCAACCTCTAATCTACTCTCTGTCTTTAAAGATTTGCTAGTTCTGGTTATTTCCTATAAATGGAATCATGTATGGCCTTTGTGCCTGGCCTCTTTCACTTAGCATAATATTTTCAAGGTTTGTCCTTGCATGTATTAGTACTTTTTTCCTTTTTATGGCTGAATAATATTTACTTGTATGGAAATACCACATTTTGTGTATCCATTCATCTGTTGGTGGACATTTGGGTTATTTGTATCCTTTGGCTATTGTGAATAGTACTGCTATGAACATTTGTGTGTAAATAGTTTTTTTATTGAACACTTGTTTTCATTTGAGTGTATATTTAAAAGTGGAACTACTGGGTCCTATGGTAGTTCTGTGTTTAATGTTTTGGGGAACAGCCAAACTGTTTTCCACAGTGGCTCTATTATCTTACATTTTCACCAGGAAAGCGTGAGTGTTTCATTCTCTACATTTTCACTAACCTTTATTGTTGTTGATTAAAACAATTTTAGCTAAACCTTTTGGGTGGGTGTGAAGTGGGATCTCATTGTCATGTTGATTTACATTTTCATAGTAAGTGATACTGAGTATCCCTTTAGGTATTTGTATGCTAGTGGTATATCTTCTTTGGAAGATTACCTATTTATATCCTTAGTCCATTTTTAATTGGGTTGTTTTTCTTTTTGTTGATTTATAAGAGTTCTTTATAGATTCTGAATCCTAGACCTTCATCAGAAAAAGGATTTGCAAGTATTTTTCCTTATTTTGTAGGTTGTCCTCACTCTTTGGGTAGTATTTTTTAATGCATAAGAATTTAAAATTTTGATGATGTCTAATTTATGTATTTTTTTCTTTCGTTGCTTATGTTTTTGGTGTCATATTTAAGAAACCATTGCCAAAATCAAGGTCATGAAGACTCACCGTATGTTTTTTTCTATATTAGTTCTTTGATTAATTTTGAATTACATTTTGTATAGGGTGTGAGGTAAAATCCAGCTCCATTCTTTTTTTTTTTTTTTAATTTTTTAAAAATGTTTTATTTATTTCTAGGAGAGAGAAACAGCGTGAGCAGGGGAGGGTCAGAGAGAGAGGGAGTCACAGACTGAAACAGGCTCCAGGCTCTGAGCTGGCAGTCAGCACAGAGCCCGACGCGGGGCTCGAACCCATGAACCGCGAGATCATGACCTAAGCGAAAGTCGGAAAGTCGGACGCTTAACCGACTAAGCCACCCAGGCGCCCCAATCCAGCTCCATTCTTTTGCACGTGCATACCTTCCTGTCCTCGCACTATTTGTTCTTTCCTCATTGACTAGTCTTACACCCCAATGAAAATCAATTGATCATAGATGTAGAGGATTTATTTCTTGATTTTAAATTCTATTCCATTGATCTATATGTCTGCCTTTATGCCTTTACCACACTGTTTTTATTACTGTAGCTAGGTAGTAAGTTTTGAAATCAGAAAGTGTGAGTCCTTTAATCTGTTCTTACTTTTCAAGATTGCTTTGACATTTGTGGCCTTAGGATGAGCTTTTCTTTCTACAAAGTAAGCCATTGGGGTTTTGGTAGGAATTACACTAAATCTGTAGCTCACTTTGGGTAATATTTACATCTTGTCAATATTAAGCCTTTCAATGCATGAACATGATGTCTTTACATTTATTTAGGTCTTCTTTAATTTCTTTCAGCAATGTTTTATAGTTTTTCTTGGGTGAGTCTTACACTACTTTGGTTAAGTTTATTCCTAAGAACTTTATTCGTTTTGATGCTGTATAAATAGAATTGTTTTCTTAATTGCTTTTTCATATTGCTTATTACTTATACATAGAAATGCAACAGATTGGTTGATCTAGTATCTGGAACTTTTACTGAATTTATTTATTCTAATGGTTATTCTTGGTGGAATCTTTAGGATTGTCTCTATATCAGGATATTTCTTCTGTGAATAGAGATAGTCTTACTTCTTTCTTTATAATTTGGATTTTAAAAAATCTCACTTTCTTGACCAACTGCCCTATCTAGAACTTCCAGTTGAAGGTTGAATAGAAGTCATGAAAACTGGCATCCTTGCCTTGTTCCTGATTTGTCTTTCACCATTGAGTCTAATGTGATCTGTGGGTTTTTCATAAATGTTCTTTATCATATTAAGGAAATTTTCTCCTATTCCTACTTTGTTGAGTATTTTTATCATGAAAGTGTGTTGGATTCTGACAGATGCTTTTTTTTCCCCATCAATTGAAATGACTCTTCACATTCCATTTATGTGATGTGTCAATATTTGTATGTTGAATCATTCTCCATTCCTGGGATAAGTCCTAGTTGGTTATGATGTATAAACTTTTTAATATCCTTTTAGATTCAGTTTGATAGTGTTTGTTGAAGATTTTTGCCTCTAGATTTAGAAGGGGTATTTGTGGCTTTCTTTTCTTGTCATTTATTTGTCTGACTTTGGTATTAGGGTGATGGCTGACCTTCTAGAATGAGTTACAAAGTGTTCCCACCTATTCTATTTTTGGGGAAGACTGAGATGAATGTGTTAATTATTCTTAAAACAGAAGCAGGGGTTGGGGCACCTGGGTGGCTCAGTCAGTTAAGTGTCTGACTCTCACTTTTAGTTCAGGTCATGATCTCGTGGGTTACTGAGATTGAGCCCTGAATCTGGCTCCAGTGCTGACATTGCAGAGCCTGCCTGGAATTCTCTCTTCCTCTCTCTCTGCCCCTCCCCTGCTCATTCACACACACACACACACACTCTCTCTCTCTATCTCAAAATAAATAAACAAAAAAAAAATAGAAGCAGTGGCTTAAGATGGTGGTGTCGGAAGACACTGACCTCACCTCCTGTCACAAATACACTGAATCCACAGCTACATGTAGAACAGTTGCCTCTGGAAAACACCTGAAAACTAGCTGAATGTCTCCTCCACAGCAGAGGATCAAGGGCAACACTGAGATGGGTAAGAGAGGCAGACGTACAGTCTTGCCAGAAGCCCCAGGCCTGGGGCGGTGACCCACGCTGGGAGGGACGTCACTCGTGTGGAACTTCTCCCTGAAGAGTAAGGGGTTTGTGCCCCACGTCAGGCACCCCTGCCCTTGGGACCTGCACAAGAGAGACAAGTCCCCCAAATGCCTGGCTTCACCCCAGAACCCAGTGCAGAAGCAGCACTTTGAAAAGCACCTACACCATATGCGAGGGAGATTGATTTGCTAATCTTAGAGCATCTGCGGAGCTCCGGGGTCCTGCGGGGACTCTCTCCAGGCGTGGAGACAGGTGCAGGTGCTTTTTTCACTCACTCCACTTCGCAGGAGCCAACAGGCTGCCTGCCCCCATGCTCTCCCACAGCCCCACGGGCACCGGTAGGCATCCCTGGGCCCGCAGGTTTCCTGCGGCCCCCCAAAGCCGGAGGTTGCAGGCTCCGTGGGTGAAACAGTCAGGGCAGGACACAGACAGCAGCCGGAAACAGGCTTCGGGTCACGGAGCTCTGGCTGAGGGGTGGCGTCAGTTGTACCCCCGCCTAGCCGCCGCGCCGCGGCTCCCCGGGAACGTGACTTAGGAGGTGTCATCGGTGTGCGCTTCGCCGGCCTCCTTACAGCGCACCTGGACCTCCCCGAGGGGGGCTTCCACACTGCCGGGACCTTGATCTCTGCAGCTCCGGCCAAGAGGTTCCTCCAGGTCGCCTGGTCCTCAGGCTAAAAGGGCTAACGGTGGTTGTCTCGAAGACCGTGTATGTTTGCACACTTTATTATTCTTAATGTATTCACTTAGCATCTCCATATGTAAAAATATTCACTGAAGTGTAATTGACATATAACATTATATTAGTTTCAGGTGTACAGCAAGTGGTTCAACATTTATATACATTATGAGATGATCACCGTGACAAGTCTCATTACCATCTGTCACCACACACAATTATTACAGTATTATTGGCTGTATTCCCTAGGTTGTACTTTACGTCCCATGACTTATTTATTTTATAACAGGAAGTTTGTGCCCTTAATCCCCTTCACCTGTCTGCCGCATTCCCCACACCCCACCCCTCCGACAGCCACCAGTTTGTTCTCTGTACTTAAGAGTTCTGTTTCTGTTTCGTTTGCTCCTTCATTTTCTTATATCCTCTTGCTGGATTGATCCCTTTGTCATTATGTAACGCCCCTCTTTATCCCTTATGAGTCTTTCTTTTAAGGCCTTTTTGGTCTGTGTATTGTTGCTCTGGCTTTCTCATCATTTCCGTCTGCGCGGCGTAGCTTTTTTCATCCCTTCACCTTGTGTGTGCCTAGAGGCCTAAAGTGAGTCCCTTGTCGGCAGCATATAGATGGGTCTGTTTTTTTTGTTTTTTGTTTTTTTAAAATCCATTTAGCTACCCTATGTCTTTTTAAAGTTTTATTTTATTTTTAATTTTTTAACTGAAGTATAATTAATGTACAGAGTTAAATTACTTTTAGGTGTACAGTATAATGACAGCGATTCTACAAATTACTCCGTGCTCGTCAAATAACTGTACTCTTGATACCTTGTATCTGTGTCATTCTTCCCCCATCCACCTCCCCATTGGCAACTACCAGTTTGTTCTCTGTATTTAAGAGTCTCTTTTTCTGTTTGTCGCCTTTTTTCTGTTTCATTTCTTAAATTCCACATATTAGTGAAATCATATGGAATTTATCTTTCTCTGACTGACTTATTTCATTTATCATTATTCCCTCTAGGTCCATCCATGTTTTTGCAAATAGTAAGATCTCATTCCCATTTATGGCTGAATAATATTCCATTGTGTGTGGGGGTATATATATACACACCACCTCTTCTTTATTCATTCACCTACGGATGGACACTGGGCTGCTTCCATATCTTGGCTATTGTAAATAATGCTACAGTAAATGTAGTGGTGCATATATCTTTTCAGATTAGTATTTTGGTATAATTGGATAAATACCCAGTAGTAGAATTACTGGATTATATAGTAATTCTATTTATTATTTTTGAGGAACCTCCATACTATTTTCCACAGTAGCTACCCTAATTTACATTCCTGTCAACAGCGCGTGAGGTTTTTTCCCCCTGGATCCTTGCCAACACTTGTTATTTCTGTTTTTATTTTTATTTTATTTTTTTTAAAATGTTTTATTTCTGAGAGAGAGAGAGAGACAGCGTGAGCAGGGGAGGGTCAGAGAGAGAGGGAGACACAGAATCTGAAACAGGCTCCAGGCTCTGAGCTGTCAGCACAGAGCCTGACGCAGGGCTCGAACCCATGAACTGTGAGATCATGACCTGAGCCGAAGTCGGACACTTAACCGACTGAGCCACCCAGGCACCCCTTTGTTTTCATTTTTTTATTTTATCTTTTTATTTTTTGAGAGAGAGTGTGTGTGAGAAGGGGAGAGAGGCAAAGGGTGGCGGGCAGGGGAGACAGAGAGAGAGAGAGAGAGAGAGAGAGAGAGAGAGAGAGAGAGAGAGAGAGAATCCCAAGTAGGCTCCACACTCCTTGGTCCCACAACCCTGGGATCATGACCTGAGCTGAAATCAAGATTCAGACACTCAGCTGACTGAGTCACCCCAGTGCCCCTGTGTTGTTGATTTTAATCATTCTGACAGTTGTAAAGTGATATTTCATTGTGGTTTTAATTTGCATTTTCCTGATGATTAGTGATGTACTTATTGACATTTTGCCCATTGTTTTCTGGTTGTATTTGTAGTTCTTCTCTGTTCCTTTCTTCTTTTCTTGCTTTCTTTCCTTGTAATTTGATGGACTTTCTTGAGTGCTATATTTGGATTCCTTTCTATTTTTTGTGTATCTAGTTTGGGTTTTTGGTTTGTTATTACCATGAAGTTTATATGTAACACCCTAGACATATAACAATCTATTTTAAGTTTATGTTCACCTAAGTTCAGCACTTTCTTAAAGCACTATGTTCCCCCAACCCTCATTAGTTATTGTAAATATATAGTTGATTTCTATATATATTGTAGATGTGTAGTTGTGTGTATACACACACACACACACAAACACACACACACAGACACACACATAGTTGATTTTCACTCTTTTTTCTTTTAACCTTTATACTGGCTTTATAAGTGAGTGGTTGATCTAGTACCTTTACTATATGTTTGCTATTCTTTTCTACTTAAAGAAGTCTCTTTAACTCTTCTTATAAGGCTGGTTTAATAGTGATGAACGTTTTTACCTTTTGTTTATCTGGGAAAATCTTATCTCTCCTTCAATTCCGAATCATAATTTTGCCAGGTATTCTTGATTGTAGGCTTTTCCCTTTCAGCACTTTCAATATATCAATCTACTCCCTTCTGACCTGCAACGTTTCTGCTAAAAGTTCAGCTGGCAGTTTATTTTCTTTCGTTGCCTTTAAGATTCTCTCTTTATCTTTAATTTTTTGACCTTTTAAGTATTATGTATCTTGGTGCAGACCTCTTTGGGTTCATTTTGCTTGGGGCTCCTTATGTTTCTTGGACCTGGGTGTCTGTTTCCCACCTCAGATTAAGGAAATTTTCAGCTATTATTTCTTCAAACAAGTCTTCTGCCTCTCTCTCTCTCTCTCTCTCAGATTATCTGTAGTACAAATGTTAGTACACTTGAAGTTTTCCCAGAGGTTTCTTAAAATATCTTCATCTTTTAGAAATTCTTTTTTTTTTTTTTTTTGCTATTCAATTTGGGTGATTTCTACTACCCTGCCTTTGAGAACACTTATTTGATCTTCTGCATCATCTGATTTGCTTCTGATTCCCTCTAGTGTATTTTTCCTTTCAGTTATTGTATTCTTTAGCTCTGATTGGTTCCTTTCTGTATTTTCTATCTTACTATTGAAGTTCTGTGTTCATCCATTTTTCTCCTGAGTTTAGTGAGCATCCTTATGACCATTACTTGGAACTCTTTATCAGGTAGATTGCTTTACTCTATTTTGTTTAGCTCTTTCTCTGAGGTTTTTTCTCATTATTTTATTTGGGACATATTCCTCTGTTTCCTCATTTTGTCTGACTCTGTGTTTCTATATATTATGTAGATCAACTATGTCTCCTGGTTGTGAAGGAGCAGGCTTATGTAGAAGGTGTCTGGAGGGGTTGAGAAGTTCAGTCCCCCATAGTCACCAGACGAAGGTGCTCCAGGGTTGTCTCCTTTACGGGCTGGGTGGCCTCCTGCATGACTGGGACATGACTGCTATGGGCACACTGGTAGATTGAGCTGGCCTTTGGCATGGGTGACTGAGAGGCCTGGCCACAGCTGCTTTGAGCATGCTGGTAAGCGGGGGGTGGGGGGCTCCTTGTAGGGGTTCCAGTGGCAGCTGAGGTACCACAATCCCAGATTTGAATACACTACAAACCTGTAGTAATCAAAACAGTATGCCATCAACATAAAAACAGATCAGAATAGAGAACTCAGAAATAAACCCACACATTTATAGACAATTCTTTTTTTTTAATGTTTATTTTTAAATTTTTTTTTTGAGAGTCAGAGAGAGACAGCACGAGCAGGGGAGAGTCAGAGAGAGGGAGATACAGAATTATAAGACAGGCTCCAGGCTCTGAGCTAGCTGTTAGCACAGAGTCCGATGTAGGGCTTCAAACCCCTGAACTGTGAGATCATGACCTGAGCTGACGTCAGATGCTTAACTGACTGAGCCACCCAGGTACCCCTAGACGATTCTGGATATAGAGGGCAAGAATATATGACAAATATACTGGGGAAACTGGACAACCACATGCAAAAGAATGAAACTGGACTACTGTGTTACACCATACACAGAAATAAGCAAAATCAATTAAAGTCTTGAATGTAAATCTGAAACTGTAAAACTCTTGAAGAAAACATTTAGTAAGCTTTTTGACATCAGTCTTGGTGATGCTTTTTTGGATTTGACTCCAAAGGCAAGGGCAATTAAAGCAAAAATAAGCCAGTAGGAGGACATCAAACTGAAAGCTTCTGTATAGTGAAAGAAATCAACAAAGTAAAAAGGCAACCTTGACTAGAAAGTATTTCCAAGTCATATATCTAATAAGGGGTTACTATCCAAAATATACAATGAACTTTTGCAGCTCAGTAACAGAAAAGAAACAATCTGATTAAAAAAACTGGGAGAAGATCTGAATAGACATATTCCCAAAAGAGATACATAGATATCCTAGAGGCGCATGAAAAGATACTCAATATAACCAAGTAATTATGAGGAAAAATACAAATTAAAACCTTGAGATATCACCTCCCACATACTAGAATGGCTGCCACAAAAAGACAAGAAATAATGTTTTGACAAGGAAGTGGAGAAAAGAGAACCCTTTTGCACAGTTGGTGGTAATGTAAATTGGTGCAATCACTGTGAAAAACGCTATGGCGATTTATGAAAAAATTATAAATAGAAATAGCATATAATCTAGCAATTCCATTTCTGAGTATTTATCCAAAGAAAGTGAAAATACTACCTCAAAAAGATATATGTAGAGGGGGCAAGATGGCGGAGAAGTAAGGAGCTCCGTACTTGCACTCGCTCCCATACATCACACAGAAAAGATGTGAGGCCATTGGAAACCTTACAAAACCTGAGAGATTGGGAGAAAAAGGACGCAGAATCCACTGAGAGAGCCTTCTAACGTGAGTGCGAACCGGGGAAGATAAAATCGGGCCGGGATTGGAGACTCCAGGGTGGGAGGCATCCCCCTCTACCCTCTATGGGGAGTGAGAGAGGAAAAGGAGAGAGTCCGAAAGAGAAAAACCTCCGCTCGGAGGGGAAAAAACCTCCGCTCGGTGCATAGAAAGACCATACTTGCCAAATACCTGCACACCAGGTCCCCTCACGCCAACTGGTCCCTGGGGG